>NC_136495.1:12081589-12366589 GCF_053919585.1 Euprymna scolopes | reverse complement strand
TTTCAAAAAAGAAAAATTAAAAGGTAACTATCTCTATATATTTTTAAATCAAATTTATTATGTAAATTCAATAATATATATTTTTCTCTACTTATTTCTATCTCTAACCCATATTAATTTTCTTATAAATTTTAAATCCAAACCTTTTATTTCAATTTTTTCAGATTCATCTGCCTTACGTTTAATGCTAGGTTTATTTATGGTGTCTTTTAAATTCAATAAAAGCCCTCCTAAATTTGCTGATGAGGAGACCTTGCTTACCAAAAAACTATATATAATTGTTCTACATAACTTCATGTATACCACAATAAAAAGCACGGATTTCCGAAACGATCGTACAGATAATTGATTTTGTTGTTGTTCCTTCTTATGAAACTGATTTTTAATTTAATTAAAATTTGATTTTTAAATTTAAATTTTTTTTTTTTAATTTTAAATTATAAATCACATTACTTAATATTGAATTAGCTCTAGGAAATTTAACTATCGAGCTTATTATATATCTAAATTACAACGAGCACTTTCTATTTCCTGTATTTTAATTAAACTAGTAATTTCACTGTTACATTAAAATACACTCAGCTCTTTAGACTATTGTTCTAATCTCCTTTAAATTATATATATATATATATATATATATATATATATATATATATATATATATATATACATATATATAGCTGGAGTCTCTGTGTGTGTGTGGTCACAAATAGGCTCCTATATGGTTGACTATTTTAAAAATAGCAGATGTATCCAGACTCAGGAATGGGTATGTTTAATCTGGCAGAACGGCAGTTCATAAAAATTGTGGGGTCAGCGTTCGCGCCTGGCCCCCACTCTATGGACGTAAAAAATGCAAAAAAAGCGTTTACAAAGGTTTTTGGTATAGCTGTAGATAAGCATACTTTGATAAGTATGTTTAAACCTTAATAGGGATAGTATAATAAAACTGTGTGGTCTGCGTTCACGCCTGTATTCCATGGAAATATGGCACACATTTTAACAAAGATTTTCATATCTATTTGCATGAGTATACTTTGATAATTATGTTTTAGTTTGAAGAAATATGGTATAATAAAATTATTGGGTGTTCGTTTTCGCCTGACCTCCATAGAATTTAAATATGTCACAAAGTTTAACAAGGTTTTTAAAAGGGGTGAGGGTCCACAATAACACCTTAACTTTAATATAAATCCACGTTAGCTTTTATTTATTTTTGGGGGTTAAATTATATTGTGTCGAATAAACTCACCTCATAAAGTCACGTTTATATTAAAGTGAACGCAAATAAAGGCAGAACTTTAGACAATTCTCGACACAAATTTTGCATAACGCTGTTTTCTCATTCTCCACTTGCACATGTCACTCTTTCGAAAATAGATAAATAGATAAAGAATAAAAAATAAGAACGTTACTTGTTATCGTGTCAAAAGAAGGGAAAAATCCTGCTCACGTAATTACGTGTCTTTTTAAAAACATTTACATAACCTTTTTATTTTTATTTATATATCTGTTTAAGCTTTTTTGTCAATGTACTAGAAGGAATTCAGTTGATTACAACCCTTTCTGCGTGTTCTTTACATTACAATAGTACAAGCCTGAATCCGACGGCACTATACTACACCGTTCAATACTGTAGAACTGAAACGAAGCTGTTCTGCTTGAAAAGGGCGCCATGTTCTTCTTATTCATATTAATATCGGTTCTTTGCTAAAATAAGTACGTGTTTACTTTTGTAATATCCCCCACTCTATATCTGTGCCTAGATCAAAACGCGGATTCCATGAACAGAGCTTCTTTCTTAGAACTGCACGCATGTGGAACTCTGTTCCGTTTGCCTGCTACCCAGAGGACTACATCTTGGATGTCTTCAAGTCCAATGTTAACAAATTCCTAATGAACCACCCCGTTAAGTAAACCCTTCATCAAATCTGCACACTAACGTAATGTACTTGCAATAACCCTTATCCCTGAGTGGCTTCCGGGCCTTGATAAGTGGTGATCACTGTGTAAAAAAAATATCCCATTTTGCTGTTTCGGATTATTTTACTAAAGTAAGTAAAGCTTAATTATTTTTCAAAACTGTTCTTGTTTCTTTGTTTTTCGATATTTCGTCGATATTATTTAGTGAGAATGTTTAGCAGAAAAGCCAAAAAATGACTACCCGAAAAAATAAATATACAAGAAATATATAATACCATAGTCAATAAAAATTCAGTTCATGTTTTTGTTTTTGTTTTGAAATAGTTTTAATGCTCTTTACTTGAAATAATTCCAGCGAACCGAAATTAAAACGAAATTTGAGGTGATAACTACTTACATGAATTTTTATATAAACTTCACATAAATTATTAAGACATAATGCTAAGGTGCCCCTCCTTCAAATTGAAAACGGAGCTCTCCATTTACCAAGTTGCTGCCATTTTGATTTTCTTTCGGTCCGTGAATTAAAACTTTTTTTTTTACAAACTAATTAAAAATACAAACCAATGAACTTTTCTACCATAAAATTAACATTTATTCTATGGTAACATTTATTTCTTGTATATTTATATTATTATATAATAACATTTTATCTTTGTAAGGAAACATCATTTTGTTGGTCACTCTTGCCTACGAATGGAAGTTCATTTAAAAAATATATTTTTGCGAAAATTATCTTTACTTCCATAATATTTTGCTTAAGGTCAAATTTTTGAGTATCAAAACCTATCTCTTTACAACCCCCTGCTTGTCATAACCTATCATACTGTCATCAATCACAGTCCATTTTCTGTAGGTTGTTTTTGGACCCAGTCAACGACGGGTACTTCTGCTTATATATATATATATATATATATATATATATATATATATATATATATATATACAATATTCAATGTTATAAGGTAATCTTCTCTTCTATCTATATGAATACAATGAACTCATTTTTTCCCGTGTGAGTTTTCCCGTGAGAGTTTTACATTCAAATATAATGCCCTCGCACTTCAGCAACGGATCTGACGTGTGCTATAGACCTACTACCCTTACAGTTCCTTGATATTCTTACATTTCCGGTGAGAGTTCACTGCCACAATCGTTTTGAATACAATGGGAGTTGTAAAATCTTTTCTCTCTATTCGATTCATACTCCGCCCGCGACCACTTAACACCGCTGCAGATATATCCACAAGGGAATGTACGAGGGACACTGGTGTGTGTGAGTGTGTGTGTGGGTGTTCCTTAACCCTAAACTCGGACTCCTCCTGCTACTACGACAATGACGTCATGCTTGACCTAGTAAGCGTTGACGTAAGTTTCAACCACCTGCAACTGTTTTAAAAGGCTTATTTTTATCCGTTCACAATTTTATGTCTCTTGGGCGAAGAAGTAACGTGTCAGGTATTTTTTCCGCATTAACCTCGATGCTTCGGATTCGAGCCCGTCTTCCTATCTCACCCGGTTTTGTTTGTTATTTTTTTTTAAATCTTTGAAAACATCGTTGTTTTAAAAACAGGTTCCCCCTCCTACATACACACCTCCAAACACCCGGGAAACGCCGGGTATCCCCCGCTAGTAATATATAATGTAATATATATATATATATATATATATATATATATATATATATACATATATATATATACGAGCAAACAGCTAATAAAACATGTTAACACACTTTGAAAAAGAGTTAGAAACATATTTAATCTGAAAAGGAAACACTAGAAAAGTGGATAGTCCTTAATCCGCGGAGTTTCGAAGAAATATTTTCCTTCTCATCAGAGGGTAGGAATTAGCAAAATGCGGAATCGGATTTTGCATAAAAAAGCATTTGCTGAAACAACAAGTAAGTCAAAGATCTTACTTGATAAATAAAGTGAAGTAGAGGAAATATGGTGACGAAAAAGGTGATTACACGTGAATGTTAATTGAATTTCCATTTGCAAGGAAATCACGTAATTGGAAGATAAATAATCTAAAGGCCGAAATCCATAGAATAATTCACAAATACGTACAAGGGAAAAGGGGGAAAATTCCAATAATATCAATAAAAGATAAATAAGATATGCTTTTCACACTGCTGCCGAGACATAAATATAAATAACAAAGATCAGGGCAGAAGAAGAGGAAAAAATTAAATGGTGATAGAATTAATATAAAATAGAAAAATTAATGTCAAAATAACTCAGACAGGAAATGTTAAAAGGCGCAAAAATATATAGGGCAAAAAATATAGGTCAACTGAAAAATACAAATTATTTAAGGGGAGGGGGTGGCCGGTATCTGCAAATTCAGGAAAAAGCAAGAAAGTAAGTAAGTAAATGCATATAGTAAAATATAAGTAAATATACATACACGATATGAAAGTATGGGTAGATTGATATATTAGATAGATAGGAATATTTAAAGACTAAAACAGAAATTGCAGATAAAAAACCGGCCAACAAAGAAGAAATAAAGAATTAAAATATAGGATTATTAAATTATAAAGTATTAAGAAAGTATGTAGAAAAAACGATAAAGTTAATATATATATATATATATATGTGTGTGTGTGTGTGTGTGTGTGTGTGTGTGTGTGTGTATAAACGACAACCTACTTATACCCATCAGTCTCGGCCAGACAAAGTTTGCACTCATGAAGAACACTCTTCCGCTGTCTTCTCTTTAAAAAGGACTAATAAGTCTGAAATATATTGAGATCTATAACACCATTGGATACAACAGAAGAAATAAAATTACTGTTGTTTAGAGTTTTACTCTATATAAAAAAAAAATCTCGCTTGTTCTTGGCTTTCATTTTACCTTATAATTTTCTTCAACAATGCTTCAAGCAAACGACAACCTACTTATCCCCATCAGTCTCGGACAGACAAAGTTTGCACTCATGAAGAACACTCTTCCGCTGTCTTCTCTTGAAAAAGGACTAATAAGTCTGAAATATATTGAGATCTATAACACCATTGGATACAACAGAAAAAAAATTACTGTTATTTAGAGTTTTACTCTATATATAAAAAAAAAATCTCGCATTGTTCTTGGCTTTAATTTTACCTTATAATTTTCTTCAACAATGCTTCAAGCAACCGAGAACTGGGGGTTTATTAAAGTTAAGTTTAACAAATCGTTCGGTATAAGCATTAAATTCTTTTTCAAAAAATACTTACCGCAAATTAACGAACACTTATAATTCAAACCAGCACGAAACTGATTTACCAATAAGTGATGCTAGTAGATTAGACACCTCTTTAAACGTAATATAATTTTATATCGTTAAACACTTTGCTGGATCATGTTTATAGCTAAAGTATTTACAAATATCGCGCAAAAATACCATTAAAGTTAAGTATGCAAATAGGATATGTAAAGAGTACAGGGATGAACTTTATATTATTTATATATGTAAACAAACTGTGAACACCTGAATTTAAGTAGCTTTTTTAGACATATTCAGCCCGGAACAATATCTCAAGAAAGACCAGCACGCCAGCGTGAACTAGAGGATTATATAAAACCCCTTTCCTTTTAGCACAGGAATTTCATCTTTCCCAGAAGATCTCTGGCGGTCAGACATCTGTTTGACAATTAAAAGCTCAAAAGCAGTTATCACTAAATGAGCCAACCATCTACAAATATAAAGAGGAGAATCATACGATGCAGTATTGAATTTCTTGCAATGTTTTTATCAAGCCAATACAATTTGTAAATCTTTTGGAGTTTCCAGTATAATGCAAACGTAAAGCAGTAGGAAAGTGTTATCTGGGCGCCTTCATTAGTGACAGGAAAATAAATTAAGTATTCTAATATATACATATAAATAGTCTGTGCTGTTTTGTGTATTTGTATATCATGTAAAAATCTTGTCTTTCACATCGAACCGGCATGAACATTGTACAGTTAGATAGAACGATCTCTCGAACACATTGTACCGAATAATTCGAGAAAAATGTCAATTGTTTCATGTAGACATGCCATTTTGTTTGAAACAGGACCTTGATTTCGACGCTGTTTTTAATCACGCCTGCGCGTACGGTCGATCCGTTGTTTCATTTGAAATAGCTAAATCTGCAACATGATAACATTCGTGACGTTTTCGTCCAATCTATAGCGTGTTCGCTTACGAACTTAACTACTGTAAGTTCGCACGCAGCATTTTTTCTGTTATTAATGTTTTCTCTCCCCTATCCTTTAAAATTCTTAACTTTCTTACGCGCACCAACCACCGGCCATTGTTTTTCTTTTAATAACACGTTAAGATGACCGTTTTTTTTATCTTTTTTATTTTGCAGTATGTTACGACCGGGCTACTTCCCCACACTGCTAGTCATAAATATAAATTAAAGTTAATGAAAACGTTAATAGATTATGACAACTGCATTAGATGACAGTCGACTAATTCAGTTCTCCTTAATGTATACTTAAATGAATTTTAATGTTCGCTAATTACATAGTTCAAGTGTCATGTTTATTATTGCCAGACATATTACCCTTTGGCTTGTGATTTCAGCAGCAACAATATCTACAGCATTTCGTCATTATGGTCTCCACAACGATTAGACTTAATAGATACAATGCAAGGTTAACTTTTTTACCGGAGACATTATCTTTGAAGAACACCACAATAGAAGCATATGATATCAGCCACCAACTCGTATGATTGGTTGTTCTCACTTTCGTCTAATCGACCGGACATTGTTTCGACCAATCAAATTAAGATCGCTTCTCGGATGGATCACTGGCGGAATTATCTCGTTTTGCCATCTCATTCTATTGGTTGTGATTTGATTCTTCGATTAGATATTGATGGATCGATTTCTCTTTTACTGCATTGTTCAAAGCTTTTCATTGTATTCGTGATGGAAATGCTTATTGATATCTGCAATCTTGAACCTTGGTTATTTTCACGAATATAAAGTGTTTTTGTGCGGCGGATTATAAATATGTATTGATTTATTTGGTGTATTTAGCTAACATATGTATATAAGCATGCATTCTAATATACATATGAGAATGAATGCACAATCATACATACACACGCATATATGTTCAGAATGTGAGAAATTATATCATTATTTCCATAGCCAAACAACATCACAGCTCACAAGAGCCATGGCAGCTAACAAATCGGAAGTCCAAGATTAGAGTTTCGCCCTCATTTAGGCTCATCAGTAAGCCATATCTGAACTCGGGATTGCTAACTCCAGCCTCTGCCTCATGTGACAACGCGTTACACATAAGAAAATCTAGTAACTAACAATGGTAGACAAATGAAAGAGATCCCGGAATCTTAATTGTTCTCTTAGCTTAAGGTTACTATGGGAGATGAACCGGCTTAAAACTTTTCATACTTTGATTACATTTATATCATGAGTATAAAATTCGCCGAGGAAGACAGTAGAAGTGGGCCTTGTAACCGAACGTTACACTCGATGTGCCAGTGTCTACGTGGCCCACCTCTAAGTTACATACAGAGAAAGAGTCTTCATAAGATCCGTAATGTATCAGCGCACACGTCTACACGGGTTGTAAAGGGGTCCACATGTTTGTTTAACTCCCTATAATCGAGCACCGGCCTCACATTTTGTTTGTTTAGCTGCATGACCGCCATTAGTGGGATTAAACACTTTGGAGGCCCCAATGCCTTCTCAGGATAAGGAACCAGCCATCCATTGTTGATCCACTTCTGTAGTTCCCTATCATACTCTACGCGAGCTCCGGGGAAATCTTGTACTCTGACAGTCTATTGAACAAATTCTCTGGCGGTTGTTCGTCTGACCACTTCCAAGTCACAGTGCAGGACTTCGTGCATTGGTCGAACTACGCAGGAAAATCAGGCTTATCTAGGGTGAGTGACGCGCAAAGGCACTCTTCGCTTTGGGAGAAAGTCACATTCCCGGCTCCATCTACTAGGACTCAGCCCAGCTGCACAATTGCGTCAATTCCTAAGACTAAATCGTACCCAAGTAGCTCCCTGCCCATAATCTGAGCTTGCACGGCTACTTCAGGCCCGCTGCTAATTCTTATGTGGATGATATCTACCCCGCAAGAGGACATTGTCTACAGTCAGCACCAGATTTCTTGTCGTTTTCCAAGTCTCGCAACGTTATTAGCGCACAAGTGTTTGGGCGCAACCCGTGTCCACAAGCAAGTGACACTGACGCACGTTACCGCGTACTCTTACCGCAGGTAGCACCTTGTTTAATGACGATCTGGTCAGAAGACTGGGTCTGTAACTTCCTCCCCTAGCCCGTTTCCCGAACAGGCGCGAGCCACGTGTCCCCGGTTTTTACATTTGTGACACCGCGGTCCGCTAGGATTCTGGGTCGTTGACCCCGACGAAAGGCAATCACACGCGTAATGGTTTGGACTCCCGTATCTCAAGCAGTTAACACTTCTGGTGTTTTCGCTAGCTGTAGGAAGTGGTTAAGGTGCAAATGCTTGTCCATTCGGTTTGAGGCTCGCAAAAGTCCATTTGCATGGCATGGCAATCCATTCACAAAAGTTCTCTTTATCCAACACTCTGGTGGCATTTCACCTACCAGGCGTGCTAGCCGTTGCAAATCCGTCAAAAACCCATGAGTGGTATTCCCTGGCCGAAGGCAGCGGGTGGTGAACTGTTCCAATGCCGTAAACGAATCCGTCCTGTAAGCCTTTACAAGGGCACGCTTGATTTCCTCGAAGTCACTACGTTGGCCCTCCGAGAGTTTCCAATACGTCTCACGAGCCGCACCATTCAGCCGCAGCGGCAATACTTGCTCCATGTGGGTTACCTCGCGTAGCTCACACATTAACTGTACATCCTCTATTCATTCTACTATTGTAAACGTCCGTTGCTGCGCCACTTAACTCTGGGATGAGTCGGAGGTCAAACTGTCTTAGAGCCATGATTAGAATACAGCCGAAATAGCTTGTATCAGAAATCTTTGTCTAACGCAAAGCAACAACATATTTTGGTTAAAACGTCAATCAGAGCTTCGCTAGTCACAAGTTGGATCGAGTAGAGTAAAGTTCGTTGTTCACAACACGAGATACGTCGACGTTCTCTATTCGAATGTCTTAAACGCTTCTTTAACTCCTCCCAGCGACTCGCCTTTTATAGTGTTTCGCGCACACCCACTATCCACATCCACATGAGACAGCTCAAGATCTACGTGTGGCCGTAAGCTTTAAAAGACAACAGCTGCCATCTGGGTCTCTTTTTTTGATTTTTCTGTCTTTCAGCTTGCTGCCGAGACAGATTCGCGCACGTTTCTGGGGTAGGTAGGTCCTCTTTATGTCTATAACAATAACTCATCTAATGTATAAATTTATATTTACGGGATATGATGATGTTTTAACTGGAAAATATAATTTTAACTGTGACTAGCCAATTGTCATTTGTTATTATTGTGTGCTGTTATTAGAAATCTACTAGCTGACTTCTCTAAAACATAAAATGTTTCATTAGACTGCCAATATCAACCATTTTTAAATAACAGCACTAACATTTAAATAATAAAACGAACATATTTTTATACCACAATTTAAATGTAAGCGTATAATATGAGTTATTCTCCTTTACGTTTATAAACATACAAGCAAATAAAGACTGACATATTTTGTTGTACCTTTGAAAACAGCAGGCGGTTACAAATAGTTATAGATATACGTGAAACAAATTATGGTTCTGCATTTAGACACGACCTAAAGGCGAGCCGGCATTATTTTAAGTTCAACGTAGGTTACATTGATATTGAGTCAAAGACTAACATCTGCAATTTCATAACAATTTCATTAAACCTGATAGCATTCTGAAGGGTCGAGGCTAAAGCGAAGAAGCTGAAATGTATATTAAATCCGTATTTGGTTCGTCGCGAACAGTAGGGATCCGTCTGCATGATATCGAAAGATGGCCTCAGAAGTCGGATCGGGTTTATCAGAATCTAACGCGTCGATAAAATAGTTTTAAGCGTTGCAAATAGACTTGAAACTTTTATAGGTTTTGCAAGTTTATACTTATTTGTCAGCCGATATAATATATTTAGAGAACGTTCGCGCAATTTAATTAGAAAGGGCAAATGTGAACTCGATTAAAAAGACATAAAATAGGATTCTGTGACAACTCACATTGAAGTCTTTTTGATCTCCATTCTTTTTGCTTTGCTTTTGGGACTTTGGGAATACCCTAGCATTTCATAAGAAGGCTTTGTCTGCCAGTTTCGTCGATCATAGTTAAGTTTAAATATTGTCGGTCTGTAAAAGTTAAGTTTGAAATTGAATTTTTATTTTTTTGGAGGTCGATCGTAATTAAGTTTAAAATAACATTGTTCGTTAGTTTGTTAGGTTTGACGTATTCGGTTGGCGGATTATCGCGTTTAAGTCTAAATAATATTTTATAATATTTTATTGACGATTCTGATTTTTTTTCCGCAAGGCCCCGTGGCGCAATGATAAGAGTACTTGGAAAAATTAATTGTAAAATGTGGTATTCCTTTTGAGAAAAAAAACAATTGCAAATCTATCCCGTCATGGATGGCTAAACAAAGGCATGCTACTTCCGTGAAGTAAATAAAGGGTTCCGCTCGAAATTCTGTCCAAACTCCACAGTTCGGGAGAAATATTCTCGAGTTCTACAAGACAGACCTGAAGGAGGTCGAGGGTTACATCGACCGAAACGTTGTGAAAATCACACTCAAGAAAAGAACACTAGTCCGATGAATCCAAACACTACTTATATTTTATTGTCATATTTTCTGGTACATTTGAAGCATAACATTGAAATAGAATTAGAATAAAGCGGTGCGTAATAACTGTATCAGAACAAAATAGTAGATGCAATTTTTTGTATGGGATATGGAAATAATTCCAGACAAAATATGAACACACTTGATGTAAGAAACTAACATAATTACTATTTTAAGGTCAAAATCATCTCCTCTGTTCTGTCTTGAAACACAAGGGATACCTCCTGAAAGAGTAGCTACACGTGAAATTGTGGGGCAAGAGTTGCGCAATAACAGCCTCAGCTCTCCTAAATCGGCACTGGTTGACTCCAATGACAAGGAAAAGTTCAGGACGACTGGAAATAATATCGAGATAATCGAAGAGAATATACGGCACTTGGAACACCAAAATCGTCATAAATTTTAGTACTGACATGTTTAAACGCTGCTTAATTCGTTGATCTAACAGGAACCGGTGTGTCAATGTGATTATGTCGTATGACCAATCTTAAGAAAACATCCAACGATAAATATGCAATAGTTGAATTCTAACTTAGAAAACAGAGATTCTTCTCACTTTGTAAGAAACATTGCACATGGAATGTGAGGAGTAAATGACAAACTATTAAAACGACAATCACGAGGCAGCCACAAATAACGCCAAGATCAACTTTTGCATTGGTCATCATCCTTACGTACAAAAATAAAGTCGCTGTCTGCATCTTTGTAGAATATATCCGTATTATTGCACAGAATGGTTCCAAAAGTATTGGTATCCAAATATTATGTTAATGTAACAATGCAGTTTTCTGTGTATATGTGTGTATAGTTGACTCTTCAGCTTACAGTAAAAACAAAAGTATTGTGTTTTCTCTTGATCAGCATTGCCCTTGATGAATAATATATAAAATATATATTTGTTTTTGTTAAAACAATTGTAATACGTTTGTTTATAAGGGTAGATTTTTTACCCATTAGATGTACTTTTGAAGACAATATCAAAGAATGTATTATATAAAGAAGAGCCGTATGTGTGTATGCCTAGAAAGGACATGGACGGAAGAGAAAAAGTGGGAAGGCGAGAAGTGAAAACATGAGGGGAAAAACAGAGGTCGGCATAAAGAAATTGAGAGGGTAATGTTTAAATCGATATATATTGCACTTTTTCATGGAAAATGATGCGTATCTCGGTTAATAGAAATTATAATGATTTCTGCAATCCATCCAAATTTCAGTCAGAGTAATGCATATTCACCAGTTTTTGTTTCATGGGCGTTCAATAATATGCTGGCTCACCTTAGCGATAATCTTATCAGTAAGTGTGATCCTGAACAGGTTCCTCAATACTTATCCTGAAATTTTGTATGGAATCTTGTTATTATGAACTGATGCAAACTACACAATAAGGGATTGATGTATTAGATATTTTCTCATGAAATACAAGGTTAATCTACCTGAAATTTTATGTAGACCTTTGTCATGATTAGGTGAAGCCGATTAAGTATTACAATATCCATTTGACTCACAGTTATATTGTTAGAATCAATACAATCTTTATGTTAAAATGACGACAAATTTAACAATATTAAACCATCAAACTGACATCAACAGTGATTTTAGTTCAAAAAGTTTAAAATTTCATGTTTTAAGCCGTATTTTTAATATTTAATATTTTCATAACAGTTAGAAGCAAAAATCACAAATGCATGAGTCTTATTTAAATCTCCGATTCAGAAAATACTCTGCTCATCAGAAAGAAATTAATTAGTATTGGGAAATATGTTGCTGCAAATAAACATTTTGTTTAGGTTGCGGAGAGGTTTATAAAAGAATAAAAATTAATGAGTAAAAGATGGGTGCTAATGCAGAGAGTGATCCGCACTATTTTTTTAAATCGTATTTCCACGTTTAATTAAAGTTTTATTATATGTTCTTTTATTCAATTGTAAGGTTAAAGTACAAAATAGGTAAAAAAACACCCTCCCCTGCCTATGTTAAGAATGGCTTTTTAAAAAAAATAACGTTATTATTTCAGCACCGAGTACTCTCTGCATGAGTACGAAAAGATGAAATAGATAGAATATCTATCTATCTATCTATCTATCTATCTATCTATCTATATATATATATATATATATATATATATATATAAAATAAAATAAAAATTACAATAAAATTTACCAAAATGATCCAAGATGGTAAAATTAAAGTATATTATAAATGTTAAAGAATTAATATTTATAACATTATCTCAGCCAGATGTAAAAGCTCGATAAAACCAAATAGGAAATAGAGCTTATAATATGAGCAAACAGTTAATAAAATATGTTAAAACATTTTGAAATGAGTTAAAAAAATATTTAATCTGAAAAGGAAACACAAGATAAATGGATAGTCCTTAATCCGAGGAGTTTCGAAGAAATACTTTCCTTCTCATCAGAGGGTAGGAATTAGCAAAATGCGGGATCGGATTTTGCATGCAGAAGTATTTGATGAAACAACAAGTAAGTCAAAGAAATTACTTGAAAAAAAAAGTGAAGCAGGGGGAATATAGTGAAGAAAAAGTGGTTACACATAATTGGATAGTCTGGTGGAAAATAAAAAAAATCCAGTAAATGTAAAACTTCAGGACAGTTAAAAGAATTTCCATTTGTACAATTAAAATCCCAATTCTTTTAACTTTCTTGAAGTTTTACATTTGGATCTTACCATCACTGGATTTTTTATTTTCCATTTATCTAGTGTTTCCTTTTCAGATTAAATATGTTTTTAACTCATTTCAAAGTGGTTTTTAACATATGTTATTAACTTTTTGTTCATATATATATATATATATATATATATATATATATATATATATATATATATATATATATATATACGCATATATACTGTTGACTATTTGAAAATGATAATACGATTAAGTAGTGTCGTTACATTGAAGACCTTTTTTTATTAGAAAATGGTCCATATTTTTTTTGGAATAAACATATAATGTTTGTATTTATTTAATATTCCCCACATTTATATTTATTATTTTTAATTAGTTTTAGATTACTGTTTTCGCGATTAAATATAAACAACATACTAATTACATTAATGTACACATACGTGCGTGCACGCGCGCACACACACACATATATGTGTGTGTGTGTGTTTGTATATATATATATATATATATACATATATAAATACAATCTATATACTATAATATAAAAGTCACTTTCTATGTATATGTGAGAGTTCCTTCCTCATAGGTTCCGAAACGACTGAGTCTATGTTTTTCAAATTTTACACAAAGGAAATTTATGCAGTGTGCTTAGATATGTTCTATATAGGAATTCATCCGATAAGGGTCGAAAATATAAAATATCAAATACTAAACTAATTCTTTTTTCTAAAACGCAACATTTTTTACAGGGAAATATTTTATGTTACACTGTCCAAGGGAGAAAATAAATCCCAGCAAATCATTTCTTCTAAAAAAACAAAAAGAGATTTATTATAATCTACAGATATAGATCAGTGAAAGTGCATTCGCGTATTGATCGAACGATCCTCTGTTCAAGCCTGGCTGCACCTCACAATTTTATTTGTTTTTTTTTAAATGAGTTACGATAAGTAATTTACGATAAAAGAAAAGACACCATTTAAAATCACCCCAAATCATTTCTTCGTTTACATATTTGAAAAACCAATCATAAATCAGAAGTGATTTTTCCATGTCCAATTATAAACTGACATTATATTGTAGACAAACACAAAAGAAAATTTGATGAACGACATTATATTTTTTTTTTCGAATCAGTCAACCGGGCAAATTATTCGTCGTAATAAATAATATTTAGTAGAGTGGTTATTCTATGATAATACGTACACAATCTGCATGAATTAAAATATTATGTTTAAGCGTGTTATACAACAAAGCAAAGACTGGTGTCCTAATAGAATATATATATATATATATATATATATATATATATATATATATATATAAGTGAACGTGGCTGTGTGTCTGTGTGTGTACATTTCCTTACGCAATAACTTTGTCAATTTTAAGTCTACAGACTCGAAGTTTGATAAAAGGTTACTGAGATTTGGGAACATCTTTGTGATCGGTTTTCGCTCAGAAATTTGACTAATAAGGAGTCAAAGTTCAACGATTTCACCTTTGAGAACTCTACCGAACTCCTCCGGCAATTTTGTGTCTAAATACTTGAAATTTTAAATGTAGCTTCCTTGGACATGGATCCAAATTAATAACTTGAGTTGGGCCCAAAACAATTAATGTTAAGGGGTGATAATAGGGAGCAAAGTTTTAAAAAATTACCTCTTTTTTAAATTTTTTTTTCTCAGCATACACCTCGAAACACCGGAGCAACACCGGTCAGCCATGCTAGTACTCCTATGAATTCGTTTTTCTTTTGTGTGCATTGATATTCATATTTAAAACCCTCTTTTCTTTTTATTTAAAAAGAAAATACAATTTTCTTTTATATGGGTTTGGAAATGCATGCACCAGAAAAAAGATCTAGCTAATTATGCATATTCTTTTAAACATTTATTTTAATTAATCCCCTATTAGTTTTTTTTTGTTTTCTCATGGGATGATAATCTAGAGTAAACTATTACGTGTAATTATATTCATGCAGATATTCTATATGATTTATACTTGCATAATATTTGCGTAAAATTTTTACAGTAAACAAAAAATGTTTTCATATATATTTATGTATACGTATATATTTTTGTTTAATCTATTAGTCTAATTATCTATATATCTATAAAAGTTGATTTCAAGTCCACAGACTCGAAATTTGATATACAGGGTACTGAGATTTGGGAAACTCTATGTGATCGGTTTTCTGCCAAACATTTGTCTGTTAAGCGGTAAAAGTTCTACGATTTTACCGTTGAGAACTCTACCAAACTCCTCCGACAAGGTTAGGTCTAAACACTTGACATTTAAGATATAGGTTCTTTGGACATGGATCTTACTTAATACTTGAAGTTGAGACCAAAACAATAAATGTTAAGGGATCATAATAGGGGTGAAATTTAAAAAAAATTACCGTTTTTTTTTCTCCAAATACTCGGACAACGGCGGGCCCCCATGCTGGTCTATGTATAAAAGTGAAAGTACCTGGTTGCCTGACTGTCTGTAAAGATTACTGAGATTTGGGAACATTTTTGTGGTCGGTTTTCGACCGGAAATTTTGCTGATAAGGGGTCAAAGTTCAACGATTTGATCTTTTATAACCCCTACGACAATTTTGGGTCTAAACACTTGAAACTTTAGATATGGGTTCCTTGGACATGGATCTAAGTTAATAACTTTGTTTGAGCCCAAAACAATAAATGATAAGGGATCATGATAGGGGTCAAAATTAAAAAATATTTGACCTATGCGGTCACTACCAAATTACTCAGACAATTTCTGGTCTAAACATTTGAAATCTTACATAAAGCATATTCATAGACAGGGCAAGCTTTCTCATACGTTTGGATCGAAAATTTTTAGTTACGAATATATACCTGTATATATGTATGTATGTTTGTATGTCTGACCAAGACTTTCGACAAAGGCGACGGATTTTACCAAGATCGGTATCGTTTTGACGTTTGACGTTTCAGACGACATATATCGAAAACTTGGCTAAAAGCATTAATATCTTCAGCTTAAACTGGGCACTTTTCTACAGGGGGGTCGCTTTTTTCGCCAATCTTTTTAAAGTCATCCTCTCCTTTCGATTGTCTAGCCTAAATTTAAAAAAAAATCTCAGTTTCGGTTTGGCGGTGGTCGTAACAGCATAGACCTCAGGTTTCTTTCTCGTTCTTTTCCTCCTTTTCGGTACGGGTTCGAGCCTGCCTTCCTACTACCACTTTGTTTTTATTTTGCTCACATCCAAACACCCGGGCAACGCCGGGCTGAAATGCTAGTGTATCTATGAATGTTAACTCGTCTGCGTGTCTGTCTGTATGTTTGTGTCCATTTCATACGCAATACCTCTGACAATTTTCAGTCTACAGACTCGAAATCTGATTTAGAGGGTACTGAGATTTGGCAAAATCTTTGTAATCCGTTTTCGGCCAGAAATTTGGCTACTAAGGGGCCAAAGTTCAACGATTAAATATTAGAGAACTTTGCCAAATTCCTCCGCCAATTTCGAGTATAAAAGCCTTGAAATTTTAGATATAGATTCTTTGGACATGGATCTAACTTTATAACTTAAGTTGAGCTTAAAACAATAAATGTTAAGGCGTCATAATAAGTGTCAAATTAAAAATAAAAGTACCGCTGCGGTCTCTAACAAATTACTCAGACAATTTCTCGTCTAAACATTTGAAATTTTACATAAAGAGTATTCAGAGATCGCGCAAGCTTTTTAATCGGTTTAGGTCGAAAATTTTTAGTTACAAAGGTATAAATGTATGTATGCATGTATGTATGTATGTATGTATGTATGTTTGCATGTCTGCCTAAAACTTTCGACGAGGCGACGGATTTTCCCAAGATTTGTATCGTTTGGATATTCGACCTTTCAGGCGACAAATGTCAAAAAATTGGCTAAAAACATTCATATCTTCACCATCAGCTGGGCACTTCTCCACAGGGGGGAGTCGCTTTTTTCGCCGATACTTTTTAAAGTCATCCTCTCCTTTCGATTGTCTAGCCTTAATTAAAACCTACGCCTCTTCCCCTTTGGCGGTGGTCGTAATCGCAAAGACGTCATGTTTCTCCCCATTCTTTTCCTCCTTTGTAATACGGGTTCGAGCCTGGCTTCCTACTTCCACTTTAAAAAAAAATATTCTGCTTAACACACACCTCCAAACACCCGGGCAACACCGGGCTGAAATGCTAGTATATATATATATATATATATATATATATATATATATATATATATATATATATATATATATATATATATATAGTAACTTCGGAAGGGTTTTATAAATAAGGCTACACAGAATCTTCGTCGTAGCTTATATCGATAGAGTTGAATTTTTTTTTCTCGCTGTTACATTGATGTCTAAATTTTTCCAAATTAAAATACGAACTTTTAGTATACACCGTTCTGGATATGGGATCGATTACATCAAGGTTTACTTGTTTGTATATTACTTTGAAAACAAATGTTAATTAATTACTTATTCATTTTTTGTTTTCTCATTAGATGAGTGAATTTAATTTACTATTACGCTGTATTCTATTTATGGATAGTCTTAACATTCTGCATATTTGCGAAGAATTTAAGATGAAAACGATCTAGCATTCGAATATATATGCATATATACATGTATATATATATGTGTGTGTGTGTGTGTGTGTGTGTGTGTGTGTGTATACTTCAGAACATTGCAATGCAATACATCTATTGGTATGTAAATCCAGAGATTATCCGTCTTACAAAATATTATTGGTTGTAATATTTTATAAAGACAATATGATTTATGTAGTAATGTATATTAAAAAAATATATATAAAATCATATATTTATTCAAAAAGCATCTTCATCGGACTGAAATATTTTCCGGATATCTCCTTGGACCAAACGAGATACCATTGTGCCTTGGGAGATTTACGATACGCATTGGATCCTTTTACCTCCTTGCTACCAAATACTCTCACGTCAGGATTTACCATTAAATTTGGATATGAAGTTTAATATCCCTTCTATTCTGAACCAATATATAATTTCCCTTATTCCATGATTTAAAAACTTTACAGACTTTTAATCATGATTGTCCATGTTTATTACATTTAGCAAACTGGGAATAAACCATTTATAATATTTGATAATATATTTTCCTCTGGGGAGATGAGTAATCATCGAAAACCTATAGGTTAAGGAATTATACTTATTAAAATAAATTCTTTAAATTACTAAATTATGATATATATATATATATATATATATATATATATATATATATATATATATATACTAGCTGTACCCTGGCACGCGTTGCTGTGGCTCTAGTTGGTGTAATGGAATAATCCGCATCCTCGCTGTTTTAGCACCCCGAAATCTACCCAGCAAATATATTGTTATATATGAACATAAGACGGGCGTTTCCAATCCCCCCAAAAAAAGAATGAAAAAAATGTCGTTCCTAGTGCCGCCTCTAAGGGAAAACTTGGCAAAAAAGAAAGAAAGAAATTTAAAAAAGATATTTCTTTTTTAAATTTCGTTTTTTCTTTTTTTCCATGAAAACAATGAAAATCGGGAGAAAGGCATCGAAGGAAGCGAAATATAACGGAAATGATGTATGCTATGTTTTTATTAAAAAATAGAACAAAAATAAAAGAGATTGGAAAGGCAGCGAACAAAGTGCAAATAAAGGAAGAAGGAATGTATCCATGTATTTTTTTATTTTTAGTGTTAAACTTGCCGAAGGAAGAGAATAAACGGAAAGAGAGAAGAAATGAATAAACAAAACGTAAAGTTCGTAGAAACAGAGGAAAGCGTCTAAAAATAAAAAAAATAAATAAATAAAAATGAAAAGAAACGATGGTGAACTTGCCGAAAAAAAGAGGAAACATGGAAATAGAGAAGAAATAAAAATAGGAAAGGGAAAGATTGGGGAAAACAAAAAACAGAGGGAAGATACATGGACTCCTCCCCAAAAGCAAAGAAAACGATGTTGTAATTGCCGAAGAATGCGAAATAGAACGGAATTGAAGTATCATAAGTTTTAATGCACTGTAAGAAAATGTAAAGTTTTTGGTTTGCATTTGTTTTTATTTTTAACCAACGTAAATTTAGCGTGGCGCGTTTTTATGAAAACCTAAATCGGTGTCCGTCCTTATTTGTCTCCTGTGAATGGTCACGGACGGTGTAAATGAGTGGCGGTGGAAGTATGATTTTTTTAGAGAGAGATGCCTTTACTACTTCCATTGATCGTAACCGGTTTTGGCAGTGAACTCTCACCAGATATAATATAGGAAGCTCCGATCTTCGGATTAGTGGATAGCTAATATGCCTATAACACACCTCAGATATCGTGATGCAGATTGTGCATAATACATCTGAATAAAATGCCTAGATTCTTAATCCTATTAAGGTCAAAGTCAGACGTGAACAATGAGTTCCTTCTCTCTCTCTCTCTCTCTCTCTCTCTCTCTATATATATATATATATATATATATATATATATAATCAGCCTTGTCAGTGTATGTGTGTGTGTGTGCGAAATCTCTCTAATAAATTCCTTCCTGAATATTTTGTTTACAAAGTGGAAATTTGCTATATGGACATGTAGCATGCGTTAGATTTGGTTTATAGCTCAGAATCACTGCTAACGGGTAACATTGATAATAAAGTCATTGACGTTGGCTTGGCGTTTGTCGACTATACCTTTTTTTCTGTGGATGTGGTAATTAAAAGTTATAGGTTAAACAGCATTATTACTTCAGTTTTTGTATGTATGGCTGGGGAACTACATAATTTGGTTCAAATTTTAGCTGATGGCACGCACGTCATATATTTGCCTTTACTTTTGAAATCCCTATTATATATTAGGTACAATATAATAATTGATAAAAAAATTGACATTATAATAAAAAATACAGAATCTACATAAATTAAAATATATTTAAGCGTGCTGGACAACTAGGCGATGGAGTGCAGCTTATATATATATATATATATATATATATATATATATATATATATATATATATTGCTTTTTATTTAAATATCTATACTTATATTAATAAAAGATGAAACTTTTGATGAAATGACTTAAATGGACGTTATTTTATTTACAGGGACTCAAATCATTATTATTTTTGAAGTTGATCTGTATTCGCTAAATTAATTCTTCATCTATAATAATGTCTATTCGGGAATGTAATGGAATACAAATTCTGACGGATAAAGTTTAACTCTGGTAGCAAATGTCCATACATAAGTTGGGTGTCATAGTAAAATAATTAAACGCATAATTGTATATAGAGAAGCAGGAGAATATTTAGAAACGCCCGACTTTTACAGACAATGCTAATGAAGAGCCCCCCACCACCACCACCAACTTAAAAAAGGGAGAAAAGAACTGAACACAATTTACACAGCAGGTAGGAAATGTTTATTCCGAATACACCTTGGTAGAAGCGAGTTATCTCCCTTTCTTATTATTCATCCCTTTCCCTCTTTCACTCTTACTTCATTCTCTCCATATATATATATATATATATATATATATATATATATATATATATATATATGTACATATATATATACATATATATGTATATATATTTATATATATATATATATATATATATATATATATATATATATATATATATATACCAGTTTTCTGATGAGAAAGAGATCTAAGTTACAAGAGTTGGATGAAGTGATACTGTTTGCCCTCAGCAAAATACAGAAATATCATCTCTTCTAAATCTAACGGGAAAATAATTACAATGGAAATAGAAATCTAAAATATTTACCATAAGGCAAAAAGTATACAAAACCCTATATGTTTGTTGTCGTTCATAGTCGACAACACAATTGTATCTACTAGCTGAAAAACATTTTGTGATAAGAATTTAATCTACGTAAAATTACACAGTAGCCTAGCATGGCTTTAAAAATTGTTGTATAGATTCAAATAATTGTAGCAAGTTTGGTTGGAGTTAAAAGATTATGGATAGCCAAATGCTATAACTAGTTTGTTTTTTTAGATTTTTCTACAGTAGCGTAAACCTTTCCGGATTATTTAATACCGAATTCGAACAATTTGGTAGAAGATTTTCATGTTTCAAGTTCTTTGTATATTAAAGTAATGATTCTCGGTGTTAAATTTGGTTCTTTTGTAGATAGAAATGTTGTTTTGTTTTGCGCCTGTACATCATTGTTGAGTTTCGGGAAGAGAAAGGAACAAAACAATAACAATTATTTTTATTTATTTATTTTAGTGAGCATTGTCTGAAGATAGCGACTTTAATCCTATCCAAGCAGACCAAACGATTAAAATTGGATAAAACGTGGTTAGACAACTACCTGAAGCAGTAATTGATGGCAATAAATTACAAGATTCAGCATTCCTATCCCGTCGAAGTTAATAACTCAAAGAAGGTCAGAGGATGTGTTGGCCAAGACGTGACTCAATGACAACAACTAATAAGTTTGAGATAACAGTCCGAAAAAAAAGAATGCACAAAAAAAAAAATCGTGCATTGTTAGTTAGGAAGCCAGTATCTTCAGACAGGCTTTTCTGGTAGCACTCAGAGCGCAATATAAGTTTGAAAATAAATTAATATCAATTGAAAAAAAATACAACTTTGTGGAAATTCAACGATTAGTTTCTTTATATATCTATAACAAATAAATATCACGGACGGACAAGGCTTTTCCAAAGAAAATAGGCTCCCTTTACTATGCTAGAAACAGTCTAAAGCTTACTTAAATCCTTATGTTCTATTGATTTACAAAAATACGGAAATTTAAATGTAACGTGAAGAAATATTGCCGCGTATAAACGTGGCCCTTAATTCATAAGAACTATTTACATCACAGTTACAATGTCCTTTAAATTAAAATCAAACAAATCTATCAAATGTTCTTGTTATGATAATGTTCCGATTAATGTAAACAAATTAACTCATTCTTCTATGGTAAGAAGTTGCCTGTGAAATAAAGAAAACGGAAACACATTATGAAAGTGCGAACGTGAAAATTTCACAATGTTTCTTTACATATCGACATAATATAATTTTAATGGTTATATTTTGTTTCGAAACTTAATCTGCAAACGCCGACGACAGTGTTGGAGATTTCTTAATTTCCATATTTATTTTTGATATATTTCTAATAAGTTTATATTTTATAATAAAAATATATTATAAATATTTATAATTTACATTGTAATAATTTCTTATACATTTCTACGTATAAATAAAAAAAAAATGAAATTTGCCTGTCTATGTGTGTGTGGGATTTTGTGTTCTATGAACTCCGAAACCATAGGTTGAGTGTTTTAAAATGCCACAAAAATTAATGTTCTGTATATGGAAGTGTTCGTTGATAAGATTTGATTATTGCGTAGCATCCGATAATTATCAAAAAATAATAATCGAAAAAGAAATCCTAATTAAGAATGGAACAGTCTGATTCGGATCTAAGTTAACACACTTTTACACCCACAAGCAGAAGGGCCCGGCATAAATAAACAGTATTTTTGTATTTATAATGAGACAATTTTGTTTGAATTAAATATATTTGGTTATCGCACTATTTAACCACGATACTGGACTTTTGCATTTTAAACTTTAATTCAAGCCATTATAAAACAATATTTTTATAAAATCAACAGCGGCTAAGTTCTTTACAGTGCAATGTACATTCCAATGTATTGTGAACTAAATTACCGCGACATGTGAAGCTTCCTACTGTTCATCATGGGAAGTCCTCGACACGAGCAGGCAATCATTCGATTTAATTAAAAATCGGCAATTTCATTGATTTCGATGACAATAAAAGTATTGGAAATGTGGAACATTATTTGATCGTCATTTAATCTAGTTCAACATCGAGTTATGCTGCTAGTTTTGTCGGTATCCAAACGTCTGAGGCCCTGTCGACTGCCCCCCCCCCACGTGCAGAGGGTAAAAGTCCCCCAATGAGGGTCCTGGATATGACCTTAAACTCTATCCAGTGGTGAGGCCCCAGCTTGTGGGTTTTGGGGAGTGTGGAGCCACCCTTTAATTACCATTGCTCCCAGGTCCACTCTGACCCGGAGTGGTAGTACCTTTTAGGGTCCCAACTATGGGTTAAATAGAAACCGGCGTGAAAACAACAAATATATTCTATTAAAAACTTTCTTCTGAATCTTTGGGTTCGGCATTAAATAACCCTAAAAGGGTTGATATGCCGTAAAACAAAAACAACCAACGAACCAAACGTCTGATGTCGTCTGTCTGCTTAAATACATACACCACTTTTATCATATTTAAAAGACCAAAGAAACAATATTTTCTTTAACTAATTTGTAAAGACTGGAAAAAAGTAATTTAATCTATTACTGTATTATTTCTAGATTGGGGTGCATAGTGTAGCATCAGATGTGTTCTTATAAGTAATTAAAATCCCAAATTAGTAAATGGATTGAAGGTAATGGTTCGAAGTATTCTTCTTCTTTTGGATGGAAACTAATTAGTGTAATATACGTGTTATCATAACATATCCTTTTGGGAAAATGAGTGTATTTTATGGAATAACTAGTCTGGGTGCCTGGCCTTGCCCGGGTGTGTGGATGTGTGTCTGGAGCAATAAAAAGTGCTAGTAGGTAGGCAGTCTCGAACCCATACCAAGAAGAAGGAAAGAAAGTGAAAAAATGACGTCTTTGCTGATGAGCCCATCGCCAAACCGGAAGTGGCGAAGGTTTACATTAAGGCTAGTCAATTGATAAGAAGGGGGCCATTTCGATAATATCGGTGAAAAAAAAAAACTGTTGAAAAGTGTCCAGTTGTGGGTGAAAAAATGTTTTTAGCCAATTTTTTTTTATAACTGTCGTCCGAAGGGTCGATCTTCAAAACGATACCAATCTCGTAAAAATCCGTCACCTTTTTCGAAAGTTTTAAGCAGACATACATACATACATACATACATACATACATATATACATACATACATACATACATTTAAAAACACCGATGAGATTTATATTAGAGATGATTTCTGTTGTATTATTGCTTACACTTTATATGGGGGCACACCCCAGGTGTTATTTTCTTTTATTCTGGATAAATTGTGTAGTATCGGTTTGTGCAATCAATTCTTGTATTTTACATCTTGCTATATAGCATCCGTTAGCTCTTTACTGACTACTGTACAAATTAAACTATTTCTTTGTTGATTATATGTGGCCACCACCTCTGTCACCCTTTGTATATGTAAATTGTCATTGTTTATGAAATCTTAAATGCCAAACTTTTATTATTAAATTTTAACTGTGAATATTTTTTTTGTTTTGCTATCTATCTTTAACGTGTAGCCCGTAAATATTTTATTGCGACTTTAAAATTTGATTTTACATATTTCATTCCAATACATTTTTCGCTATTTAATGTTTCAACTCAATAAAAATCTCTAATCGCTGTTTTGTCATCCACTTCGCATTTTTGGTAACCTGCTGTTGCCCAGGCGACATACTATTCAACAATGATATAACCCTTAATTTTACTCCCCCTTTTTGAAATAGTATTGTTTATGTCCATTTATATTGCTATCAACCATTGCAAACTATTATTTATGACAGATGATAAATTCTCCGTTTTTTTACTTCATTAATTTTGAAAGGGGATAGTGTATTTTTTTAAAATTTACATTTATAAAATTGGTCGTTAATTATTACCCCCGTTTTGGTGTGCAGCTCAGTTTTGTATACGTTTCTTTTTTTTCATGTATAAAAATAAGATGGTCGTTATTATTTTGCTCATTCTGGTAGGGACCTTAGTATTGTTTACGTTTTTTTTTATTTATAAAAATATAGTGGTCATTATTATTACTCCCGTTTTGGTAGGGAACTCAGTGTTGTATATGTTTTTTTTTATTCAGAAAAATAGATTGGTCATAATTTCTACGCCCGTTTGGGTAGGGAGTTCAGTATTGTTTACGTTTTTGTATCCTTCTTTTGCTATGATATAATATCTTTGTTAAAGATGTCATGAAAATATGCGACTACAGAGAGCAAATATCTGCAAGTGCTTAATAATATTAAAGACATATTTGTCTTTTTTTTCTCGCGATAAAGATTAAAAAAATGTCAACTAAATAGTTTTACATATATTGAAGAACATAAGAGTACGAGATAATCACATGGCAATTCCACACATATCTCTATCTTCCTGTTTTATAAACTTCTTTTCATGATAACATTTTTTAAATAATCAGTTTATACAAGTTTTGGTAGTATTAAACGAAACTTGTCACTTTTCTTTGTAAAAATAATGGCATTTAATTATTTTGCAAAAAATAAACTGAATATATTTTACACGTTGTACAACGTATTTTATTTTACACATATGGATTTTTCTTCACACCGTAGAAAGTAATTGACAGGTAAACATTCTCTTTTAGAAAAATAAAAGCTAAAATTTATATTTATTATCGTTTCAGATTAAATAACCTCTTCCTCCTTACTTGCCAACTCAATATTCTTTAGAAAAATAAGACGGATCCAACTTTAAAAACAATAATTTACAGAAGATTTTCGACGATCAGAGAATTTTTTTTTTTACAAGGTGGTGATCACTTATCAAGTTACGGAAGCCACTCGGGGATAAGGGTTATTGCGTATACAGTACGTTAGTGTTGAGATTTGATAAAGTGTCTTATTTAACTGTGCGGTCCATCAGAAATTTGTTTGTATTGGACTTGAAGACATCAAAGTTGTAGTCAGGTCGGAAACAGACAAACGGAAGAGAGTTCTACAGGCGTGCACTTCTAAGAAAGAAGCTTTGTTCATGGAATCTACCTTTTGGTTTTGGCACAGATAAAGAGTGGGGAAAATTTTTGACAGTGGTTTCAGCTAGACGGGTGTTTTTGTAATAGATTGGGGAGGGGGAGCAGGAATTGGAGCTCAGACGAACACTTGCCACGGAGGTTACGATAAACCAAAGACAGGTTCGCAACGCCTCTCCTGCAGGGAAGAATGCTAACTGACTATCAATCTAGATAGACTTATGTGGACAGTATGTGAAATTTGTATAACTTAGAATCAAGAGAAAATATAATGATTTATTTTAGCTAAATACGTACTACGTGTGATTGCTAATCAATACGAACTTACATTCAATATGATAAAATGCAAATCGAATTACTTGCACAAACAGACGTATTTCTAAGCTTATTAAACTTTACATTAACGGCTGACTGTTATTTGTATTAACTGCTTATTTATGTGTGATATCTATTATAATCTGCGTAATAGTTTTATGTTTACTTGAATTTATTATTACTTTTGAAGTCAGTAGTTGTTATGATTTTAATATAACGAATAGTTCAGTTCCACAATTTTTTCGTATTTCTTGGATAAATATTTAACATTTGTGTTCAAATGTACCTATTTTAGTTTAACGCAACATAGTACTGCTCTTTTGTTCTCCAGCATTTATTTTCCACTGAATCCCCCAGCATTTTCAATAAAAATTTGCCAGCGATAAACGATTACTGTGCATGGGTGTCGATTACATTGCCAGCTAATAGTAAATAGTGCACTTCTACATGACGGGTGATCGTGTTTATGATATTTGACTCAGACAATTATCCTGACAATATTCGCACTAAACATTTTTTTCATTTCAAACTTAAGCTCTGTTTTCCTTATTTAGATTAATATCTAAAGTTATTTTTATATCAATATATATATTCAATTAACGAATAAATCTTGAACACCCCTTTTTCACAATTACAGATGTTTTAAATTAATGATATCTCTCTCCCCCATTCTCTCTGTATATATATATATATATATATATATATATATATATATATACATATATATATATATATATATATATATATATATATATATATATATATATTGATAACTTATATATAATATAATATCCAGAATCATTTTATCATTTTATCAGAAAGAATGTAATCTCTATATGAATAAAATAGAAACATATAACCGTCTATAATGCGACATCATAGCAAACGAAATACTGGGGCCAGACAATAATATGAAATATGTACGCTACCTGAATGTATCTCATATATGCTTTGCGCTAATAATCATTCTGTCTAATGACTACTCGTAAATTACTAAAATTTCTCCGCTCTCCTTATTACGACACCTTTAGAGGTAGCAGCATGGCAACTTACCGTCTATTAATTTTCTAAGAAACAAATGATCTGCTGTTTATATATTGTGAAATTATATAGTGACATTATATAGTGACATTATATAGTGACATTATGCGGGCATAACTGTATCTTGTCGGGGAGAAAACTTTTGACTGCGAAGCCAACATCGTGTTCTCTTGTTTCATCTCACTTTCCTTGACAAAAAAATGGTGTAGGCTGATTGTCTTAGGCTTTCTGAATCTGCGATATGGGTTTCCTGCAGGCCAGCAATGTCTATCTTTAGGCGTAGTAGTTCTTTTTTTAATGACAGCGGTTTTCCGCGGGTCCGAGATGGAGTAGAGATCGTTTGTTAAGCTGGTCAGCACTGTGCGAACATTCGAATACTAGATTTAAGTACTGGTTTCTATTTGGGTTCTGTTCGATTTTTAGTGCATCAGTATCTGCCAACTTTTCGAAAGAGATTATATGCCCCATGGATCCCAGTGGCGGAACAGTACCTTACTTGCTGAGAGCTGCTCAGCTTAAGAAGGCCGGTAAGTACCTGGTGGGGTTGAATAACTCCTCCGTCCGTCAGGCATGGCCCGTAGTGCCTATCTGTACCGCAATCCATCTTGAGCTTATAATCGGTAACTGCCACCCTTTTGATTGGTTCTACGATGTGCAGTTGAAATTGTTTCTTCAGGGCAAAAGCCTGGGCATTGGTGTGCAGAACTTGAGTTTCCCAAGCATCACCATCTCTATCTCTAATCTCGCTGGTGTACTTCGGAGGAACTGTGGGACGGAGGGATTGGACCAGCCCGACTGCAGTAGCTGCCAGAGACAGACGGAAGTACCACTGACCTATCTGCGGAGCTACACTCTGAATTTTCTAAAGAGGGGCTTTCCTTGGCCTTTGTTGAGCCAACAGCTAACCACAAGGCACTGGCCCCCGTCACAGGATTTAGATTACCTGCTTAAGCAAGGAATCGGATATGGTAACGTAAAGCCACATGTTAGATATTAAGAAAAGGCTGAGGATTAGTGACACTCGTCTACACTCGAAGAGTGCAGCAGCCGGACTACAACGGTGCTACCTCTTCCAGAGCAAATAATACTTCACTTTTGTGTACATTTATCTTTTCCAGAATAAAAATAAGCCAAATGTAGGCCGGTAAACGGAACAAAGAATATAAATCTAATATAGCAATCCGCAGTGAATTTTTTAATAATTTATTTATTATGTTATTAAAAATATTTAGGGATTAAATTATTAGTTTTTATTACTCTTATTATTGTTCAGATATTTTATGTTTATTGTTTTAAAATTTAAACATAGATGCCAACATATACAGGAAAGAAGATAGATAAAATACGATGAAAGGGGGATAAGCGGTACTTAATTCGCTAGGTGATCATCTCCTTTAATCACTAAGAAACAGATATCTTACACGAATGTGTCCAATTATCTTTGGTTATATAGTGTAACTGTAATATGCGATGGATCTATGATACTATATTTAAATGAAATAATGAATTATATATGTTTTTAGTTTAATTTACCTGTTCGTAATATTCTATCAGTGTTCATAATTGTATTAATTGTTATTATCTATAATGTTTTAAGTTATCAGAAATTAAATATTTTTAATTAAATCATTTTATATGTATACATATATATATATATGTGGGTTGTGTGTGTTTGTGTGTGTGTGTGTTTTGGTTATGTTGTTTTTATTTTATTTATAACTTGCATCAATATAAAGTGTATATTTTAAGCATATGGCTGGATAGTTAGTTGTTAACGCTGGAGTTACAGAAGATTAAAACATCGATATATTTCGTTTACTCTTAAAGGCCGATGTACTTCCCCTGTAAGTGGGCCTACGCGTATTATTTCGAAGTAAAATTTGCGAACTTTTAACCATACTCCACTTGTATTGAGACTGCTTGATTCCAGTGGTTAAGTAAAGTCCATGCCGCATGGAAACAATGCTGGAAACTTAAGTGTACATACAGCACCAGATATCTAAAAATCCTCACCCATATATTATTGACCATTGATTGAATTATATAGTATTATACACATCGTAAAATGTTTCAATATGGTATAGACACCTTGGGGAATATTTTTCATATCCGTTAATCACCAGCAACAACGAAAAATACAATGATTAAATTTTCTTTCCAGTTGACACGACCACAGGCTTTGTGTTGATTAAGATCGGTTCTACAAAGATATTTGTGAAGGATGAATGCCCGTCTCATCACCGGCTGTCCTCTTCATCGCTTCCTGGCGATTTCGAATACGAAGGTAAGTTTCGCGGTGGTACCGATTTTGTTCTTTAGAACATGTTCAAACAATTTAAGTCATATCTCTAATATTGCCAAGGATAGACACAATGCCGTTGTGCCTTCGGATATTCTTCAGACATTATGTGGAGAAATCTATTTCGATTACGGCAAGCCTTTGATATTCTTTTCTTGTCATCGTAAACAGTCAGAGCTGTTATCCTATCATGAGATATTCTCTTATTGAATTGGTTCTCTCAATAGTTTTATAATATTAATTATTTCTAGAAAAACATTAGGTATTTACGAAACAGACCACGTAAAGGTTGCCAACATCTTAAGTGAAAGCCATTTTTTTGGATGGCCAGGACATCAGACTCTATCGTTAAGCAATGAACTACCGTCATATCCAAGTTAGTGCTCTACACAGCAACGAGTTTCATAACAGTCACGTATATCTCTGACTCTAGACATTCGCTGATCTTTCGTTCACAGGTAATACGTGTAATTGTGCGGGATATGAGTCCCATCGTATTGATGCGAGCAGAATCTTCGCCAAGGATCGTACCGTTATCGTTGTCATCAGTGCTTAGTATCGTATGGATTGGAACTCTATGCTGCTATGTTTTAGCAAGTCATAAAAATTGTCTTCAGAAATGAGGGGTGGTCACATAGTCTCACTCCAGTTGGGTAAGCGGACAATGTAGAATCAATTGCTTTGTGTCCTGTAAGATTTTGCCTTTTGTACAAGTTCATAAGTCTATTTGTCTCCACATGTATTTGTTTACTGCAGCCCTGCAATGTTTTGTTCTGACCCGGTTTGAGGATAACCAATGCTTCCTACTATTTCTAGCAAAACCTGGAAGGCGCAAAGTTGGATCTTCAATGATGACCGTCCTTTGGAAGTATTGTTTCTCCATTTCTCTTTCTATGTTTTAAATAGGTAGATTTTTTAGTATTGAATTGTAGAGGGGTTTCGGGACCTGAGTCTAGATTTATCTTCGGCATTTTTAAAGAATTTATTGGATTAGTCAGTCCCTGATGTCCTCCTCGACGTTTTGAAGCTATCTTTGAGTTGTGTCTTTCCTTCCTTATGTAGGGGCCGTGCGATTGGGCTTGCTACTGGTAGCTATTTTATTGGGGTTGACTTCAGACGTCCTGATTTAATACGGATGGTTTCTCGGAATTTTCTATCAATTGCTCATATGTATTTGCTCCAAAATCCTGCTGGGGCGCAATATTCTGCAGCACTGTAGCAGAGTGCAACTACTGTTGTTCTGAGAACTCTTCGAGGAGCTCCCCATCGCGTTCTAGCAATTTCTTTAGAAAGTTAATTCTTTTGGCAATGATATCCTTTAAGGTGCGTCTCATAGGACAGCGTTCTATCAAGAGTGATTTCCAGGTACTTGGGTAATTGATCAGGGAAGCTTCACAAGGTTTAACGTGAATGCATCGCTTGGTCTCAAAGTTGTTGAGAAGGAGACTGGTGTGAATTGTTATTAGTCAATATGAGTTTCTTATAAAGAGACATAACTGCGCAGTATAGGAAGATTTGTCGACCATATAAATGCACCTAATATTATGTAGGACATCAAAATACAGGCAATAATTCAGTGCGGATATTTTACGATTAATCGTATTATAACTTCCATTAAGAATATGTTAATGTTTGCATTTTGTTTAAACAACGATTTATTTCAAGTTGCGGATTAAACTACACAACAAATATCAACGCGAAAATATAGTCTGGAAGCGACAAAAGAAATCTTTATTATACACTTTTAATTTAACATTTCAGGAAACCAAAACAAGAAAAATGAATGATGCTCGAGAAATGTTTAATTTCTTGTTGTTTCCTATATTTACTTTCAAATATCATTTCTTATACATATATTTTTTTACTTATTTATTAACCTTTCCTTCTTTATTATAGAACTTAGTAGAGCTTGCAATTCAGAATGCTCGGTTGTAATTTGTCATAATAAAAGAGCAGGTGCGAATAGAGGGTGCATGCGAAATACGAGCCCTAGGCGACAGCTTTGTTTCTGACTTGATAGCAACATTTGCGAAGAGATCGTATCAGGAAAAGAAAGTAGCCGTAGGTAGAGCGCATGAAAAACAAGTGTTGCTTGATGAAGAGGATAGCCATTTGGAAAGAAGCATCAGAAAAAATCATTTACTGATATATATATATATATATATATATATATATATATATATATATATATATATGCAGGCGGCACAAAGAAAGTCCGCACTCGCATTTTCTTTCAAAAACTGCTAATTTAAGCCAACTTTAATGTAGCTGCTTAATCAAACAATACCTCCTTTGATTCGCCTTTTATTCTTCTATAATTTTACTTGACTTTTAATTGAAATATTCTAGTGTTCACGTCAATTAAAAAAAAACAAAAAAAAAACTTCAAATTGAGGAGGAAAAAAGAAAGTCCGCACAATGGAAAATTGTTATTTAAATGTAATTTTTGGACATTGATACAACCCAAATACGAGAGGAACACAATGGGCTAGTTAATATTCGGTAGCATAGCCCTTCTGCAATTTGACAGCATGAAATATTTTTGGAATTCGTTGAATTAGACTGCAGCAATATTCCAGGGAAAGGGCATCACACTTCTCTTTCATTTTTGTCCACAGTTCTTTCAAATTTGAAATGTTATCATTGCGTAGCTTTCCCTGATGTAATGCCATATGTTTACGATAGGATTGAAGTCTGGAGATTGTGCAGGCTATTCCAAATATTAGCTTACGTCTCGCAACATATCCTTGAAAATTAAATTCCTTTAATATGTTCTTTACAATAGAAAGATAACACTTTTTTAACAAGATTGCACTGTTTTTGGATTTGTGGAGCCGTTTCAAATCTGTTTCCTAAGCTGCTGATCTTTATAACATTGTATTCACTGTTAGAAGTGAGTCTAGTATGACAAGATTTAGGGACATCACAAACACTGTAGGTGTTTTGGTGCTTTTGCACAGTCTTTCATACAATTTACTCATCAAATTTCAATCTGCGACCGATTTCTCGATTGGATAAACCAGAAAGGTTGATATTAATGAGCTCCGGATGATTACTAAGAGAATGTCGTGGCATATAGACTAAATGTTACGTTGTATAACCTGGAATAACAACAATTACGATTATAGATGTTTTGTTGCCTGTGGGTGGATATTTAAAACTGATTAAGCCGTGATAATTTAAGCTTGTTTTTAGCGAATTTGTTGCTGCGGACTTTCTGTTTGTCACCTTAATTTTAAGTTATTTTATTAATTTGACATAAACACTAGAATATTTCAATTAAAAGTCAAATATAGAAAGGTAAAATTATAGAGGAATAAAAGTCGAATCAAATGAGGTACAGGTTGTTTAAACAGTAATATGAAAGTAAGCTTACATATATATATATATATATATATATATATATATATATATATATATATAAATGTTTCTTTATACATATATATAGATGTACATATATATTATTCAATTTTCACCCCAAACAAGGTACAGTTCCACTTTGAAGTAGCGGGCTACTATATAGGGCATAAGTTGCAGGGGTATTATGAAGAGAGATGAGTAGCAAGATGTATGTTCACATTACACTTGAACTTCTGCATGTCAGTACAGTTGGGAAAGCAGAATCCCGAAACAGAATTCCAAAGTCTAGCAGTTCTGGGGAGGAAACTATAAGAGTAGAAGATTTTCTTACACCTAGGGATATCTATTGTGTAGGGGTGGGATTTAGATGTTTGTCGGGTTGGTCGGGGGTATATACTAGTGCTTGTATTTCGTCAGAGCCTTCATCATTAAAGTACTTGTATAACAGGAAGTGAGAAACAATATTACGCTGATGGGACAGAGGCTGAAGCCTTGATAAAAGTTCAGCCCCTATCAGGTTAGCGACTCTTATTTTAACCCTGGAAAGGATTGAGAGGCAAGTAGCAGATGCTTCCGCTAAAATGCGACAACAGTACTTCATACATAGGCGAATGGTGCCCTTGCAGATTTACATGATACTTTCAGGCGTAATTAGTTTTAGCACAGAAGAGAGGACTCACCTTCTTCGCAGCAGCTTTTGCAATGCTCTCATTATATCTATTCCAGTTCATGTTCCTTGTAAAGATCATGCCGAGGAGTTTAAAGGAAGTACTTTCGCATAATGTGTTCTTGGCCATTGCTATTTGTGGTAGAGAAGGTGTCTTGTAATTATTGAGGGAAACACGCTTAGTCTTGGAAGCATTGAATGTGACCATCGATTTTTGTCCCCATTCCTCTAGTGATTCTGGCATTTCCTTTGATATGTGTTGATTTGTTTTCCCCTCGTGCCTGGTATAGACAGTGGTGTCACCAGCAAATACACCCATCTAAGAAACAATTTTATGAGCGAGGTCATTTATGAATATCAGGCATAATAACGGTCCAATGATAGACCCCTTAGGAACTCCCGCATTTATATCATATTGTTTAGATGTCCGACCGTCGAGGACACCTGGATTTTTCTTTTACTTGAGAAGGATTTAATTAATTATGTATTCTTCTAGTGATACCATATAATCTAATTTTTCTTAGAAGACTATCGTGCCATACCCTGTCAAAAGCCTTAGATATATCAAGGGCTACCATTCTACCCTCTCCTGCTTTGTCCAGTGAACGGTATATACGTTCAGAGATTACAGTAAGGATGGATATATCCATCCTATTTCATTTTTTAGGCAAAGAAAAAGGCTAGGAAAATACACTATAATATAAACAGACAGAAAAATAAAACAAATACCTCAGACGCCTTTTCATTCGCACCCACACCAAAAATACAAAAATCTACGGCACTCTTAATATACTTGGTTTTCACTTGATACAAACAACTTCCACAACAATAAAGCAGACATTAAAAACTACCAAGCACACTCCCAAAACCCTCACATCAGACGCCGGTATATATTCCATCCCATGTAACAACTGTCACCAAGCGTACATAGGAAAAACACAGCGAAAATTGAAATTAAGACTTTACGAATACAGAAGAGATATAAGGAATGGTAACACCCTAAATGCACTCTTTTGCCAGTGTGCAGAACACAATCACTCATTTAATTTAGATCATGTGAAAATTATTAAATACGTGATAGATAGAGCTAAAAGAAGACTTTTAGAATCAGCACTAATATTAAGTACTAATACTATTACGCAAAGGAAAGGCTTCTACCATTAAGCCCCTTGCATAGGGAAAATTATAATCAAAGAACAAAATATCAAAACAGATCCTGGCTAACCGTTTTTCATTAAATATTTCAACAAAATGAATAAGTACAGGAGAAAAAAAATGTACATATTTATTTAACGCATTTTTAAAAGTGTATATATAGACATTGGACAATCCAACCTTCCCATACGCACACATTTGTGTGTCCTTCCCGACATGGGTAGGATTCAAAAACTGTTCTCTTTTTCGTATGATCTATGACTTTTTCTTTTCTTGCATTTTTACTTCGATATCCTGAAGATGTCCTCTGAAATAAGGACGAAACGTTGATTATTTTAATAATTTCATTCGATTTTGCTATTTTTCTCAAAACTTAACGTCAACCACGGCTGGTATTTATATATATATATATATATATATATATATATATATATATATATATATATATATATATATATATTATAAAGCTGAATGTGTGTGTGTGTGTGTGTGTCTGGTCACTAATAGCCTCCTATATTGTTGACAATTTAAAAAAGAATTGATTACATATAATAATAGAAGTTGTATCGAGACACAGGAATGGGTATGTTTCATCTGGCAAAACGGTGGTTCATTAAAATTGTGGCGTGTGCGTTCGCGCCTGGTCAACAAAGTAGGGAAATAAAAAAACTTAAAAATTAAAATAAAACGTTTACAAGTGTTTTTGATATAGATGTACATAAGCATACTTTGATAAGTATGCTTTAACTTAAGTAGGGATGGTATAATAAAATTGTGGGGTCTGCGTTCGCGCCTGGCCTCCATAGGATGGAAATAGGCACAAACTTTCATAAAGACTTTTCATATCTATCTGCGTACGTATACTTTGATAATTATGTTTCAGTTTGAAGAAATATGGTATGATAAAATTATGGGGTGTTCGTTCGCGCCTGACCTCCATAGAATGGAATTTTTTTTTTTACACAGTGATCACCACTTATCAAGGCCCGGAAGCCACTCAGGGATAAGGGTTATTGCAAGTACATTACGTTAGTGTGGAGATTTGATGAAGTGTTTACTTAAGGGGCAGTTCATTAGGAATTTGTTAACATTGGACTTGAAGACATCCAAGTTGTAGTCCGGTGGGAAGCAGGCAGACGGAACAGAGTTCCACAGGCGTGCAGTTCTAAGAAAGAAGCTTTGTTCATGGAATCCGCGTTTTGATTTAGGCACAGATATAGAGTGGGGGAAATTTTTCACAGTGGATTCAGCTAGACGGGTGTTTTTCGTGAAGGATTGGCGAGGGGGGACCAGAGATTGGAGTTCAGACGAGCACCTGCCATGGAAATAACGATAAAACAAGGATAGGCTCGCAACGTCTCTTCTGTTGGAGAGAGGTTGCAGGGTAGAGAAAAGGGCATCGCCCACTAAGCCACGAAATCTATTTTGTACTCTATCAAGGCAGGATAGGCTGTTTTTAGCAGCTCCTGCCCAGATATGGCAACAGTATCCCATCCTTGGACGTACTTGGCTTTTATATGGATAGAGAATTGCATCAGTAGTGAGGTATCTTCTGGAGCGGTAGAAGGATCCACCATCTTTCCAGCGACCTTGGCAACAGACTTGATGTACGTGTTCCATTTCAGATCAGGAGTAAAGGTCAAACCCAGAAGCTTGTAAAAACACGGGGCCTCACCCAGACGAGAGCCATCCATCACAATTGATGCTACAAAGTTTAACGAGGTTTTTTAACATAACTCCATAGAATATTGTGATAAGTGTTTCAGTGTGAATAGTTATGGTATAATGAATTATGTGGTTTACCTATTTTATTTTTACTCTCATCATTTTTTGCTTTAATTTTGTTACGCCCAAATTCGAAGCTTTACAACTATTCCTTTTCATAACCTATCATACTTTCATAAATCAGAGTCAATTTTCTGTAGGCTGTTTCTTAACCCAGCCAACGCCGGGTACTTTTCCTACTATATAAATATAGTGCTATACATATATATATATAGAGAGAGAGAGAAAATCGGTTAAGAAGTTCCAACGAAAGAAAGATGTATATTTATATAAGGGGGTAGTCACCAACAATGTATGTTTTAACATTATTTTATTATTCCATGTCTTGGTTTTTCATTGAGAATTATGTTTAGATCATTGTCATAATATTTTTAAATCATTGAAATCGTTTTTAACGCGTTTCAGACGTTCTGTGAAGCGTATTAGGGGGAACTAACTCTATTCGGATTTAACCGGTTTCGTCCTAAGAAGACGTTTTATGGGAGTATGAAATTCACAAGCGGTCGCCACTCGCATGTATATCCTTGTCATCGGAAATAACGACGTTAGGCATTTGCAACTCTTGCAGTGAGGTGTCGACATCCTTTTACACACACGGCCTGGAATTGCTAAATTGGTCACATATTTAACTTGCTTAACTTCAGTTTTCTGACGGGAATATGATGTATTTCTCTCTATATATGCCCTATACATTATTAACTTTTTGCATCTGCAAAAACCAAGCAACGCGTAAGAAAACATATCGGAAGAGTTTCATAGAATAATGCAGGCTGATTGTTCATATATATATATATATATATATATATATATATATATATATATATATATATATATATATATATATAATCAGTGCATGTGTGTATTTTATGGTGAAATATTTTTTATTGAATTATATATCACCTTGTATTTTTAACAGTCTTTACACTTACGACGCTCGATGTAACTACAGAGCATATACAAATAAAATTCTGTATTGAAAATTTCAAAATGTGACCATCTTTTCATTTATTCCATTGAGTACGTAGTCAAAATTGTGAATATGAAGGCACTTGATTAAATAAACGATAAGATGGTCAATATCTTGAAACCAGGAATACAGAGGTTTTGCATATATATATATATATATATATGTATATACATATGCGTATATATACACACACACACATATATATATATATATATATATATATATATATGTGTGTGTGTGTTTGTGTAAAAACAATGAACAATAAGCTTCCTTGATTCTGTGAATATCTTCCGATATTTTTTCTTACGCGTTGCTTTGTTTTCGGAAGTTGATGATAGCTGAGAAATAAAAAAGCAAAACGTTAATAAGACAATCCCCATGTCAGAATGTAACTGTATATCGCACCTCGCCGATGGAAGGCACCTGCATTGCAATATATCAAATTCTAGGCATAAATCCTACACAATCGAGGGCGAGCAGGTGCTTGACGACGAAACAACAATACGAAGAGATGTTCATTTTCTCTTCTCGAGTGAAGTAATTATCTCAGAAAATAAATATAAACAGTAAAAAAGCAAGATATATTATCAGGAAATAACGGACTTGATAAAAAGAATGCAACATGATTTTACATATGGGAAGAAGTAATGTATAAATAAATACAAAGCTGAGTATAAACACACACGCACACACAAATATATGTTTGTTTGTTTGTTGGTTGCTTTGTTTTACGGCATATCAACCCATATTTAATGTCGAATCCAGTAATTTTGAAGATATTTTTTAATAGAATATATATTTTTTTTTTCATGTCGGTTTCTATTTAACCTATAGTTGGGACCCTAAGAGGTACTGCCACTTTGGGTCAGTGTGGACCTGGGAGCAATGGCGATTAAAGGCTGATTCCACACTTCCCATATCCCGCAAGCTGGGGTTTCACCATCAGATATAGTAAAAGATCATATCCAGGACCCCCTTCCACAGATATATATATATATATATATATATATATATATATATATATATATATATATATATATATATACATATTCTTGTTTATATATATAATTACCTATATACATATACAAATTTATGCAAAGATAAATTAATTCTATTTAGGTATGCATATATATATATATATATATATATTTATATTTTTATAAATATATATATTTATGTAATTTTATATACGTGTATATGGGTACATGCGTGTGTATATATGTATGTATGTATATATACATCTACTTCGTACTGGAGATCTATATCTCCACACACACACACACACACACACACACACACACACACACACACACACACACACACACACACACACACACACATACATATATATATATATAGGTAGGTTTGTATATATATATGTGTGTATATCTGTCTGTGTATATATGTGAGTATGTATATGGGTATAAGAGTTGTGTGTATGTGTGTGTATATCTGCATATAGATACACGTATGTCCGTATATATATTGGTTATATATATATGTGTATGTGCGTATGTGTCTCTATATGTGTGCGTATTTGCGCGTGCGTTAACGTGTGTATTTAGCCTTAACTACCTAAAAACAACTCATTGTCAACTGAAATAAACAAGTCGATTTATAGCGACTACGATAATTTAAAATGGATCCCTGTACTTGTCAAACATATGACGCCTACACTAACACTTTCTCTCTCTCACTCTCCTTCTCTCTCTCCCCCTCTCTCTCATCTACTTAATATACCTTGCTGAACAAGCAAAAAACAGTCAAAATTTAAAACCTAAAAATTGAAACTCCTCCCCATATGCTCCTTACCCCCTCCCTTATTTCTTTAATATACTTTCTCAACCTCCCCCCTATATTCATATATCTAATGTATTTTAACCTTCAAAATTAAATATTGTCAATATCCGTCTCCCTTCCCCTTATTATTTCTTTCCCCACCCTTTTTTTTTCGTATTGGCTCTAAAACGCTTCTTCCAAATACTAACAACCATTTCTGTAAGGTCTGACGAGGCTGTCGGATCGTAAACATGGTCCAACATCCGAAACATATGCACCAAACAGATAAAACGGTAATAGAAAATATAAAACACACACACACACACACACACACATATATATATATATATATATATATATATATATATATACATACATACATATGAAATAAAAAGTTTACTTGTGCAAATGGAAATTCAATTAACTTTCTTGAAATTAGATACTTGGATTTTACCGTCACTGGATTATTTATCTTCCACCAGACTACCCATTCATGTGTAATAACCTGTTTCTTCACCATATTCCCGCTGTTTCACTTTTTTTTTTAAGTAAGATCTTTGACTTACTTGTTGTTTCATCAAATACTTTTGCATGCAAAATCCGATCCTGCATTTTGCTAATTCCTATTCTCTGATGAGAAGGAAAGTATTTCTTCGAAACTCCGCGGATTAAGGACTATTCACTTATCTAGTGTTTCCTTTTCAGATTAAATATGTTTTTAACTCATTTAAAAGTGTTTTTTAACATGTTTTATTAACTGCTTGCTCGTATATATATATATATATATAATGGATAGGTTATGATATAGAAATTTCTGTAGCGTCGGTGTTAATACTTAACTCATTTTAAAAAGCCCTTTTAGATTTAAACAAAATACTAATGAGATAGGTTCAGTTTTTGGTTGATTGATATTTTGTACGTAAATGAGAAAAAAACGATTGTTTTGCCGCCACCGCACAAACACACAAATATATATATACATGTATATATATACATATATATATATATATATATATATATATATATATATATACATATGCATACATATATATATATATATAAATATATATATATATATATGGATTTTATGAGACACAAAATATCTATATTGCCATTACTGAATCGAAACATAAAGAAACATTTGCATCCATTAACGGAAGGAATAAACAAACAAAATATACACTATCTATATATCTATAAAATGAACGTGTCCGTCTGTGTGTCTGTGTGTGTACATTTCCCTACGAAATAACTCTGTCAATTTTTAGTCTACAGACTCGAAATTTGATATACATGATTCTGAGATTTGGGAAAATCTTTTTTCCCGGTTTGCGGCCAAAAGTTTGGCTGGTAAGGGGTGAACGTTCAAAGATTCAACCTTTCAGAACTCTCGCAAACTCATACGCCAATTTTGACTCTTAACACTTGAAAATTCAGATATAGGTTCATTGGACAGGGATATAACTTAATAATTTGATTTGAGCCACAAACAGTAAGTTTCTGGCTGTTGGAAAACTGCTTCTGCGGTACTAGTATGCAAGAATTCTGGCGAAAGAACTGACCCAGTAAATTATCGCCCCATTAGCCTCCTCCCACTTTTTGCCAAAATATTTGAGACCTTCATTAACCATGCTCTAGTTCATCACCTTACAGATGCTAAACTTCTGACTGACCAACAATATGGATTTAGACAAGCCCGTTCCACAGCAGACATCCTAAGTGTAATCTCTGAACGCATATACCATTCACTGGACAAAGCGGGGGAGGGCAGATCTGTAGCTCTAGATATATCTAAGGCTTTTGACAGGGTATGGCATGAGGATCTCCTCAGGAAAATTAGATCATACGGTATCACTGGCAGAATACTTAACATAATTAAATCCTTCTTAGATAAGAGAAAAATCCAAGTTGTCCTCGACGGTTGTACATCTAAACAATATAGTATAAATGCGGTAGTGCCTCAGGGGTCTATCCTTGGACCTCTACTGTTCCTGATATTCATAAATGACCTCCCCCACAAAATTGCCTCTGAGATGGGTATATATGCTGATGACACCACACTCTATAATAGGCACGACAGGAAAACAAATGACCACATATCTAAAGAAATTGCAGAAACACTAGAGGATTACCTCCAATTCGTAGTGGAATCGGGACAAAAATGGATGGTTACGTTCAATGCTGCCAAGGATAAACTAGTTTCATTCAATAACCCGCTCTACCATCTATAGCAATGACCAACGACTCTTTATCTGAGAGTGCATCTTAAAAAACTCCTTGGCGTAACGTTCACAGGAAACATGAGTTAGAACAATTACATCGAGAGCATTGCCAGGGCCGCTGCAAGAAAGGTGGGCTCTCTCTACCGTGCTAGAAAACTACTAACACCCGAAAGTATCATGTTCCTCTATAAGTCAACCATTCAATCATGTATGGAGTATTGTTGTTATATTTGGGCTGGTGCATCGGCTACTGGTCTCTCGCTCATGACAAGATTCAAAAGAGAGTCGCAAATCTGATAGGCCTTGAACTGGCATCTTAGCTTCAGCCTCTGTCCCATCTACGAAACGTTGCATCCCTCTGCCTGTTCTACAAGTATTTTAATGATGAATGCTCTATCGAACTGCAAGCACTTGTGCCCCCACGACGTGAACACCCTCGACAGACCCGACAGGCTGCAAAATCCCACCCCCACACTGTAGAGATCCCTAGATGTAAAATATCTTTTTACTCCAGTAGTTTATTCCCCAGAACCGCTAGACTTTAGAATTCCATTCCAGGTCCCTGCTTCCCCAACTCTACTGACGTGCAGAAGATCAAGTGCAAGGTGAACCGACATCTTGCTGCCTAAATCCCTATATAGTACCCCAGTATTTGTTGCCTCTGATAGTAGCCCCCTACACCAAAGTGGCAATGCCCCTTTTTGGTATGAGAATGTAATACAAAAAAAGGGGTCATAATAGGGGTCAAATTTAAAAAGATTGACCGCCTCTTTTTTTTTTTGCTCAACATACACCTCCAAACACCCGGGCAACGCCGGGCTTAAATGCTAGTATATTTTAAAGTAAAGCTGCGTTATGATCTGTATATAATGCTGGAACATCGTAAGAGACCTTGTTGTTTATAGAAAAGGTTTTTTTTTTCAAACAAATGAGGATGAACTTTTCAGATGAAAGTTTTAATTGATCATCGCTCAAAATGGTAAATAATTCAATGCTGAAGTTCGTAGCGCGAGTTTACGCCTATACTCGGCAAAGTGTTTGCTACCAGTAACGCTTTCTTACATTAGTATATTTTTACTGCAGGATGAATGCTATTTAATAAAGAGAAACATATTTTAGCGCCATTTGATTATTAAAGAGGCAAATAGTGCTGTCTACATATGGAAAGTTGACTAAAGATTTTAAGAGTCGAGATAATAATTGTTTGTCATAAAAACCCACAAAAACTGTTCGCAATTTTTATATTTATACTGAGCTCATGGATATCACATCTCTTTTTTATACAGTATACTGTTAAAACTAACTTCAGTGAACATAGACGCACGTTTTCACAACCAGACGAATATGTTTACTAGGAATGTAGGGAGGTTATAACTGATTGTGATATAAGAATTAGTGCAGATATTAATTCTTTCTAAAATATGGAGGTAAGTGAATAAGTTAATAATATGAGAAAAAATATATTAATAATATTAGAATTTTAATTAAAATTTGCATATGCCAGAAGCGATTTTTTATGGAAAGAATGGATAGTAAGCAGATATCCGCTTATGAGCTTTTGGTTGGCCATATGAGATTGGGCGAATAGAACCTGAAAGTGTCATCTTACTAGCTATATTCAAAGGCAGTACTCCGCGTTTCCACCAATGAACAACTTTCTTTTGTGATTGTGTTCTACGAAAGCTGTTAGATCATGAGTTCAACGGAGCCCAATACTACAAAGTTTCCTGTGTATTCGATATTACAAACAGTGTTACGACGTAATCCTCATAATGCAATACTGCCACTCCTGAATATCTATCTAATCTGAATAAGGCTTTATTGTCTGTACAGTTTTAATGGCAGAAATCTGTTGTTTGCATCATTGGAACTCTGTATGATATGCTGACAAACTCGCATATCTGGATTAAGGTCATTTTATCTTCAGTTTAGTTCTCTTACGTTAGCCTCAGAAACACGGGATTATCTCACTGATTTAGAGTTAAGAAGTTTAAATTCAGAGAATAATTGTTGTATTTTAAACTAGATAGTGGTATACGAAATTCTAAAATAGTTAGGCTATAATAACCGTTCAAATATCTAGAAAAACAAACGCAAATGTCGACCTTCACTTGAAAAAATTCCTTGCAACCCATCACTTAAAATTCAAAGTCAGTACGAGAAGTATATTTTATTTACTTAACACAATTCAGAACAAGTTGATGATAGCTTCACTAAATAACATATACATGGTGAACATGATATATATATATATATATATATATATATGTATATATATATATATATATATAAATTAGTATAGACCGTAAGAACTGTTAGCTCTAATGAAAAAAAAACGTTTTTTCGTAAAATATAATGCGTATTTTGCCTGTATTAAAAACTGTAAAAATTTTAACACATATGTATGGTCCTAGTATTAAATTATTTATTAGAAACTCTCTCTCTCCTCCTTTCTCTCCCTCTCTCTCTAAATATATATATATATATATATATATTCATATATATATATACAAAGGGGGAGAGACAGGTCTAGGGAGCGCTGGGGAAGGTAGTATCTTTGGCAGCTTGGCACACTGTGTTCTACCTTTTAGGGCAGATGAGAACCACTGGACCCCATCCATTTCCTTATTTCTCACATGCTGGCTCCGCGCATCACACTCCGGAATACCACTTCAGCCGATGGGCAAAACCACCTAGTGGGGGGCGTGATGTTTACACTGCGCCATTAATCTTAGCGGAGAACCTGCTGCAAATAATCAACGGCTAGAGCACTGGTGAGATTAATGATCCAACGGGCAAGTGTAGAGGAGTAAACCTACTAAATTTCACTGGTGCCAAAAGTACTGGTCGGCCTTCCCTTGCAACACACTTGTGAGACCGAGAGGAGGTTTTAAGTACTGGGCAGATTAGGACCTTCATACACTTTAGCCAGGCTCGCACCCTGGTGAGATCACTTAATTGCTATTGCTCCAGCAACAGAAATAACACGGGAGATAGCAGTTACTGGTTATAAGTCTTAGGTGTATTAGCGTTATCCTGGACTCTACGGGTTGTCTCCGACGTTGAAAGGGATCATCGAAATCTCGACTAGTCAGCTATCACCCGACTTGGGCCGAGCAGCCCCCTGTCAATTTGATGCTGACTCGCAACCGTCTGTTCACCATCTCGTCATGGTCTTGTTTGACTGGAGCTAGGGAAATATTCGAAATGCAGATCAGAAACTGTGCACCTGCCAAAACCAAATCTTCTAAATTTTCCATGTTAGGACCATGTGCCCTGGACTCTCAAATAATCCCCAGCAAATTGACGACAATCTTTCCGATCAAAGAGGTCATTGCCAAAGAAAACCTTCCAAGCATGTTTGCCCTCCTCTCCCAGAGACGCCTGCGCTTGCTAGGGCACGTATTTTAAGAAGTGAGTCTGGCTGAGCGAGAAGAGAAGAAATGAATAGTGAGGAGGAGATACAGATAAAAGGACAGCATCGGCAGCAGCATCGGCAGAGCCTGAGGGAGGGTATCCCTGTGGGAAGTTCAACAGAATCTGCCGCTCTCGCATCGGCCTGCTCAGTCACAGCAACAGCTGCCACCATTCAACATGACAACTTTCAGGTACGATTCTCCATCGTTTATGTAGACGGAACGGCGCCAACTATATATATATATATATATATATATATATATATATATATATATATATATATATATATATACTAGCTGTATCCTGCCACGCGTTGCTGTGGCTCAATTTGGTGTAATGGAAAATTCTAATAAAAAGAGAAAATGCATGTTTCTTATATTCTTAGTACAACAATCCATTCCAAAAAGTAAAAAAAAAAAGGCGAAAATGAAAAAAAATGGTACTCTTGCAGAATTGGATCCTGATCCTCGGGATTACCGTCAATCATGGCTTGGGCTCGACCAACAATCAGTGGATAAAGCTGAACGTAGCAAAAATGTTGAAACGCTAAATGTTTTTTTGTTTGTTTGTTTTCTCTATACAAAAATGTGAGTTAGTAATTGATATTTTAGTGATTGGGGGAGGGGTTACTATACACAGATTCGAAAAAGTTGTCCAAAAACAAATAAATGAATGCAAAGTAAGTTAAGTTATGTTTCTACCTAACTGGATAATTGTTTAATGGTTTTATGTAATGTAAAATGTTTAATCGGCTCGAAAAAGAGAAATCGTTGCAGACTCTGTTGAGTACGTTAAGTTTGGGAAAGTAAGTTGAAAACTAAAGACTATAAAATACAGTGTCAAAAACCTCACCGAATATATGTTACCATGACATAGGTTGACATAATCGGTGGGTTTGTGACAGTATTTTGTATATTTTTTTTAGTTTTAACTCACTTTCTGAAACTTAACGTAATCAACAGTGTCCGCCACTATTTGTATCTTTCAAATACATCAATAAACACTGTTTTTCGAGCCGACTAAACGTTACATTAAATGAAAAGGGTTTGTATTACTAAACACAGATACAAAGAAGTTGTCAAAAAATAAATATATAACAAATACATGTTATGAAAGGCAAAATAAGTAAATGTTCTACCTAACTGGACAACATTGTAGTGTTTTTATGTAATGTATAATGTTTAACCGGTTCAAAAACATGCAGTGTTTATCGGTATATTTAACAAATATAAATGGTGGCAGACTGTATAAAACACGTTAGGTTTTGGGACATTTTGGGAAAATGAGTTTAAACTAAAAACCTATACAAAATATTGTTAGGAACTCACTCAATATACGTTACTGTGACGTAGGCTGACATATAAGCATTTGTTTTAAACTTTTGCTCGATACAGATGACAACTTTTAAGAGTCCCTTTTAGTGATTACCTGGCTTGAGGATATTTGTACAACTAAACGGCAAATCTGCCCCAAACATCCGGTATTATTTTACTTTAACGCCCGTCTCATGTTCGTATATAACGAAATATTTTATTGTAGATTTCAGTGTATTAAAAACGAATCTGCAAACCGTTTCCGTCGCGAAAAGAAAGTTTTCATGATATGAAGAAATTACTTTTTCGAAAAGTGGGTGATCACTTTTCAATGTAAATTTAAACTTAGAATGAGCAACCACTTTCATGGGAAAAAATCCCCCCTCTCTCAGGTGGCTAGAAAGGTGCTTATTTTAAGTTAAATTTACATGGAAAAATGATTACCAACCTTTCGAAAAAGTAATTTCTTCATATCATAAAAACTATTTTTTTGCGACGGAAACGGTTTGCAGATTCGTTTTTAGCACACCGAAATCTTTAAAATATTTTTTTTGTTATATACGAACGTGAGACGCAGGGCCATTTATGGAAAATTTTATCAAAAATCCGGGAGAAAATAGTTTTCAATAAAAACAGCAAGTGAATTCGATAGAAAAAAATGGATGCTATTTTAAAACATTTTCTGTGTGTCTCTTGGCTAAAAAGATTTTTGTTTGATTTCTTTTGCAATTTAAACAGGTAATTTAAAAGGATTTTCCAAGGGTAGAAAGAAAGTCCCCCCCCACAAAAAATCGTGGCCACGAAGTGGGTGATCGTTTTACGTTAAATTATTATGGAAAAGTGATCCTCCGTTTTTTTAAACTAACATTTCTTCATATCTTGGAAACTACTCGTTTCCCTTAATTATAAACGTTATTTTCGTTTTCACCGGCCCCGAAAACCTACAAAAGTGGTAATTTTAAAGGAATTGTGGAGGGTGGAGTAATTCCTCATATTTACCTTCTTTTTTTTTTCCAATAACATAAAAAATTAAGAATTAGACACATTTATTTTAAGTAGGCTTTTAAAAATAAAAAAAATTAAGATAAGCAAATGGTGCTAGTGCACTTACTGATCCGCGCATTTTTTAAATCGTATTTGCAAGTTTAATTAAAGTTTTATTAGATGTTTTTTTTATTCAATTGTAAGGTTAAAGTACAGTATATATATATATATATATATATATATATATATATATATATATATATATATATATATATATATATATAGTGTACTTTAACCTTACAATTGAATAAAAAAAAAACATATAATAAAACTTTAATTAAATATATTTTATAAAGCTCCCCTCTTCGGTAGAGCACTCTCGTAAATTATCTTACTCGCTACTTAATTTAGCTGAAATAATGCGAAGCTCGCAATTTGTTTACAAACAAAACGTTTGAGCCCTCTACGAGTAGCGGACGGATGTTTATTTAAATACGCATTCGGATAGTTTAATTTCGGCCACCGATTCCGTAGTCAGGGGGTAGGACTGCCGACTGTCATCACGACGGTTCTAGGTTCGATCCTCGGCTTGGGAGAGGTGTTAGTCTAGCGGCACTGATGAGTTGTGAAACAACGAAACAGGTCTGTATTTCGATGACTAAAATATATTTATATATATATATATATATATATATATATATATATATATATAATTTAAAGAAAAGGGATTTTTTTTTACCCATCTGTTAATTAGATAGTTAAATGTTGTAATTTGAAAGTCGTCAACCACGTGAAAGGCTCATTTCTACCGGAAATGAAATGGCGGACAGTCTCGCAGTTACGGAAAATATTTTTATTTTATTTAATATATTTTGATAATTTGCGATCTTAGCGATCTTAATTTATTTTAATGACATGCAAACATTCATTGACTTTACACATGAATCTTCTGAAAATTTCAATTTAGATTTATATATATATATATATATATATATATATATATATAGATATATATATATACTGTGTAGGAAAAATCAAGAGTTCAAAACAAGGTGTTGATGGTAATGAAAAGTGTATTTCATTTTATGTTAAAATTGTTTCCATGTCCAGTTCGACAATTTTAAGCATTATATAGTTTGAACATTTTTAAAACTTAGCATTTCTTCAGACTTTATGAATAAACACACTTTTGGCAATGTAGCATTTTTTGAAGAAAAAGAAAAAATGGGAAAATCCCTAACGGGTAAAGCACGCGAGAAACATTTACCTTTGCTCGGTTACAGAAAAGCTCATATATATATATATATATATATATATATATATATATATATATATATATATATATATATATATATATGAAGAGAGAGAGAGAGAGATAGACAGACAGACAGACAGGCAGACAGAAAAAAGGCTACACTTTCTGGATGGAGTAAGCTCTAGCAAATTAAGAAGAGTAATATATTTGAAAAAATAGGGGGATTTAAATTAAAGTTACATGACAACTTTATCACATTATTATTTCAATAGGGATGCTGGTGATTACAATAAGTCAAAAGGAAATGACGGTAAAAACATTATTTGATCGTGACATTTCTAAGCTTAATGCTACTCATCAGAAAAGGAGAAAACAGCACTGTACAAGAGTAAGAGCAAAGAAGCCAACATCGATGTTATATACACTTAAGGATAGAAATGGAAACGTTCAGGCGGAGAAGTAAAGAAAAGGGAGATAAATGTTATCATTAAAGATAATTTCAAAGACCAAAATATATTAGCATTGAATAGGAAGTTGATGGAGTGGCAAGGCCACTTATAAAGAAGAAATGTGCAGGTTGTTGCTAAGGAAATAAGGAATAGAGATAAAACATAAACACGTATCGTTACTTTTTATACTCATACAGAGTTCTTGGGTGGTTCCATTGCGGCTATCTTTAAAAATCAACAAAATAACACACACATACACACACATGTAGTTATAGTAAGTTATAAAAATATATATGGCAATTAAGCTACACAGAATATTCCGCGTTTCATCCACGCTAGGATTCGTAAGCCTAACGAGTCCTAGAGTGGATGAAAAGCGGAATATTCTGTGAAGCTTGATTGGCATATATATATTTTTATAACGTACTACCTAGCTCTTACTGTGTATTGAGCACTGTTCATGTAAATACTTAAAGTTTACTTATAAAATTATACTTTAGTATATAAATTTATGTGAGTAAGTGAAGTAGTCATATATATATATATATATATTTATATATGAGCAAACAGTTATAAAATATGTTAAAATATGTTATATATATACATATATATACATATATATATATATATATATATATATATATATATATACACACAGTACACACGCATACAAACACATCTACACAAATGTTTATATATATCTCATATTAACAATGCGGCTATCATATCGTTATATTCTTACAATTTATTCTTTTTTGTATTTAAAGGAACGGAATATTTAGAATCTTTTTATTTTTCTCTACATATATGTATTTAAGAACTTCATATATTAACAAATAACAAGTTCAATATACGTGTGCACCTGTCGCTGTGTAAAATGATGGAAATATTTTGCTAAGTCTATTCCAATAACATAAGCATATTCCTTTTTAGGAAACGAAACTTTTATAATATCTATTTTGTGACAAAAAATAAATGAGAAACAATTGCTTTTGCAAACTTTTCCGACGTTTAACACAAACGCTATACAAGCAGAGTTTTTTTTTTTTTTTGCTGACGATGACATTTCAGAAAATGAGTAAGCGTGGCTTAAAATCTATGATATCAGTTCGAGTAAAAGTGGGATGGTTCGAATTCTGATGGAGGCGGGCAAAATAAATATTATCTTACCCAAAAGACAGAGATAATCTTCTCTATTTTCCAAATGTTCTTTTTAAATAAGTCGCCTTATTTAAAGATTCAAGCTACATAACAAGTATCATTGAGCGAAAAATATTATCAGTTCAAATGTGATAGACACTACATAAGTATTGTAAATGATTCGTGGAATATATATATATATATATATATATATATATATATATATATATATATATATTTATATATATAAAGCTGAATGTTTGTGTGTCTGGTCACGAATAGGCTCCTATATGGTTGACTATTTTAAAAAACTGATTACATATATGATAGAAGATGTATCGAGAAACATGAATGGGTATGTTTGATCTGGCAGCACGGTGGCTCATTAAAATTGTGGGGTCTGCGTTCGCGCCTGATCAACAAAGTATGGAAATAAAATAAAAAAATAAAAAAAAAACGTTTACAAGTGTTTTTGAATAATAAATGTACATAAGAATACTTTGATAAGTATGTTTTACCTTAAATAGGAATGGTGTAATCAAAGTGTGGGGTCTGCGTTCACGCCTGACATCCATAGAATAGAAATAGGCACAAACTTTAATAAATACTTTTCATATCAATCTGCGTAAGTATACTTTGATAATTATGCTTCAGTTTGAAGAAATATGGTATAATATAATTATGAGGTGTTCGTTCGCACCTGCACTCTATAGGATGGAAATATGTCACAATGCTTAACAACGTTTTTTTTTTTTAATATAGATCCGCAGAATACTCTGGTAAGTGTTTCGGTGTGAACAGGTATGGTATATTAAATTATGGGATTTATCTATTTTATTTTTACTTCCATCATATTTTGATTTGGTTTTGATACGCCCAAATTCAACCCAAATTTACAACCCTTCCTTTTCATAACATTTTTTAACCCAGTTAACGACGGGTACTTTTGCTAATATATATATATATACATATATATATATATATATATATATATATATATATATATATATATTATTTATTACTTACTTTTATGTGCGTAATAATTATTAATAAATAATGATTAAAAGATAAAAAAAAAAATAATACGTCCTCAAAATGTGAGCGGAAAAAATGTAAACAAAGGGCAAATAACTTTCTTATAATAAGCGCTCAGGGAGCGAAAAAGAAAAAAAAACAGTGTGGAATCGCTTATAAAATATAAAAAAAGTATATAAAATTATTAAAAATTCAACAATCTTATATATATATATATATATATATATATATATATATATATATATATATATATATATATATATATAAAGTCACTAAGTGTGTGTGAGAGATCCTTCCACATAGGGTTCGAAACGGCTGAGCTTTCCTTTTGCAAATTTCACACAACTAATTTATATGTCTAGCAAGGTTTGTTAGACATATTTTGCACAGAAATGAATACGATAAAAATAAATAAAAGAAAATCCCGGTCCAAAAAATTGCTTTTCTCTCTTATAGATAAAAAAGAGTAATTTTTACAAAGGAATTACGTTACACTTGCCAAGGGAGATAATAGAATTTCAGCCAATCACTTCCTCTTAACAGGTAGATGTATTGTAAATTGGAGATATAGTTAAGTAGTAGAGCATTCGACTATATATCGAATGATCCTCGTTTGCAATCCCGGGTGTAGCTCATTTTTTGATTCCATGTCTTTCTTATTAATACTCAGTTTACGCTAAAGGAACAGGTACTATTTAACATCGCCGCAAATCATTTCTTCATTTTGGTATTTTAAAACTAAACATTAATCAGAAGTGACTTTTTAGGGGATCCATCATCAAGCCCAAATATTAGCTTACGTAATATTTTAAATTAACATGGACGGAATTTGATGAACGACATTATCATTATTATTTTTAAATTTTTGTGAATTATTCCACCGAGCAAAATATTCTTCGCAATATATATTGATTAATAGAGAATAGAGTCTTTATTAATACATATGCCATATGAATAAATTAAAACATCATGTTTAAATTTACTACTTCAATATGGAGTTGAATTGCAATGAGTTATACAATGGTATATTACTGGAGACCTCTAAACTAACGCGTCAAAAAACTGGAACAAAGAAAGCAGTAAAAAGATCAGACCATTCTGAAAAATACACACCGTAATAGTATTTGTACAAAAGATTGAGACTAGCGACGTCACGTCCGCGAGTAATAGGTTATAGTCAAAAATGAGGGGGCATTCAAGATACAGATACGTTTCTGCAATTTATCTATAATCTGTAATCTATAATAATGATGAATGCTCTGACGAACTGCAAACACTTGTACCTCCCCGACGTAACTACCCCCGACAAACCCGACAAGCTACTAAGTCTCATCCCTTTATAGTAGAGATGCAAGGAATCCTTTTAATCCAATAGTTTCTTCCCCAGAACTGCGGGTCTTTGGAAGTCCCTTCCGAGATTCTGCTTTCCCCACTGCAATGATATGCAGAAGTTCAAGTGTAAGTTAACAAACATCTTTCTACTCATCTCCCTTCATAATACCCCGCTAATTAAGTCCCTAATAGTAGCCCTCTGCTTCAAAGTGGCACTGTGCCTTGTTTGAGGTGAAAATTGAATTTAAAAAAAAAATCTTCAAATTGTACACAGATTCATCTGACCAAATATGACAACAGTACTTCATAGATTGTTTGATAGTAGATTTTTGGAGATACAGAATATCCTCGGGCGTCAGGAAGTGTTTAGAGCTATAGAGAGAACCTATTTTACAAAAAAAAAAAAAAGCAAAGGATTTAATATATGAACTCAAAGACAGATTTGATAAGAAAGAAAGACAAAGAAGGGTTAGCATAAATTTCTTATGGAGACCAAAGTTATCTATAAGAATTGCAGGAAGAAAAGGGATTAAAAGACAATAGTTGTGTTTTTACAGGATTAGACAAATAAGCTATTTCTTCGATCAATAATTGAACCCAAATTAAAGTCTAGATAAACTGCATATTACAACCGATATGATAAAAATGAGCAAGAAGCAATACCAGAATAGAAGGTGACATCATTAGCACAAATGCTCATTTTCTCAATTGTATTCCTTGCACAGGGTTACCCCTAAAATTCTGCATGTAACAATGTTATATTCGTGAAACATTTCATAATCTTGCTTGATTTTAAACTTAAGGATAGCATTCAGGTCTTTTCGATTATTCGGACATCTATTCTCATGATGAGTGATGTTTTCTCAACGCTTCACACAATGCAACCTTCGAGCTTATTAAGGTTGATGTTCTCGAACTCTGGAATGTTTCCCTTCCACTTGATGATCTGCACATAATTTCAAACGGTATCCTTATGCAATCCATGGGTGTTGCGTGCTCTCATTCCATCAGCCATGATTTAATAGAAATCATAAATAAATTGCAATTTTATTTGGAGTGTCGCCCGTAGTACTTTATCATCTATGCCACGGATCCTTACAAATTTCTTTGAACTTCATGATTCCCGAGTTCAAGAGAAAGATCTTCCAGCTCGATCAAATACTCCGACAGGAGGTCAGTTGTTACATGGACGGAAAAAATGCGAAAATAACCCTATAAATACGAATTACTAATCCTCATCTAAAATCTATATATTTATAAAAGTGAAAACATGTGCGTGAGGACACTTCTCAACCTATATACTCAACGATTTTTTATTTACATACTTAAAATATAGTATACAGCTTATTCACATATGCTGAGAACTTTAAAGTCAGTATTCGTCAGGAAAAAAAGCTGCTAAGGGGTAAAAATTGAAAAAAAAATGTCACGTGGGGGGGTCATCAGATTTTTATCTGTTTGCCAACTGTTTAAAGAATAGGAGAATCGTTGGCATGAGGGATTACTTATGTTAAGAATAGGAAAGTTTGAAAACACCTTTCAAAGATCGTGTCCAGCTGGCCTAGTGATTATCGTACTTGACTCACTGTATTTAGGTTTCGGTTTTGATCGCAGCTCGAGAATTTTTTTTTTTTTACTTACAAGTGAACAGTTTAGAAAAAAAAACATTACTCGCATACAAGTCTCAGATTTTCTTTATTCCATTTTTTATATTTTATTTTTAAAGAATTAAACGTTACGTTTAATACCTACGGCATTTCTATTCATAATTAATAAGAATTCTGCATTACTTAAAATATAATATCCATGCAAAATTTTCGACCGGACAGCGTAATTTAGAGAGATTAAGCAGAAGAAACTTCGGGATATAAACTGAAATGTGACATCGCTATTGTAGAGATGCTTGAACTTTACTCAATTGAAAAAAGATATATTGATTCAATCTACGCGGTTAGCAATGCACATTCTATACCGACAAATTTTGCCAAGTAAAAAGCGTGGAAAAGTCAATAAATATTTTTTCGTTGCACAAAAAAAAAAAAAACTAAAATTACATTAAAAACATATATACGAAACGAAAATAATAGTTTTCAATACTATCTGCCCTCGTGGGGAGGCAAGTGAATTAGGGACTGGGTGGCTAAATAATAAAATGATTAGCGTATCTAAGTCGCTTCCCTCATCCGCATACTTTTCCGACAAGAATGATGGATACAGCATTTTTTTTTTTGTGGAAAGCGGATGTCTTTAAAGTATTAACGAGCAATTCGCCGCTGATTTTTTTCTAATGAAAGTCTCGTGCCTCGCCGAAATTGGTTAAACGGCGGAAGAGGAAGCGTGTCTCGACGAATAAACGCACATGGCTCATAGAAGTATATCCATATAAAGGCGTACATGCAGATACGCTAACAGGCACACCCGCATTATATAATGTTTAGGTACATATAATTAGTTGCTATACGAAATAAACCCCCGCGGAATACAATAGTTCATCTTCCAGGCAACTTGGTTTTAAATCCTAGCGTGGATATACGTGTTACATCTAGGGAAACTGATAAATCGATTACGCGTTTATGTCGAAACAGGTATCAGTGGAATAACTCTGTAATATTATACAACTCCATGGACCGTCCAGCCTCCTTGCTTGCTTTATATATATATATATATAATCGGCATAATCACGTTAACACCCCGCTTCTCAGAACATCACCGAAGTCATGCAACGTTGAGCCTGGTTAGTATCAGATGGGTGACCATATGGGAATTCTAGGTGCTCTATGTACTCTACGCTTAACTCGGCATTTGTTTCTACTCGTCCTGTACTTCATTTGCCACTGGTATTTTACAATGTCGCCGCAGGAGAGGTCTGGTTGGAGATTGCGTACCTGTCACAAAAATTTAACGCGCAAGCAACACTTCATGGAGATCCATAGTCTGTCCAAGCCTGAAGGAGCCTGCTTATATATATATATATATGTGTGTGTGTGTGTGTGTGTTTGTATATATATATATGTATATATATATGTATATATGCATATATATATGTATATATATACAAATATATACAAAGTAAGACACTATATCAAATCTCCAATACTAATGATTACAACAATACTATCTCATTGATTACTGTACACGCAATAAACCTTATCCTTGAGTGGCTTCCGGGCTTTGATAAGTCGTGACCCCCATGTAAAAAAATATATGTATATATATATACATATATATATAATATATCTATCTATATATATATACATATATATATATAATATATACATATATATGTGCATATATATGATATATATACAGATAGACACACGCAAACACACAAACACACACACACACACACATATATATATATATATATATATATATATATATATATATATATATATATATATACACATTGGGCGACTTTGACCAGCTTTGTGCTGTCATGATATCGGCTTAATGTGTCCAGATTTCGTATAGATTATTATAGAATCTGGTTGGTCAGATTCAATGCTGCTAAGACTAAGCTTGTTTCCTTCAATAACTACAAGAAACCTTCTCTACCACCAATAGCAATGACCAAGAACACATTGCCTGAAAGTACTTCTTTTAGACTCCTCGGCCTAACGTTTACAGTGAATATGAACTGGAATAGATACATTGAGAGCATTGCCAAGGCTGCTGCAAGGGAGGTTGGCTCCCTCTACCGTGCTAGAAAACTACTTACGCCTGCCAGTATCCTATACCTCTATAAGGCAACCATTCGCCCATGTATGGAGTACTGTTGTCACATCTGGGCTGGTGCATCTGCTGCTTGTCTCTCGCTTCTGGACAGGGTTCAAAAAAGAGTCGCCAACCTGATAGGTCCTGAACTGTCATCAAGGCTTCAACCTCTGCCCCATCGACGAGATGTTGCATCCCTCTGCCTGTTCTACAAATACTTTAATGGTGAATGCTCTGACGAACTGCAAACACTTGTACCTCCCCGACGTAACTACCCCCGACAAACCCGACAAGCTACTAAGTCTCATCCCTTTACAGTAGAGATCCCTAGGTGCAAGAAAGCTTTTTACTCCAATAGTTTCTTCCCCAGAACTGCGGGTCTTTGGAACTCCCTTCCGGGATTCTGCTTTCCCAACTGCAATGATATGCAGAAGTTCAAGTGTAATGTTAACAAACATCTTTCTACTCTTCTCCCTTCATAATGACCCCGCTAATTAATTCCCTAATAGTAGCCCCCTGCTTCAAAGTGGCACTGTGCCTTGTTTGGGGTGAAAATTGAATAAAAAAAAAAAAAAAAAAAGAATCGTGATTTCAAAAGAAAAACAGGATTTGAGTGCAAGCCGCAAGAATCGAAACCGGTAGAAGAAATGTAGATTTCGAAGCTTGTGACGTTCCCACTGTACCAACGTGGTACGCATATGAACTGATTAAAAAGTAAAAATAACCTTACATTAATGCACAACATATATAACGACTTTTTTTTTTAAATGGTGACCCATTTTTCACCCTTTAAAAACTACGTTACTTGGCTAAAGGACCCTAAAGGAACGCTCCATGAAAAATCTTATCATTTGAGCCATGTGCGACTTTTAGTTTCGGAGGACATTGAATTTTAAAATAAGGAGACAGACGGACAAATAGGCATATATATATATATATATATATATATATATATATATATATATATATATATATATATATATAAAATCACCCTATACTTCCAGAATACGAATTTCAAAATTATAAGGGGGTTTTAAGCATGAAAATGTTTTTTTTTTATATTTAATATTCAATTTGTTTTTGTATTTCAAGCGGTCCTCCGCACTTGGTCACAAAGTTGTATGGAATTAAATTAAAAAAAACAAACAAACATGAAAGTTGTATTTTGGACAGATTTCATTTTTACCAGCAATTTTCAAAAGAATTCCCGTGAAATATTTTTACTGTTTGTGAAAGAAAAGTATTGTATTTAATAAATAAAAAAGAATTAACGCGTTAGCCTTCATTTAAAACGGCAAATAAGACAAGACGTAATTGCTTTCTCTCTATGTATAATAAATTAGACACGTAAACAAATGTATTGAACGGTAAAAATAATATAATTAATGATTCTCATAATAATATCAATAATACTTATAGTTGAAACAAAAGTATTAAGTACAGTAAACTAACACCTAGCATGTAAGGTATGATATATATATATATATATACATATATATATATATATATATATATATATATATATATATATATATATATATATATATATATATATATATATGCCGCATTTAAATATTGCTAAGACGCTTGCACGATTTTACTGTAAATAATTAGATCGTAGCATTAGTTTTATTTTCCCTAACAATAAAGCTGGAAAATTATGGTTACGTTTTTGTGTGAGATGCTTAATAGGTCCAAGATTTAAGAATTCTATTTTTATTCCGTTAGTTTGTAGACCAAATTTATTTAAAAAAAACTAACGCTACAATCCCTACGAAACCCTGATAATAGTAACCAGCACCGTGACGTCACTTGTATTAATATATTTTACGAAATCCAAATTTTCAAGATGAAAAATAAAAACAATTAACGTACCGTCCATAGCTACTTAACTACTGTTGATAGTAACAGTATAATTCAATTAATTATTTAGTATACATACATTGAACATACAACGAAACATTGTCCCGCCGACTTACTATGCATTTAAATAACACCAACGCATATACCATCATTTAATAGAAATACATACCTGTCCCCTTCAATCTTACGCAAATCCTTGTTGATAATACGAAAATTGTACAACACAAAAACAAATAAAACAATGTTACACTTCTCAGAGCATCTTGCACTAGATCTAAACATCCTACTATTAATTAGTCGAATTGAAAAGCGCTAATAATAACTATGGAACTTTCATTAATATTTTGGGTTTTGATAAAAAAAAATATACGAAAAATCGAAAACAAAAACAAAGAAAGAATCATAAAGCAAGGTATCTACGTTGTATTTATTAATGTCTGCTTGAATGAAAGAAACGCTGCTTAAATATACCAATGTAATATATATAGGATTACTATGATATTTTCCTTTTGACCTGTGTGCACTTTTACCCTTATCCTTGAGTGGCCTCTGGGCCTTGACGAGTGGTGGCTCCTTTGTAAAAACTTACTTCTGCCAAACTTCTCGGCTTAACGTTCACAGAGAACCTGAGTTTGAACAAATAAATTGGGACTATGGCCAGAGACGCTGAGAGAAAGGTGGCCTCTCTCTGCCGTGCTAGAAATTTACTTACGCTTGAAAGTATCCTGTACCTCTACAAGACGACCATTCGCCCATGTATGAATGCTGTTACCACATTTGGGCTGATGCATCTGCTACTAGTCTCTCGCTCCTGAACAAGGTTTCAAATAGAGTCGGCAACCTGATAGGTCCTTAATTGTTAACTAGTTTTCAGCCTCTGTCCCATCGACGAAATGTTGCATCCATCTGCTCGGTCTACAAGTATTATTATGGTGTATGCTCTGACGCACTTCAAGTCTTTTACCTCCTCGACGTAAATACCCGTGACAACCTCGACAAGCAGCAAAACATACCTCTACACAGTAGATATCCCTAGATGTAAGAAGGCCTTATACTCAAATAGTTTCTTGCCCAGAAGTGCTAGACTTTGTAACTCCCTTCTGCATTCCTGCTTCCGAACTGTACTGACATGCAGAAGTTCAAGTGTAATGTGAACAGACCTGTTACTTATTAACTCTCTTAATAGTATGCCTGCAACTTATTACCTCGATAGTTACCCCTTAATCAAAGTGGCATTGTAACTTGTTTGGTGTAGAAATGGAATTTAAACATAATCCTATGTATACTCTCCCCGAATTTATAGAGCGTTCTTTAAGAGTAAATCATCGTTTTATGTTTCCTTGCGGTAAAACACTGGATTTGATTGGAATCCTACCTAGTTAGTAAGTTTGTTGAAATAGAAAGGATCCCGTTTCGTTTTAAAACAACCATCTATAGCTTTGTTCTTGAAGAGAAATCCACCTTCATACTCTTCAATTTTTCACGCACAGTAAGTTATTCATTGAGTATGTGCATTAGATACATTACTTGTTCTACATCTTATAGTGCCCGTTCTCTGTAACGCTTCACACACTTTCTCATATCTCAGACAATTCTAATTCGCTACAACTCTACTATCAGATTTTGTAGGATTTGTTGTCATATGTATGTTGGTGAACCATTCTCATATACGAGGGTTGTTGATGAAGTCCAAAAAGCATGTTAAATTTGATAAATCCCCACTTTTTATTTGCATTCTTATTCTCATAGACGTGATGATATTAACCACAGGTATTTTCTATTAGCACAACTACGACATGGGTTCTTCGGAATGTTTTGGATAGTTTGTTCCAGCAAGTTTGACGCTTCCTTTGTATAGTGGTTTTCATCAATTAGATGCTTTGATATTCAACGACGTCGACATTCAACATAGGGTCTCGTTCATTTTTTTTTTTTACACAGTGATCACCACTTATCAAGGCCCGGAAGCCACTCATGGATAAGGGTTATTGCAAGTACATTACGTTAGTGAGGAGATTTGCTGAAATGTTTACTTAAGGGGGTTGTTCATTATGAATGTGTTAACATTGGACTTGAAGACATCCAAGTTGTAGTCCGGAGGGAAGCAGGCAGACGGAACAGAGTTCCACAGGCGTGCAGTTCTAACAAAGAAGCTTTGTTCATGGAATCTGCGTTTTGATTTAAGCACAGATATAGAGTGGGGGAAATTTTTCACGGTGGATTCAGCTAGACGGGTGTTTTTCGTGAAAGATTGGCGAGGGGGGACCAGAGATTGGAGTTCAGACGAGCATCTGCCATGGAAATAACGATAAAACAAGGACAGGCTCGCAACATCTCTTCTGTGGTAGAGAGGTTGCAGGGTAGAGAAAAGGGCATCCCCCACTAAGCCACGAAGTCTATTTTGTACTCTATCAAGGCAGGATAGGCTGTTTTTAGCAGCTCCTGCCCAGATATGGCAACAGTATTCCATCCTTGGACGTACTTGGCTTTTATATAGATAGAGAATGGAATCCGTAGTGAGATATCTTCTGGAGCGGTAGAAGGATCCCACCATCTTTCCAGCGACCTTGGCAACAGACTTGATGTACGTGTTCCATTTCAGATCAGGAGTAAAGATCAAACCAAGAAGCTTGTCAAAACACGGGGCCTCACCCAGACGAGAACCATCCATCACAATTGATGCCAGATGGGGATCAGAGCGTTGATGATGTAAGGATAGCAGTTTGGTTTTGGATGCATTAAAGGTAACCAGCCACCTCTTCCCCCACTGAACCACGCACTCGAGATCAGAGGTGAGAGAATCAGAGAGAACTTTGTCATTTACAGCGTTTGATGTGTTGCCGTAGATGGTCGTGTCATCAGCATAGATGTCAACGAATGATTTAAGTATGTGTTTAGGGAGGTCAGTGATGTAGATCAGGAAGAGAGTTGGGCCCAGGATTGACCCCTGAGGGACTCCAGCATTTATATTGCAGGCCTCCGATTTTTGTCCCTCTACCACTACTCTTATGAGCCTATCGGAGAGAAATGATTTAATGATTGAGAAAACATTTCCAGTTATACCGTAGCTGGAAATCTTGTGAAGTAGACCCTTATGCCATACCTTGTCGAAGGCCTTTGATATGTCGAGAGCAATTGCCCTAGAAAGGAAGCCTTTGTCAAGAGATTCACTAATCCTGTGGAATATAACCGTCAGCACATCTGCGGTAGATCCTGAAGAGCGGAAACCATATTGTGTGTCACTAAGAAGGTTATTCCTGCTGAGGTGGTTGACTACTTCTCTATTTAATATGGATTCCAGCTACTTACTCATAACACACAGGAGACTTATTGGTCTGTATTGAGAGGGAGATGACTTATCACCTGAATTCTTAAATACAGGGCAAACTGATGAGGTCTTCCAGGGAGTCGGAAAGCACTTCTCCTTAAGGCAGCGCTTAAATAGTTTCGTAAGTATGGGAGCAAGTTCTGGTTGAAGCTTTTTAAACACTATAATTGGGATGCCATCAGGGCCAGTTGCTTTACTGGAATCTAGGTTCTTTATTAGCTTGGCGACCTCATGCACGGATATTTGTATGTTACCTAGCTTGTTCTGTGTTATAGGAGGAAATATGGGGAGTTGATGGCCTTCGTCGCATAGGGTAGAATTAGCTGCAAAGTTCTTTGCAAATAGTTTGGCCTTGTCTGATGCTGATGAGATGACCTCTGGTCCATTGATAATGGTTGGGATAGAACGCACACTTCTGTTCAGGATCCTATTTGTTATTTGCCAAAACTGGTGGGATCCAAGCCGCTGATCAGCTACCTTGGATTTAACAGACTGGGCATATAGCTCTCTTGCATTTTTTATTACTCTTTTACAGTGGTTGCTGGCAGACCTAAAAGCAGCTTTAGTCTCAGTGCATCTATTACGTTGGTAGCTATGGAAAAAGTGATTTCTGTGCGCGATAGCAGCAGCACATTCTGGGGAGAACCATGGCTGGCTGTTAGGTTTTTGTTGGAATTTTTTAGATGGTATGAATTGGTCTATGCCTGCAATTAACCATTCGGTCAGATCTGATACTATAGAGGACACATCCTTTTTAAACATGGAGTGCAGATGTAAATCAGATATGAATGTACGGAAGTACATGTAATATCTTAATGTTGGCATTCTGTAGATTTTCAGTGTAAATGGAGACGCTCTGATATTATTTTAGCTTTTTTGTTAAAACTGCAAAAGTATTTATCTAAGCTAGCACAAACGCCCGGTAAAGCCCGATCGTAAAGTACGCTTAAATATGATATTTTGATTCTTGCAGATTTCGTATATAATATTATAGAGTTAATATTCTATCGATTTTTATATGTTATGAAGTTGCGATTTCTAAAATAAAAACAATATATCCGTATGACTTGGGTGCATTAGCTTGAATCGAAACCGAAATAAAAACTTATGAAAGTATATATATATATACATATATATATATATATATATATATATATATATATATATATATATATATATATATATATAAGTAGAGTGAAAATTACATCTTATTTTTCTTTTATTAATATTATGGGAATCTTTTCTTTTTTTCCTTGTACATATTTTTGTGAATTATTCCATGGATGTCTGCCGTTGGATTATTATGGACCATATTCTTCCAATTACGGGATTTCCTTGGATTTTACTTGTACAAATGGAAATTCTTTTAACTTTTTTGAAGTTTTACATTTGTATTTTACCGTCACTGGACTTTTTATCTTCTACCAGACTATCCATTCGTGTGTAATCACCTTTTTCTTTATCATATTCCCTCTGCTTCACTTTTTTTGTTTTCAAGTAAGATCTTTGACTTACTTGTGGTTTCATCAAATACTTCTGCATGCAAAATCCGATCCCGATTTTGCTAATTCCTACCCTCTGATGAGAAGGCTAGCATTTCTTCGAAATTCAGCGGATTAAGGGCTATCCATTTATCTAGTGTTTCCTTTTCAGATTAAATATGTTTTTAACCCACTTCAAAGTGTTTTTTAACATATTTTATTAACTGTTTGCTCATATTATCGGGTCTATTTCCTATTTGGTTTTATCGAGCTTTTATATCTCGCTGAGATAATTTTATGAATATTAATTCTTTAATATTCATAATTTACTTTAATTGTACCATCTTGGATCATTTTGGAAAATTCAATTGTAATTTTCATTATATATATATATATATATACATATATATATATATATATATATATATATATATATATATATATATATATATAACTTGAGTTCCTTCAGCCATAATCGAAACCGAAACAAAAACCTATGAAGAATTCTTAGTAAAATTATTTATAACAAGAAGTAGGAGAACATAACAATTAAACGACCTGAATGTAAGTGTGACACACAAAAGAACACACACACGCTATCGTATTAATATATAGATACTATCTCCTACTACACTAGCTTTAAAAATGCAAAAATGTGGAACACTTTCTGCTTACACTTCTTACACTAAAGCCAGCAGTGATCTCTCTTTGCGATATAATTTTTTTAATTTGTTTTAGCATCTTACATTAAATGGCTTTTTGATATCACATATTCGTTGATAAAACACAAAGAAAATTTCAGAAAAGATGTAATCATTTTGAAAGAGATATAAAAACTCATTGAATCCATTATTCACACATGATTATCCTTTGAATTTAAAACAAGTTAAACTCATTAAATTAAATTTAAATACATCTCGACGGACACTTTTGAATTAGCGTTCATTACAAACTCATATACAAGTAAACAATTTTACAGCTGCTACAATTTATCTCCTTTAATTAGTAAACGTATATTAAAATAACAAAACTTAAATCTACATACAGTTTAATTAATTCTCATTACAGAAAATTATATCGATAATAAAATAAAAACTAACAAATCAATAAATAAAACAACAAAAAAACGCTCATTTAATTTCATATATACATCCAGCATTTTGAACTTCTGACAACTACATCCATTCGAAAACGGAACAGAAAGGCACATATGTCGCTTAAAAAACAGTTATTCTATCCTTTAAATACTAAACATAGTTCGAATCCTGATGTTATTTTTCGTGCGAGAGAAAAAGAAAAGAAATTAATGTCAAATTACAGCAACAATAAAATATTTAAAAATATCGAAGTCATATGTTATTTCTTCAAATAAATCATCCTAACAAATCTTCAAATAAAAAAAAATCGGTAAAAAATGTATTTATGTTCGTTTTCTTTTCCCCATTATGTTTGAATAATATTCTAAAAATCCCCTATATATATATATATATATATATATATATATATATATATATATATATATATATATATATGGATAACAAAAAGTGTTTAAATAAATTAATAAACACATTTTAAAGCTGTTAATGTCGCTAAAATCATCAACAACAGCAAATCTTAATGTAACAACGATATAAACCGCTTGCGTTAGTTTTAAGTCATAGTAGCACTGTGCTAGAACACCATAATATGAATGCTGGTGCCGTAAGTTCGATCCTGGCCACTGCTGATGAAAGCTGAGAGGTGGAAACATTCATGTCCATACCTGTAATTTTTATGCAGGTAATAATATTTAACAATAATAAATAAGAATATGTGCCATAAAAATAAGGAGGCGATACATTCACACACAAACACATTTATATATATATATATATATATATATATATATATATATATATATATATATATTTATATTTATATGTAATACAAAGAGCTTGTAACTCTTTAAAAACGCTAAGATAGAAAACAAATGAAAACAGCAGCATTTAGAAGCTGTTAATCCCGCTACAAAAACCTAAACAAATCCTCTGATTATGTATATATATTAGAATGTAAAAATCCAATATCTATTGACCCTTATAAATAAATAAATGAATATATATATAAATATATATATATATAAATATATATATATATATATATATATATATATATATATATATATATATATATATCAACGTTGATAGATGTTGCAATTTTACAATCTTCATGACTCGAAAGGTTGTAGTATTTTTTACTTTCGTTATAGAACATGATCGCCGGTTCGTGTGATTTCTTTACCATTTTAAGAAGAGACAGTTTAATCTTTTTGGTTACATATACCAAAGACTATCGATGAAGAGAGACGAAAGAAAGAAAATTGGACATCACAAGTGAAAAACAACTAGTTACAAAAATAATGCAGAAATATATACCTTTGTAGACAGAGTTAAGCAGAGGTCTGTCAAAGGAGTTGAGTGGTAGACGAGTCTACCGTTAGTGAAAAGTGCAAGCTGGTCTGTTATTAAAGATTTGATCTAAAGACACGTGGTGGTTACCCCGTCCGACAGCGGATGAACCAAATACTGGCGCACGCACGTTAATCTAATAACCTCAAAACATGTAATTATGCAAACTGAACATCAGCCAACGAATAAGACAAATACGTACCATTCAAATCAATCGATATTCCTTCCTTAATATATATATATATATATATATATATATATATATATATATATATATATATATATATATATATATACTAGTGGAACACTCATCGTCTGCAAGGTGAGTTTTAACATTTAGATTTTATTTTAATGTTTTTTTTTTCTTTTGAAAGTATCATACTATTCATTAGATTGTATCGCGGTCACTCCTTAAATGAAAAAATAAATGATAAAGTCACACAAACTCACCTCGTTACTTAGTAAGCATACGAAAAACAGGCATCTTATCATCTTTCACGCGCACAAACGGATCACTTTAAAAATTGAAATATTTAACACATCTCGAAATGTTATGCATAAGACCCGTTTACAATACTAACCTACAATAATAAAATATTATTTATATAATATAAAAAAGTGTTGGATTAAGTGTTGGGATGTGCACCCTATAAATAGTTCACAACCGTGTTACTGTGAGAATATATTAAAAACTTGATCGGCTCATTCGTTTTTTTGGTACATCGGAATATGTACAAATCAGCATTATTAACCATTTAAATATATACTAGACCACCCGTGACCCGTTGGGTCAGTACGTTATATTAGCTATGGAATTCATGTATGAGCGTGACACTTGTGGCATAAAGAAAATAGTTTTTTTTTTACATAACAGAAGCATTTCTATGAAAGTATATTAAATGAAAAAAGAATATCGATAGATTTCTATGAGTCGTTCTGTTTATTATAATTGTTATTTTTTTTTAAATTACAGTTACTGAATTATAAGTGGTTGGTCATACTTATAGGTAAATATGCACTGAACAGGTATCATAATCCTTATTATAGTTAAATTCAAATTTTGATATATCATCTTTTAAATGAAATTGTTAGTTGAAAGTACAGAATAATAAAAAAAACACTCTCCACATGTTAATAATGGCTTTTTAAATAGAAAATGAAAATAAAATGTAACTTTTTTCATTTAATTTAAGCAAACATTCAGTACCCATTGTGTAAAATATTTAATTTGTATGTTAATAATAAGGTCAATAAAATTAAGACAATTCTTTTCTATTTACATTTTTTGTACAATTAATTTTTTTTAAAGAAAACTTTTGTTATCCTTTTGCTTAATTGAGACTTCTTATTAGGTTCTAACTCTCTTATATCAAGATTAATTATATTAATCAATTTATTTTATTGAATATGTATCGCTGAAAAGCACGGGTGCTTAAGCACTTATTGTACAGAAAATAAATATTGTATTCATATGCTAATAATAAGGTCACTAAAACTAAGACAATACTTTTCTATTTACAACATTTTTTGTACAATTTGAGTGTTTTAAAAAAACTTTTATGTTTTCCTTTCGCTTAACTCTACTGAGTGCAACATATAGTTGACCATGTTGAAAGACAGGTTTGTCTAGATAAACTAAAACTTTATGTAAGGTCTGTCCTTGAGACTTATGAATAGTCATAGCAAATGCTAATTGTATAGGAAGCTGGACTCTGGCAAACGGAATATTGTCACCTTCAGATAAGACCATTTTCAATCTTGGAATTAAAACGATTTCTCCTTCAAACTGTGATGCAATAATTTTAGCAACAATCAAATTATTATACAGCTCCTCTATTATTAGTCTTGTACCATTACATAAGCGTGGTCGTTCAATATTCCTCATACATATGATTGGAGCTCCTTTCTTGAGTTCAAGTTTATGTGGAGGTAATCCTGATAACTCTATCGAATCAAGAAATTCTGTTGGGTAATGTGTAGCTTCTGTTCCTTCAAGAACAGAATTAAATGACAAATATTCTTTGACTTGTCCAGGAAATTTTTCAATACAATTATGATTTATTGCTCTAACTGTATCATTAAATGGTACTAATATGCAATTTTCCGCAAACATTTCTAGATTGTCAAACGAAGGATAAATGTATTCAATGCATTGGTCAACATTATCTGCACGGATTATCAAATCTTCAGGCAGTTCAATCTCACCATTTTCATTTTTTTCAAGTTTGTCTTCACCGATCTTTATAATAAATTTAGAGTATTCATCATCATCATCTTGAACTCTCATGTTTTGTTTTAAATAAAATTTCTTAAATTTACGCCACAAAAACGACTCTTTGATGCAAGCATTGTAAATGTCAGCATCATTTCCTCTTTTTATGACTGGTAGTAGTTGCCTGAAGTCACCACTGCACACCGTCAATATCCCTCCGAATGTTACATTGTTTCCACATATATCCTTGAGAGTCCTATCGAACGTCTCTAAACTCTCCCTTCTGATCATTGGACATTCGTCCCAAATAATAAGTTTTGCTGCCCTTATCAAGTTGGCTGTTTCTGATTGTTTATCAAAATTACAAACATCATTTTCTCTTACATTGAGAGGAAGCTTGAATCTGGAATGAGCAGTGCGACCACCAGGCATCAATGTTGCAGCAATACCTGATGATGCTACAGCCAGTGCAATTTGTCCTAAGCTCCTTACTTTTGAAAGAAGAAGTTTTATAAAGAAGGTCTTTCCTGTGCCTCCTGGAGCATCGATGAAAATCAATGAAGAAGAGTCTGTATTTAAGCAACTGCATATAAAGTTGTAGATGATCGATTGTTCGTCATTTAATAAATGTTGATGTGTCTTTACATATGTCATTTGCTCTGCTATATTGTAACTTTGCTCATCCATTATGGCTCTATTTATGTGAATCACATTAGGTAAATTCTGAGGCAAAGGCAATCCAAAATCTTGCAGTGATTTGTCAGCAGCACAAAGTTTATCATTTATGTACCTCAACGTGTTGTTGATGGCATTTTTATTGACCATGTTCTGATTGTTGACTTGGATTTGCATTGCATTGTAGTAATCCATTGCCATGGAGTTGGAAAATCTTTCCCACAACTCAAGAGAATTTGAACATTCTGTGTTTAAAAGTATCACAATGAACAGATCCCTTATCGCTCTTGGCATTCTCGTTTTATCTGCATCCTCTATTGTTTGTATGCAGTGGTTGTCATGAAGCAGTAATCCTCTTTCTTTGCAAGCAGTTTTAAATAATGGGCATATATGACCTGCTACAGTTCGCAGAGATTCAAAAGAATTAGGTCCTTTTACATGGTGAAGTAGTAGCCGCAAAAAGTACAATTCACCACTATTTGGTGAGACTGTGTACATACGACCAAGAATATTTGCTTCAAAAACTCCTGGGTGGTCAACTATTCTTCTACCCATTTTTCTTCTTTGCCATTTCTTATTTTGCCACACATAGTATTTTGGGACATCCGAGTAATAGAGTGTTCTGGCAAATTCATCATTCTGGCAAATATTGAAAAACTCTGTTAGAGTTGTGCAAGAAGCATTTCTATTAAGGTCTCTGTTGCTTGTCCTTTGAATATAGATCATATGTTGATCAGGGAGATGTATCTGAAGACGAACAACTGCAGGTTCTCTAACATGAATTGGAAATCCCAGTATCATCGAAACTGCTTCTGATGGTCCAATATATCTTCCTGTCAAGTATTGCTTAATTTCGTCTTTGCTTACACTGAAAACTGCCTGATCGCTTCCCTTTAATGTATATTTCATTACATATTTAATGGATTTTACAGAAGTGCATATTTCTACATTTAAGTGACAATTAAATAACTTCAAGAGAGTCATGTTGTAAGGTACAACCCATTTGGAAGTTATAGGTTCATTTCTACCTTCTTTATAGCCTTGATGACCTCCCATTTCTGGTGACCTTCGCCTATAAATAAGGTAGGAATCATATCCACATCTTGTTTCATCACTATATGGTTTTGGGTACCTCTTTGAACAGCTCCCATTTTTCCAGCACAGAGATGTACTGTTGCAGTTTGGTCCATGTATCATATGCGTCAATACCAATTCATGTTCTTCTGGATGTTCGACTTTATTTGGTATTTCAGCTTGAACAAAATCATCATAATTCTGGGGTCTGGGTTTAGATTCTTCTTCCATCCATAGCAGGCAATGTAGGTGTGGTAAACCTCTTTTCTGGTATTCAACACTTATAACGTAGGCAATACAATTACCCAACAGACCTTGTGTTCCTGTTAAATATTTAATGAAAAGTGTTCTTTTTAAATCAAACATTCTTGCAATTATGTCTGGTCGATCGTGAGGAAATTGGTTCTCAATGAGATTATCCTTAATCTCAGGCCAATTTAGATTGCATGTCATTGTGATGAAGTAAGTTGCAGTCCCATATTTTCTAACATACATCATAGCATCTTGACATCTTTCCATCATATATCGTGGACCACCAACAAATGTTGATGACAAAATAACTTTTCTGCCTATGTTACTAAGATTCAACTTCGTATATAACGGATACATGGGAAGAAGAAAAAGAATTTTTTTTGTAATAACGCCCTCTAGTAAAAAGGTCTGCATTAGTTAAGGGGGATAACTCTATCCAGTTTTACATCGCTCCCTTTTTCTCTCTCTCACACATACACGTAACTATTTCTCGCGTACGTAACGAAAACAGAGGGAGTAGGAGTGTTGAAATCTATGAGAGTGAAAGTGAGAGGTGTTTTCTTTCACCGCCGCTGCTTCTATTAATAATGAGTGTTGTTTTTCTTGTTTGTTTACTTTTGTTTTTTAAAAGGGAGAAGTTTTTTTGAAACTGCGACAGACTTTACGAAGTTGAATGTTTTTAGCCGTTAAAAAAAAAAAAAAACTACGGTTGATTTTATAAAATTATTTATTTATAATGACATGAATTAAAGATTTCTCGCGTACGTAACGAAAACAGAGGGAGTAGGAGTGTTGAAATCTATTAGAGGGGAAGTGAAAGGTGTTTCCTTTCACCGCCGCTGCTTCTATTAATAATGAGTGTTGTTTTTCTTGTTTGTTTACTTTTGTTTTTTAAAAGGGAGAAGTTTTTTTGAAACTGCGACAGACTTTACGAAGTTGAATGTTTTTAGCCGTTAAAAAAAAAAAAAACTATTTGATCAAATTAAATGAAATTGTTTGTATTAAAAGCGATATAAAAATTCCGGAATTGGAATAACGGATTGAAGACGTTGCTATTTACGCATGCGCAACCGGATGTTGAAAACCGGAAATCTGATTGCAAACATACAAGATCCATAGAGTGTTAGTATTATATATATATATATATATATATAATCTTATAAATTTGTTTTTTGCATTGATATTATATTAAACACTTTTTTTTCTATTTATTTAACAGAAGAATAACTCTTTGTTCTATATGGGTCGATGAATTTCGTTCATCTCCTAATGATCTATGTAAGTCATCTCTAAAAAGATAGTTTAATTATATTCATGCAAATTCTACATGATTTATACTTGCGTCATATTTGCGTGAAAAGATTATAGTTTATACAACCACATTTCTATATTTATATTTATGTATGCGTATATATATATATATATATATATATATATATATATATATATATATATATATATATATATATATATATTTGATTTTTAATAATTGCCTACGGAACTCCTCTATCAATTTTTTGTCTTCAGACATGAAACTTTATATATAGGGTATTCGGACCTACGCGAAACTATTTATTTGGTTTTTCGTGGGGGGGATCTGTGCAAAAGTGTGAAAATAAAATAAAAATCGAATTGGCATAGATGAGGTCGAACGATGGCAAGCGTAAATTAATAGCTATGTGTTCATGTTTTAATTTGTTCCTTGAAACACACATGTCTTCATAGCTCAGGATTTAACGTCATAAGAAAAAAGTAAATCGTAAGGTAATGGTTTTTGTTTCTATTCTCAGGGATAACGCACGGGATATTTTTATTAAACTTTTTAAATATTTTCTACATATTAGATCCAATATAATATAATAATAAATACAAAATCTGCATTAATCTAAATATGCTTGAGTATAATGAATTAATGTATTTTTCGAAAATGTTTTTATGATATTGTAAACTGTCTTAAATGTATGTGCAATGTTATTGTATTTTTACCATCGGGAATTCAAAGTTATAATTAGGTAGATAATTAAAATGGAATGAACCAAGTTATAGAAAAATAAAATGAAACATTATTTGAGACAGATGGTTGGCCTAGAAATATGTTAGAATTTTAGAGAGGGACAAAATAGAAAATAACGTAAACGGGTATTTTGAGTTTTTTCAGATGTGATAAGCCGAAAGAAAGACATCTTCTTTTTGATAATGGGTTTTTGTTATTTATTTTAATGTGGATAAACATTTGTCGCAAGATGTGTAGCTTTTCAGGTGAGCATTAGAAATGCCCTGTTCGAAAAAATAATGGATGCTGCGAAATTGGGTGCTTATAAAAGCAGGCCGCAAGTAATGGCTCTAAGCAGAATGATAAGTCTTGGCGCAATAGATTAAAAATGCAGGCGTAAAGAATACGAGAAATTCTTAGAGTACAAAAAGGATTATAAGAGTCAGTACCACAGGCAAATCACATATAACCTTATGAGGTGAGAGAAAAGTAAAATATACCATAAGTACGTAAGAAGATATAACCTTATATTTTTTAGACATGCAGGGATGCGGGATATCTCTGCGGAATCTTGGACGCTCTGACGAGAAAAAAAGAAAAATCACAGAAATTGGGTCATAGTTAGAATTTAGTGCGCAAGTAGTGTATGTGGCGCAAGGATGGAGGTTATTTAGTTAAGGGTGATGTTTTCTAAGTCTTCGTCAAGTTCCAAGGGTCCAAGCAATGTAATCCAAGCGAATCAGTCTGATGAAAATGTATATCTTAATAATTGGAAGCCAACCACAAAGATTTAAGTAAATGAGCTGTGAGTATGTCCCCAAAAGATAAGATAGTTACAAAATGAAACAAAGCCATAATTAGTAGAACAACCAGGCGAAAGAAACGACCAGGACACTTTTGGACGAAAGAAGTCGTCGATTTCGAGAGAGGGAAAATGAGACCTTAGTTACATCGTAAGGGTGGCTAGATGAAGTAGCTGACGTGAATCATAGGAGGAATATGCTACACCCCAAAAAGTAAATCCAGGAAGATCAGAGAGAGAGTATGTTCTAAAATAATATGAAGTCATTTAAAAAGGGTTGACTAAAGAAGTTTTTTTTTTGTAGAGGTTGATCTTTCTAAGCCAGCTGGCTGTATAGATATAGAAAAATGTACTAGAATTTTAAAATACGTACATTTTGTGAAAATGAGAAGTAGAGGGATTCACAAGAAAGGTCTCCCTTTTCTTGTAAGTAAGAAAAACATTAGATAAGTAAAAATGAGATTAGATGGACCGAGATTCGAACCTCGTAAGCAAGGTTCATGAATAGGGTTAGCAATTGAATTTTAGCATTGTTCAGTTTTCACATAATATAGTTTAGATATGTTATTTGAAAAGGAGTTTGATTGTTCAATTATTTTTAATGAAAAGTGAATTAAAATAAGGTCAGTAAACAGAACGAACAATAGCAAATTTAAATATGTTGAAAAATAAGTTAGGTCGAAAAATAGGTTAAAATAAGTCTTTGTCTGCAGAAATGGTTTGGACATGTGCGAACCATGCACGTCTAAGCCACGTAAGTTAGGCCACGTGGGTTGAGCACGTTCTTGGACATGTGCATAACGTCATAGCAGAAAATGAATGATCAATATAGATAGAAAATTAAAGTTAACTGCAGTACATTTTTTATCACGAAACTTGAACAGCGTCCTCTAATTTGAACGAAGCGGATGTTCAAATTGTAGGGGTTATACTGTATATATATATATATATATATATATATATATATATATATATATATATATATATATATATATATATATTACATATACACACACCCTGCACTGATGATACCTGAAGGATGAAACACTAGTGTCTGTAGGTATTTAATACTAATAGTAATAATTATGTAAGCCCCTTTAAAAACCTCGTTTCTTATCGGTGAGCATTTTTAGTGGAAATAAATCGGTCAATTGCGCTTGCATTCGCCAATCATCATGTAATGATTAGATCACTCTGACAGAGATTAAAACATTTAAAAATAAATGTTTTAATTTCAACAATATTCCTCGCGGTTAACGAGAGCCGAATATATTGGGTCCTTGCTAATGGAGTCAGAAATGGCTTCTTCTTCCAGGTTCGAATCTATCGACCGGTGTTAATCGTGAAACTCCTGACTCCCGAAAGGATGAAAACTAGTGTCTGTCGGTACTTAATTATTAAAGTAAATAATTGTATGTATATATATATATATATATATATATATATATATATATACATATATATATATATATATATATTTGTGTGTGTATCATTTTAACTAATATTGTTTTAATATCAACGTGTAGATCTTGTTTTCCTTTTACCGAGAGTCATACGTTATTATATATAAACATAATTACGTGTTTTGATTTTTGTCGGCATTGACTTACAAAATCTCAACACTTCCATCAATTTGTTAGGAAAAGGGAGATACCTCAGTAAGTAAGAATGCAGAACTGAAGGAGTTTGACAATGATATTAAGACAAGACTACAATCGAACTCAGTAGGCAAATGTTAAAAGATAATAGAGATTGAAATGCTAGGGATGCAGAACGATTGGCGTTGTTCTCGCAAATAATTAAATATTATGAGCTGGAACAATTACATCGAGGGCATTGCCAGGGCCGCTGCGAGGAAGGTGGGCTCTCTCTACCGTGCTAGAAAACTTCTAACACCCGAAAGTATCCTGTACCTCTATGAGGCCACTATTCGCCCATGTATGGAGTATTGCTGTCATATTTGGGCCGGTGCATCGGCTACTAGTCTCTCTCTCCTTGACAGGGTTCAAAAGAGAGTCGCAAATCTGATAGGCCCTAAACTGGCATCAAAACTTCAGCCTCTGTCCCATCGTCGAAACGTTGCATCCCTCTGCCTGTTCTACAAGTATTATAATGGTGAATGCTCTGAAGAACTGCAAGCACTTGTGCCCCCACGACGTGAACACCCTCGACAGACCCGACAAGCTGCAAAATCCCACGCCCACACTGTAGAGATCCCTAGATGTAAAAGATCTTTCTACTCCAGTAGTTTCTTCCCCAGAACTGCTAGACTTTGGAATTCCATTCCAGGTCACTGCTTCCCCAACTGTACTGACATGCATAAGTTCAAGTGCAACGTGAACCAACATCTCGCTGCCCTAATCCCTACATAGTGCCCCAGTAGATGTTTCCCCTGATAGTAGCCCCCTACACCAAAGTGGCAATGTGCCTTGTTTGGGGTGAAAATGTAATAAAAAAAAAAAAAATTATATCGGAGTTAGAGCGATTTTCCATTCTTTTATACTGGGTTCGATTCTAGGCTTTTCCTTATACTATTTTAAAAATTAACTACTTTTGCTTACTTACTTACTGGGGTCTCTTTTTCATAACAAATTCAGCGGCAAAACAACTATATAAATCACGCGACAGATGTATGCTTATATAAATATTTCCACACACTTACTTGTCTACGTCTGTGTAGGTGTTAACGTGCATTGAATGTATATTTTCTGAATGATAAACTACTAATGTCTATTGAACACATATCTTCTTACATCTATAAGTGATTAGTTCTACAAACCTTAGCTGCAATATTAATGCGAAAACTTATATTTGGAAAATATTACTTGGAGTAACTTTTAGATAACTACTTATGTATTTTTATATTTATTATTTTTGAAAAGAAGGCAAAAGGAGGAAAGCGAGCGAAAATGAGAAAAACAGAGATTCCTGTAATTTTTATATGTTTATAATCTTTTCACCTGCCTCCATATAACCACAGGTTTGCATACGTATATACATCTAATATTATGATCATATTTATATTCTCCGAACTACCTCATACATACCTAATATATATATATATATATATATATATATATTAGGTATTATATATATGTGTGTGTGTGTATATATAATTATATATATAGGCACATATATGTGTGTGTATATATATATATATATATATATATATATATATATATATATATAGGCATATGTGTATGCGAGTGGAGACAATGGAAATTGTGGCACATATGGAGCAAATATATTTTGTGTATCAGCTTTAATATTTTAGCATTTAGTCTTCCCATGCGAAATAATTGCCCTCTTGGTTATGTATTACCCTCCGTTTCTCTTGCTCCTCTATCGCCTTATATATGTTTACATATAAATGGTATCTATCTATCTATCTATCTATCTATCTATCTATATATATATATATATATATGTGTGTGTATATATATATACACACACACACATATATATATATACAATTATGTGTATCATGGATTTTTAGATACGAGATTCTACTTTTTTTCTACTTAACATTGTATGTATGCCGTAGATGACATTTAAGTCCAGCAAATGATTTAAAAGGAAGTCCACATATGGTGTAAGCTTGTGAAATGTAAGAACCCCGAAGAAATTTCACAAGGCTAGTAGTTCTAGTGAAGAAGCTATTAGAGTAGATATCGACTGTGTAGGGGTAGGACTTTGCTGCTTGTCGGGTTTGTTGGGTGTATTTTCGTCGAGAGAGTACAAGGGTTTGTAGTTCGTCAGAACATCCACCATTAAAATATCTGTAAAACAGGGAGAGGCTTGCAACATTCTGTCGATGGGGCAGAGGCTGAAGCTTAGATGACAGATTGGTACCTATTATGTTGCCGGCTCTCATTTGGACCTTGTCCAGGAGCGAGACACTAGTAGAACACGTAGAAGCCCAAATATAACAGCAGTACTTCACACATGGGTGGATTCTAACCTTGTAGACGTACATGATACTTTCAAGCATAAGTAACTGTCTAGCAGGGTAGAGATAGCCCACCTTCTTTGTAGCAGCCTTAGCAATGATCTCCATGTATCTATTTGAACTGATGTTTCTTGTGAACGTTAAGCCAAGGGGCGTGAACGAAGCACTTCCAGGTAAAGTATCTCCAGCCATAGCTATTATTCGTTGGTAAGATTTCATGTAATTATTAAAGGAAACAAGCGGTGTCTTGGCAGCTTTGAACCTTACGATCGATTTGTTAACTCTGTTCCACTAAAGATCGAAGGTCTTCTTCTAGGGTTACTGCCATTACCTTGGATATGTGCTCATGAGGTTTTCCCACGTGCCTGCTATAGGGCGTGATGTCGTGCGCAACTATATCCATCTCATAGACAATTTTATCAGGTAAGTCATTTATGAATATCAGAAATAATACAGGTCCAAGGATAGATCCATGAGCTATACCCGCATCATATCAAACATTTGGGCGTACGCCCATCGAGAACAACCGAATTCTTCCCTCATTTAATAAGGATCTAATTATGCTTAGCATTCGTCCAGTAATACGATGGGATTTCATTTTCATGAGAAGATCATTGTGCCATACCCTGTCAAAAGCCTTAGATATATCTAGGGCTACTGCCTTATCCAGTGCTTGGTATAAACGTTCAGAGATTACAGTTAGAATATCTGCAATAGAAACAGCTTGCTAAGAGTTTTACCGGTGATCAGACAGATGTTTAGCAGCTGTAAGGTGGTGGACTAGAGCTTGATTAATTAAGGACTCCAATATTTTGACGAAAAGAGGAAGGAGACTAATTGGGCGATAATTTAATGGGTCAGTTCTTTCGTCAAAGGTTTTGTAAACTGGTATCATAGAAGCATTTTTCCAGCAGCGAGGAAAACAAAATTCGTTAAGGCATTTTTTACGGAGTTTAGAGAGAACTGGAGCAATCGCAGCGGAGCCTTTTTTATGGCACGACGGGAATGAGATCAGGTCCACATGCTTTTGAGATGTCTAGGTTCTTTATGCTATCATGATATTGGAAAGGGGTGATTTCCAGATAATCTATTGTGGTTTCTGTCCGCAGAGAAAAATCAGAGAGGGAATGGCTTTCTGACAGGAAAGCATGTTAGTTTTCTCAGTTGGTGTGCAAACAACCTTATGATTGTTGGATAGTTGGGGTAGTGTTGATTGCCCATTATTCACTACACTATTGTAGATTTCCCAGAAATCACGAGTTCCTAATTTATGAGCTTTAATGCGTTTTTTGGTGGTTTCAGTATATTCACTCTTAGCTGTTACTACTTCTTACTTATAATTATTCCTAGCTTCTATATAATTTTGTCTGTTTGTACAAGACTTATGCCGAATAAATCTATGGTATGCTTCTTACTTAAGTAGCTGCTCTTACTTTAAATTTTTTTGCACAGACTACGATTAATTCCTTATGAATTTGTTGGCGAAAGGGGCCCTTCGGGTTTTGCCGGCTATTTTCTTTAAATAAATTCACGTTTTGTACTGTTAAACATTGATTATACGAACGGCGTTTCGAAACTGCATTCTCATTCCTTCCAAAAAGATCGGAGGCGATTGCGAATCACGCATTCATGGTTTGAAAGTTCTCTTACTTTCTGTAGCATATAATGAGGCATGAGACTCTAAGCAAGCATTCCCTTTGCATGGATGTGCGTCAGAAGCAGAAAAGCGTGAATGAATTATACCACTGTCTTTTCTCAATTACTACCAGCATAAATCATACAACACTGGCGACGAATTATTTGAACTCACATAGCCTACAGTAGTACATTTTCTATCTATCTATTTATCTATATATCTATCTATCTATCAATATATATATATATAATATATATATATGTATATACATGTATGTACGTATGTATATGCATATACATATATATATATATATTTATATATATATATAAAGATAGACATATATGCATGTGTGTGTGTAAACTGGCAATTACTTTTGCTGTTAATTGAAAATTTCTTAACCAGCCAATTCGAAAAGAATACATAAAGGCTTACACATACTTCTAAACATTATATGTAAAATATAAAAAATATATTTAAAAACAATAAACACTTTACATTTCTTTACTCGAAATATAATAATAGCTTCCTTTCAAAATAACATGCAATCCTTGCAATTAACATATAGAATTGAATAGGTATCGAACAAAACCCATTTGAGAGAGAATAGGTGTGATCGGTTCTTAATTAATTGAAAGGAAGATGAAACACAGAAAAGCGAACAAACTTTGTAATGGCCTAGTGAACACCACGGGAAAAATTATATTCGTATCCTATTTATCTGTCAAATTTCAATTAGGAGATAATAGTATTTAAAATACACTTTATTTATTCGAATATTTCCGCTGCCTGTGACGTGTTTAGAAGCTTTTCATATCGAAACCTTTCTTTATTGGCTGATTTTAGTATCGTTTCATGTGTGAACTTAAAGAACACTCTTAAAAATGACAGTAGGATTGCATGCATCTTGTCAACACTCGCAAATAGTTTGGAAGGTCCATAGACTCCATAAAGCATAGGTTGGTTTGAACAATACTACATGCTTTTAATGAGTGTAATAGTTCGAGATTTTTAAGTACGTCCTGGTTCTAATTATATTAAAGGAAATTGTAAATTAAAAGATATCAATCGTTGTAATAAATAATATGTTTGAAACATACAAATAAGTTTCTATCATTTATTTGAATTTAAAGTTCGCTGCTTCTAAAAAAAATTAAAGTGAAAAATAATATTTCTTTCTACGAAATTGAGTTAAAAGTAATTTTGTTTCTGGGTTCGAATGGTGCGTTTTGTTTAAATAGTTATCCCCAAATGAAATTTCTCGATGATGAAACGTATGCGTATGTGAATAATTATATTTATCAAATCATTCTTTATAGCTTCCTTATCGCCGATTCTTTGAATGAAAAATAATAGAAAGTCGCTTAATCTAAGCTATAAAATGCAAGTTCTTTTCTACAAGATTTGCTGAACAGTCATCAAACGAATGACTATGTTTGCAAGATTTTAGACGGATCAGATTAATTTTTGCATTAATTATATAACAGTTGGTAATGACATCATTTGGTTGGAGCATTCGAAATTGAGTTAATGATAACTTGTGCTCTGATGTTCGAATCATGCGATGGTTTAAAAAGTTATCTCAACACTGTAGATTCTGCAAGCATAAAACGGTTATGTGTTAATTTATAGAAGAAAATATATAAGATATTACGATATAACTACATGTGCATAATAAACCATCTGACAAGAAACTGTTAGAAGCATCTTTTTTCAGTCCTGAGTCTTCAAAATAGACACAGTAGCCTATTAGGGAAGGCCTTTTTCTCTCACCCGCAACCTCTTTCCCACAGACGAGAAAAACACCCGTCTAGCTGAAATCAATATTAATAATCTTCCCCAATTTTTATCTGTGTCTAAACCTAAACGTGGATTCAATAAACAAAGCCCCTTTCTTAGAACTGCGCATCTGTGGAACTCTGTTCCGTTATCCTTCTTTCGAGCTGACTACAATATGGTCGTCTTCAAGTAGAACTTGAACAAGTGCTTGATGAGCTGCTCGCTTAAGTAATCTCATTTACCAAGTTTTACTACTTACGATTATTACGACATTTTCCATTGACTACCGTACACTCATTAACTTTTACCCTCGGGTGGCCGTCGGACCTTGATAAATGGTGACTCCTTTGTAAAAAAAATACATCAATACGAATATAGTTTTTTGCATTTATGTATATTTCTATTATAGCAAGTCTATATAAATTCTTTGATTACCGTGTCTCCTTTGAAGAAAACAGAAATTCTTCGAAAACCCATTCGATAAGGAAATTGGTAATTTCATTCTTTAGTCTTTGTTTTATGAAGAACAAGTGTTGTAAATCACTTTGCATAATTTAAATACTCTCACATACATATGTAATTATTTAACAGTAAATACTCAATTATTTCAGGTAACTCCTTATTTAAATATTATTATTATGGGAATTAAAGCATTTGTATGAGATTTCCTGAAGAAAGACAATGAACTGCAAAGTTATCAGATGTGTTACCTTAACAAGAAGACGGAGTTAAAACAGTTATTATTTGTATTTCATTTTATGAAGTTGGTATTGCTGCTTTATTGAATAGCGAAAGCGCACTGAATAAATCCTACTGACAACGATATTTTTTATGTTTAATGTAGTAGAAATTGCATTTGAGAAACATAAGAAAAAGACAACTACTGCTACATGCATATGGAAACATACATATGGAAAACATAATTGAATTCAAAGCACACTTGGAAACGTGATGACTATATATGTATATATATATATATATATATATATATATATATATATATATATAATGTGTGTGTGTGTGTGTCTCAATGCGTCTGTGTGTTTCTGTCTTAGATAATAATATGTTATCTGATATATATATATATATATATACATATTTATATATATATACACACACACACACACATATATATATATATATATATATATATATATATATATATATATATATATATATATATATATATACTAGCATTTTGGCCCGGCGTTACCGGGCTCTTTGGAGGTTTATGCTGAGAAAAAAAAGGTCAATTTTTTTAACTTTGACCCCTTTTATTAGCCCTTAATATTTATTGTTTTGGGCTCAAATTACATTATTAAGTTAGATACATGCCCAAAAATATATATCTAAAATTTCAAGTTTTAAGACGCCAAATTGTCGGAGGAGTTTGGTAGAGTTCTCAAAAGTCACATCGTTGAACGTTGAGACCTTAACACCCAAATTTCTGGCCGAAAACTGATCACATAGATTTTCCCCAAATCTCAGTATATCAAATTTCGAGTCTGTAGACTGAGTATTGACAGAGTTATTGTGAAGGAAAATGTACACAGACACACAGGCAGACAGACAACCAGATACACAGACACACAGACACGTTCACTTTTATATATATATATATATATATATATATATATATATGTATATATGTTTGTCTGCGTGTGTCTGTGTGTGTGTTTGTATACATATTTAATGTTTTAATTTTTTAGTATAATATCTTGTTGAGTTCTTCCAGTATTAACAACTAGTCCTTTAATTTTTTAAAGTTTAATCGTAACTATATGACTTCTCATGCTCCTAGTTTTTTTACGTAATCCATGACTTTCCCAGGCTTTGGTTTGAAATTATATATATATTATTTGTGTTCAATATCATAGACATTGTAAACAATGAATAAAACACATTATTACCTTCTTAAATTGAGTAAATCACAAGAATCAAATAAAAGACGCAATTAAGTAAATAAACAGAAAAATCAGACAAAAAAAACGACATAATTTAGGGCTAATGTCGTAAGCGAAATATTACCATCCCTAGCACGGCAAAGAGCATCACTTCTGTAAACTCTCATTATAACAATAATAATATGACATGCGAGCGATATTTCCGCTACAATTTATAAAGGTGGCAACGACGAAAAATTTGCTATGGTAACCAACAGCCAAATAATATGTTACGCCATACCACTAATAATGAAAACGATATTTAATGAACAGTAACAGTAACATGCAATACTAGTTTAAGATATATCTATTTCAAAATATATCAATAAAGCTACAACAACATCAGTATATTAACACGTATAAAATTATTCAAACATGTTATAATAAAATATTACATTATAAACGCATACTAAAGTCTTCAAACCCATATATATTAGCACTTTTATTAAATGTTTTGTGTGTATTATAATAAAAATACAACACAATTATTTTATTGCTATAAGGCTTCCTTCAGTCTTCATAGGCTATGGATATCCACTGTCATAGTGCCTTAGCTTGATATTTTTCTTGCAAGAATTGTACCATCTCAACCACACCTCTCCTGAATCGACATAGTTGAATACCAGTGGCAAATGGAGGTTCAGGACGACAGGTAACAATGCAGAGGTAAGCAGAAATCACATACAGCGCTTATAATATCCACATGGTTACTCATCTGGCTCTAGTCAGGCTCAACGTTGCTTAATGTCAGTAATCTGACGAGAACTGGTGTGTCAACGCGATTATGCCGTACATAGATACCTACATACATATATAGATATAATTATATATATATATATATACATATATATAAATTATATATAATTATATATAGATAGATATATGAATAAATATAAATTATATATATATATGTATTGTTTTAGAAAAAAAAAATAATTATCAACTGACACGTATTTCGTCATCTACGTCTCATCAGAGTGGCTGAATCTAGCGATATTCGAAATAGGCCCTCACAGTAATGAACCTTATCTCTTAATCTGATTCATCTCGCTGACTGTTTGAACGTATCGCGATTTATTTAGATGTTATTTGTTTTGGTTTTTGCGATACGTTTTTGAATGAATTCAATTATTACGAAAGTGCATTTTTATCTAATTGCGAGTTGAAAATAATTTTCCATTTAACCCACTTGGTACCTCCACATTGGGAGCCATTTATATATATATATATATATATATATATATATATATATATATATATATATATATATATATATATATATTGTTTTTCAAATAAAACTATCCACTGGCTCGTGTTTCGTCGTCTACGACTAATAAGAGTGGCTGAATTTAGCGAATATATATATACAGGGTGACGAAAAAAAACAAAACAAAAACAAAAACAAAAGCTAAATGGAAGATATCTAGAACATATGTTGTTGAACGGAGAAAAAAGGCCACAGTGTTTTGATGTGATGTTTTGAATATAATAAACTAGTTATGACCAAAGTTTAATTCATTCGGGCAAAACACTAAGAAACGGGGCCTAATTAGATTTGGGGCCCGTTTTTGAGGGTCACCCTATATATATATATATATATATATATATATATATATATATATATATATATATATATAGTTATTCCAGGTTAATATTTTCCAAGGTGAAGCAATCAATGAATTTGTAAAAGATAAAGGTAGTAAGATAATAGACGCAAGAGACACAAACAACAGAGTACTTATTTCTCATGGTAAGACCACGTGCACTGAATATATTTACTCTATTTGTACAATAATATCCATTGTATTTATCTACATACACATGTATATATATATATATATATATATATATATATATATATATATATATATATATATATATAAGAGATATTAACAATGGATGTACGGGAAATATGATTAAGATGTATATAAATTCTAAAAGACGTAAAAATATAAAGGCACGTTAAAAGATTATAAACATTTAAAAGTTATAGGAATCTCTGTTTCTCTCTTCTCCGCTCTTTCCTCTGAACACATATAAAAATGCATAGGTAGTTATCTAAACCTACTCTAAGTAATAATATTCATACATGTTAAAAATATATGGATTTTTTCTTCTATGACCATTTAATAATTCCCAACGTGTTTGTATGTTCTACAAACCTAAGTAACCTTAGCTGCAGGGTCAAAAACACCCATACAATTGCAAATATTTATACCAACATATATCTATCGTTCCTGTTATAAAGTTGTTCTGCCACTGATGGTGGTTATGGATTTTGAAGTCAATGCCGACAAGAATCCGCGCTTCTAATTATGCGTCCGATGTATTTATATAGCAATACTTAAGACTCTAAGTGAAAATAAATATACACGTTGATATTAAAATAATATTAGTTAAAATAAACACACACACACATGCATACATGCATACATACATACATACATACATACACACACACACACGCACACACACACACACACACACATATATATATATATATTAACATTTAGAATGCTGTTTCTGAATATTTGAGATGAGGATTGGTTATTCGTATTATTTGGATTCTTCTGTCTTCCGTTCTCGTGTTGGTCGATGCAAACTTCGGCCTTCTTCACGTGTATCTTGTCGAACTCGAGAATGTTTCTGTCTAACCCGTTGCGCAGTGGTTAGTGTACTTTGAAAAACCATTTGTAAAAAGTGATATTCTCCTGAAGGTTGAAGGTTCAATCCTCAGTGTGGGCGACCGAAAAATACAATTGCGAATTACTTAAGACTTTTTTCTTAGCTTGGATTACGAAAAAAGAGAATGCTTCCCCCGTGAAGTAAATAAAGTCACCTGTCATGTTATCACACACTGAAAAGTCACATATCAAAACACATTTTTTTATTTGACCTTTTATGTGTGTGTATGCGTGTATATATTTTAAAATAAACAATTGATTTATCAATGAATCACGCATAGTACTTGTTTTTACAACTGTTTCGTATATTTGTTCTATTTATCTCTACGACTGTTGTTTTTTTATTCCAGCATATCAACACATTTTTTCTTGTGAAAGTGTATGTTTTCCCTTTTTTATTGTGTGTATGTGTGTATTTCTATCTTTTTTTCTTTTTTTTTTTGACACTGTACGTATGTGTGTGTGTTCGCATCTCTTCTTTTTTCTTCTTAATTATTATTTTTTTTTTATTTCGTCTAGCATTATTTCTTTGGTCTTTTTTTTAAAATTCTTACGTTGCCTTCCCGTAGTCACGCGAAGTTCTTTCTTTTTTAATTTATTCTTGTTGAATAAAAGTGGTCACGGCCACCAAATTATAGATGTTGTGTAGCCGGTTGTTTCATATTACAGGAGATAAGGTGGGGGTATTCATATTGATGAGGGAGAAGATAAATTCATACAGTTTTTGGGGTGTTTCTTCTTAACACATATAGTTAGGGAGAAGAGAGGGGGTGATCAATTCTTATAACACATGAGGGGAGGATAATCATTACTTATGATAGGGAGACACATTACTTAGGATGGGCTATACATAGTTCATTAATAATGATGAGGGAGACAAGTTCATATTAAGGATTACACATTACGTTTTGTTGTACAATGATGGCAGTTTTATAAAATACAGGGGTGCCCGGCGTTGCTCGGGTGTTTGGAGGTGTATGCTGTGCAAAAAAAGCAAAAAAACAAAAAAAATGGTTAATTTTTTAAAACTTTGACCCCTATTATGACCCCTTAAAATTTATACTTTCGGGCTCAAATCACTTTATTAAGTTAAATCCAGGTTCAAGGAACCTATATCTAAAATTTCAAGTGTCTAGACCCAAAATTGTCGGAGGAGTTTGGTAGAGTTCTTAAAGGTCAAATCGTTGAAATTTGACCCCTTAACAGCCAAATGTCTGGCTGGCACCCGTCACATCGATTTTCCCAAATCTCAGTACACTGTATTTCAAATTTCGCGTCTATAGACTAAAAATTGCCAGAGTTATTGCGTAGGGAAATGTACACAGACAGACACACAGACAGACAGACACGTTCACTTTTATAGACATATAGATGATGATAACTTCCTTATTATCAGATCGACCAGTCGAATGATGATGCCGTCAAGGAATTCAAAGTCGTTTTTACATGCTTAATTTTCTACCCCGTTTCCTCAAGTGAACTCTATCCGGCTGCCTGTGCTGACTTCGATCCAGACTCGACTGGCCCCTGTCTTCCTCTAGATCTGACTAAAACTAGCTTCTATATTGAGAAATTCCCTTTCTTCTATGACGTCACATGTATGACTCTACACGTGATCGTCTCGCGTAGCTCGGCACATGTTCCCAAACCATTTCTGCCGACAAAGAATTCTCACTAACCTATTTTTCAACTTAACTTATTTTTCTATATGTTTTAAATGGTATTGTTCATTATTCTCTAGTTGACCATATTTTAATTCAACGTTCATAAAATAATTGAACATTTAAATTATTTTTACAAACAAATATATCTACACTATTTTATATGAAATTGAACAATGCGAAATCCGAACATTTCACTTTCTGAATCTATTTTGAACCTTGCTTAAAAAGTTCGAATCTCGGTTTATACCAATCTCCTTTTCACGTAGGTAATGTTCTTCTTACTTACAGGAAAAGGGGACCCTTTTCTTGTAACAAAGGGGTCCGCTCGAAATTCCTTCCAATTCTTCGAGTGGACGGACATGATACACCTGCACAGGGTCGGAGGTTACTTCGACCGAAACGTTGTGAACATTAGACATAAGATGAGAACAGTAGCCCGATTAATCAAAATGAAATAAAAGAAAATAAAATTGAATGAAAAGTTGCAATTATTGTCATATTTGTTACTGCACATTTGAATTTTAATCATATATATATATATATATATATATATATATATATATATATATATAAGTTAACGTGTCTGTATGTGTGTCTGTCTGTGTACATTTCCCTATGAAGTAGCTCTGCCCATTTTAAGTCTACAGGCTCGAAATTTGGTATAGAGTGTACTAAGATGTGGGAACATCTTTCTGATCGATTTTGACTTTTGAGAACCCTACCAAACAATTTTGGGTCTAAACACGTGACATTGAAAATGTACACCTTTTCAACTTTGACCTCTTGGCAGCAACATGTTCGCCCCAAAACTGATTAAAAACCTGTTGCATGTCTGAATACCCTTTACAATAGTTTTAGATCAAAAATTATGGTTTGCTAGATACCGCAAAGTAACATCTTTTTAACTTTGCCCCCTTGAACGCCAAATTCTCGGCCAAAATATCGATAAAAAATGTTGCCTCATGTCTGAATACACATTGTGTAAAATGTCAAATTTTTATACCAAAAATTGGCTGAGTAATTTGGTAGAGACCGCAATGGTAAAATCTTTTGTAAATTAAACCCCAATTTTGACACCTTAAAACCAATTAATAAAAACAAATTGGTCTTCTCACCATGATCACATGATATGCCACTTTACCTATGGTTAGAAGAACCTTAATCTTCAATCGCTGTGCCAATTTAATTAGAAGAAAACAACATCTTATTTAAGAAGCATTTATTATTATCTATTTAGGCCTGGTAACCTCTTTCATTGTGATTGGCCATTGATCTTGTCAAGTCATACATCTGGGAGAAGACAGTATTTGATATAAAGACCGTGCTTTTGACTTCATGTCACTGCATCGAAACAATGGGGTTGGCTTCTTCCTCCAGTCTTCGTTGACAACCATTCTCGAGCTAATGACTCGAATTGTTTCCAGTAAGCTGTCAAAATTGCTTAAAAGATATGTAGATATTGCTTATTGCCCGACTTCAATACTCCTACTATGTCGAAGTAGTACAATATCAGGTACTTTCTGTAGACACCCTGTGATTGACTTTTATTCATGACTAAGACAATGAAGGCTGTTTCTTCATTTTCAATTTATTTCCCTCACCAACCGAGAAAAGGTTCGCGTAACTTATGTTTTATTTGACTCGTCTGGACTGTTGCTGTAAGGTTATTGCGTATTTTACTTGAATTAATTTCTCATTTACATTCTTTTCATTTTTCCATTCTGCATTCGTTTTCATTGAAGCCTCTAGATCATTTTTCCGTCGCAAAATGTGCTCTTAAATACAAGGCCTTTACTGGCAATATGTGTTACAAGGTAGAACGATAAAATAGTCGGCTTAAAGAAAACAACACTACAGCTTTATTCTGAAACTTTTATTGAAAAAAAATCAACGTGATTGTGTATGGGAGCTGACATCTATTCGATGCAGCCTTCAGCATGAATCACCTGAATCCGAGTCTGGAACTGGGATCATGCCTTTTCCACAAGCACTGACGGGAGCTGGGAGTAGTCTATCGGGTTCAAGTCGGGGAAGGAGGGGGCCAATGAGTGAAACATATAAAATCGTAACCCTCCTTCTGAAGTGAAGCCATGGTCTTTTTGGACTTGTCCTACTATTACATACAGCATCTGCAGGAGGCCACCTGATTGCACCAGAGGATCACTATACTTTTCAGCACACCCGATACACTTTTTTTATTGACTTTCAAGCCAGCTTCGAAAATGTGAGCTGCATGATGTGGCTCTGACTTGTAACGACACCAAATAACATAACCTGAGGCGTTGAGTTGTGCCCTCAAGCGTTTAGCCGTCTGGATCTGCATTGCGTGGTTGCTGGCAATTATTTTATTCTCATGACTTAGATCAATAGAGAGCATGGTGTACAGCGGCGCATCTCTGATCTCGCTCGTTGAACATTGTGTCAATTTCATACATATTAGAATACTTCTATCGCAATTGGGATTCGTACACAACTGATTAACTAGTAGATGATCTGTAACAAAAAGTGAAAACTGATTTTCATCAAATTGAAATGGAATCATATCGTCTTTAATAGGTCCACATGTTTTTTGTTTCACCCTATACAAAATAGCTTAACATTCGATACCTAACATAAAATTAGATCAACAGAAAATGATAAAAAAGTCCGTCCAAAGAATTTTCTATCCTAAGACGATTAAGTATCAATCATATATTAAAACAAGTAAAAATCCTTTTTAAAAGACATAGCTGCCCATAATGCTGAACGAAAATTAGAAACATTCTTAAAAGACAGACCTTTTCATTTTCCAAGTGATCAGCATTCCCGAGTGGACTATGGACATTCGTTAGACAATCATCTTGAACTGTGGTCAGAAAAAGACCTAGATGATCTGGGAAACGTGTCGGAAACGAAACCGTCTGTGATAGGAAATGAGATATAGAGAAGCTATCTGTTATACTACCAATGTGTTTGTGTACGTAGAGAATCAAAACCAATTGCTGTGGTGGACAATGAAGTCACCAAATACATGTACGTTTGCGCTAATATCAAGGGAGAGTCTTGTATCTTTGCTCTCAGAGACTTTGTTTATTAGGGTACAGTCGTGAGTCGAAGGAGAACGGTAGAGAAAATATAAATAGCTAATGTTATGTTGTACGTTAAGTATGAAGCCTGTATGCTTGTTATTAGTTATTCTATTTCTCTGCTTAGGTTTGTTTTTGTAGCCTTGTCCAAGTGCTTTCGTTAGTCTGATGTTTTGTTATCAACCGTCCCTGTAGCATTTTTTCTTTCCCGTTTTTTGTACTTGTCTCATCACTGGCCTATTTATTGTGCTTTCTGCTTTTTTTTAATTTTTTTTTTGTTGCGTTAATTATCCTTTCGCTGTAATGCGTTATGTATTTTTCTAAGTCGATCGTGTTTCTATAAAAACCGTCTTCTTCCACACTCTTTTCTCATAGACAGCCTTCATCATCAGTTTAGTGCATGATCATCATACAGTCTTCATCATCAGTTTAGTGTAGTGCATAGTGCATTATCATGAGAATCCTGGTGGAGATGCATGATTTTTGCTTTAATTCACTATCTAAAAAAGCAGTCTATCTTACTAGTGACATTACTCATTTATATATTTTATTAGGTTCTACTATATAATTTTGTTTCGATGAGTTCTCTTGTTCTACGGGTGTATTCCTTTTCAAGTTATTATTTTATTTCGGTTTCTTTGATGGTGTTTTCTTCAAGAACTCTCAGATATTTGAAGCTATCATATCCATCTATTGCCCACATATACGTTTGGTTTGGTTTGGTAGTTTAATGCCTTTCATTGCCTCCAGTGTTCCCCTTCTCGTTATTTATTATTATTATTATTATTATTATTATTATTATTATTATTATTATTATTATTTACAATGATTTTTCACACTGTTCATTTGTAATTGCCAATTGAGAATAATCGGTTGTGCTTCCCGAAGTCTGAATGATAAAAGTCTAATTTGAATTTCAGTACTTTTTACCTTTGGTATAATGATTGCAGATGGTTTTGTGTTATTGTACAACTCGCTGTTCATTAGCTTTGTTTTTTGTTTTGTTTTTTTTAATTTGCGAGACATTAAGCTGTCCTTTTTCTTAGAATTATCCGCACTCTTTGACTGAAGTTCCGGCTAGAACCCTTTTTCCTCAACCGTTTCATTTACTATCATTATGGGAACCATAACATTTGGTTTTTGGAGGAACAGCTTAAAGATTTTCTTTCGGTTTGAACAATATGAAACTCCTCACGAAATCCCAAGGCGAATGCGCATCTTTTCTGCATTTTTATTATTTTAGTGGCAAATCATTAAAAGCTTTTTTCGATCTTAAACCGTTGCAACTTAATGGGAGCTGACGCTGGTTTAAAGGTTCACCACACGAACTTACGACCAAGGTGCCCCAAGTTCGAATCCAATACGTTTCACAAACTCACTTTCACTTAAAATGTTCATGGCCCCTCCCATAAGAAACCGGCGTGTTCCTAATCCGTATTTTTACTAGAAAAATACCGATGAAACCAACGTCAGCAAAATAATCTTTGGGTTTATCTATCATTAATTTATAACTATTTCATTCAAAATATTAAATCATCATGCCTGTTTTTATTTCACAAAAAAGGTTTTAAGCTAATCCACGACAGACCTAACATCTTTACACCAGCTTCTGATAATCGTTCTGTCGAGTGACGATAAAGCAAAAGTCTTCCTAAACTGAAATCCTAACAAATGACCCCCAAATATTTAAGCATGTTTCGATAAAAATATGTTCCTGCGGTATTGTAATAAAACTCATTATTAATGTCTGATGAAAATAATTATTTGTATTGATATATGTGAAAAATAATTGAGAATATATATTTCTAAACAAAAAGTTTCGCACATTTGTTTTGCTTTTATAAAGTAGTACCATTTATCTAGACTCAAATACAAATCGAGAATATTAAATTGGAGTCCATAACAGTGAGACACTTTGAGAATTTGTGATGTTCTTTGTAACTAATAGATGCATTGGTCGTTTATGTGGACGGACAAGAATTTGTTTACATTGAACTTACAAACAGAAATATTATGGTCAGATGTAATTCAGGCACTCCGTACTTTTTCAGCAAGCTGATAATTCTAGAAGAAACTTTGCTCGTATAGATATCAAATATTTATCTAATCATGAAATACAATTTGGAGCAGTAGAATGATTCAATCATCTTTCTGACGGCCTTGATTAAGGATTTGGTTTAAATCATCTATTTGAAGATTGGAGATAAGTTTCACAGGTTTATAAAAACAGGGAGTTTCCTCAGTTCAGGGATAATATGAATGTAAATAAATACATCGAAGGTTGCTTCAAGAAAAGTTGGTTCCCTTTATCGTGTTAGAAAACAAGTCACAACTGATTTTCTCCTGTACATCTAGAGGGTCACCATTCGCCCATGCACGGTGTATTGTTGCCACATCTTCGCTGATGCCTTTACCACTAGTCTCTTCCTTTTAGATAGGATCCAAAAAAGTGTATCCAATCTAATAAGTTCCATTTGTCTACTAGGCTCCAATCCTTGTCCCATCGCCGCAATGTTGCATCCTTGTGTCTCTTTTACTAGTATTTAATGAAATGTGCTCTCATGAAAACATCGCACTTGTACTTCCTCGACGTACACATCACTGTTAAACGCTTAGCAACAAAATTACACCCCTTTACTGTTGAGGTGCCTGGAAAGCTTTCTACTTTAATAGCATCTTCACTTGAATTGCTACATGTTTTCTAGACTCTACTGCTATGCAGATGTTCAAATGAACGTAAGTCAATATCTTGCTTATCTTTTTTAGGCATGGTCCTAATTGGTAGTTCCTTACGTCCAAGTGACAAACTGCATTGTTTGGGGTGAAAGCGAAAAACAAACTGTGAAAATTACAATTCTTTGCAATTAAAAGCTTACCGATAATGTATCTTTATATTTTGTTTTTCGTCATAACATTATTAGCTTGTAATCAGTGTTTCTACTTTAAAACATGTTATTATTCACTGTCTTACAGTTTTAATTCTTTTATTTGTTTTATTACAAAAAGAAAAAAACGGAGAAATTGCCTCGGCTACTGCGAGGAAGGTGGATTGTGTTTATTTCTTCCCCACAAGAGCAAATTAGGTATGGACCGTTTTTTTTTAATGTGAGGAAGGGGTAGGGAAAGGGAATAGGGGCCATCTCCCGAGTGATGGGAAATGGGAACTGGATAGTTTTAGTCTCTTGGTTTGTAAAGCACCTCAGGTCTTGCGAGACAGTCTCTATGTGGGAATGCCCTCTAGATGGGATGGGACGAAATGGAGAAAAGAACATTTTTTTGGATAGAAGGATGGGAGGTTGGTTATTGGTTTCTTTCTCTCCAAGATGGGGTAAATTTAGAGGGATGGGTGAAAAGAAAAAAATGCAGTTAAGAGACGGTGGGGATCTTGGAGGCTTCATACTCGGTGAGGGATGGAGCAGTCTCTCGGCTGGCTAAGAGGCTTAATATTAAGATATACTTGACGAAACTGCGTGTTCCACATCTAGGCGGGGAACACGTATTGAAATTTGGCTCCTTTTCGTACACATACACTTGCTACATGTATCCATCTTCTGTCAGCACCATTCTTTCTGTTAGGGTCCCAACTGTGGATTAAATAGAAACCGACAGGAAAACAATAAATATATTCTATTAAAATTTTTTCTTCAAAATCTTTGGATTTGGCATTAAATAACCCGGAAAGGGTTGATATGCCGTAAAACAAAACCAATCGACTTCTCTTACAATGCCGCCGACGTCCAGAGGAAACGTCAGTTTAAGGTCCCTATAAAGTCACGGAGTGACCAACACTGGGACCCTTCCCATGCATTGTTTTGACAGTTCATGAAGAGAAGGGTCGTTTTCTCTTATAAGTTCAATTCCCGGAACAGCCCCTTCAGTGGCCGCCATCATTGACCACAAGTTGTTCTTGCAAGCCTCTGGAAGCCTGAGGAAAGTTGTTAGCAGTAGGGCGTCCGGGAAGTAAGAGGGGACATTAATGTATTTTCCCGCTATTTGTTGGCAGTCCAGCAGAGGTTTAAATTTTTTTCTCTGCCGGTGGTGTAAATCATTGCCACAGACAGGGAATCTATAAAGCACAGTTTCTCTCTCGTTTCAAGAGGGAGGCCCCTTGTTGCACTAAGTTTGTGAGCGAGAGAAGCTGAAAGGTTTCTCCCCCTCTCGTGTTCATTCTTATTTTTCTGGGGCGGTTGCTCAATTTGCATTGGTGTTGAGATAGGTGTTTGTGTGGTGTATGGTGTTGATGTTGGTATTTGTGTAGTTTCTTGTGTTGGCGTGGTGTCTAGCGTTGTTGTTGGTGTGTTGTCTACTGTTGGTGTAATGTCTGGTGTTGGTGTAGTATCTGTTGTTGGTGTAGTGTTTGTTGTTGGTTCGGTGTGTGGTTTGGGGCGGGAGTGGGTTGTGCTATTGTTAGGAATGGTTTATTCTCCATGGGGGTGAGGGCCTCCTTGTCTTCCCCTTCCCTTACAATGAACCGGGGAGTGGTGAGGTTGGGTTCATCTCCCTCTCACTTGCTGATTCATCCTCAGACGGACGGTCTTTTCTCCGCTTGGTCCTCGTCTGGATTGGTGTTGTCTTTCTGCTCCTCTAGTTGCTGCTCTTGTTGTTGATGTTGCTGCAACTCTAGATGCTGCGGCTGTTGTTGTTGCGGTTGTTGTTGTTGCTGCTTCTTCGGCTGCGGCAGTTGTTGTTGTTGCTGCGGCTGCTTCAGCTGCCGCGGAACCGGCTGATGTGGCTGTTACTGCTGCTACTGCTGCTGCTGTTGCTGTTCTTCTTGTGGCTGCTTCTGCTGCTGCTGATGTTGTTGATGCTGCCGTTGTCGTTGCGGTTGCAACTGTTGTTGTTGAAGCTGCTGCTGTTGAGTCGTTGGTGAGGTTGGGATGGACATATATGTGTTTTTCCATTTACACCCCGCCACTGCACTCCACTGATCATTAGTAGTCTCCTTGGACCTTGTCGACTCAAGGGCTGGTGTAGGTGATTTCTTAGCTTCAGTGGCTATTGCCACCTTCGCCGCTGGAACTGTGTTTACTTGTGGTGCAGATTGGCTTGGAACTGTTTTCTTGGGCAGTTCTTTGCTATGTGTCCCTGTTCAGGCAGAACCAGCAGTGAGAGCGTCGACCCTCGACTAACACCGTCATGTCGCCATTCTTGAACGATATTGTTGATGGCAGCCCTCTCTTTTCATCCGCAATCTTACTATATAACTTCACAGATGGACACCGTTTTTGGAACGCGCTGGTTCCATCCGCTCCACCGCTCCAAAATTATTGAGGAAGCCTCCCAGAAGTTCTGTGCGTAGGTCAGCCGGAGCATTAAGTATTTGTACCCGGGTTCTACTCCTATCCAGGTTATCCGGCAGTAGCTTCACTTCTGCGCGTTTAAGTTCTGTGTGGGAGAACTTTTCTGCATCATCCTTGTTGGGGAACAGTATGTTCCAGAATGCTAAGCTCGTCTGGTGTATATACGTGGCAGGTATATTCAGTTTCAGGGAGAGCTCTGGCATTTCGCATTTTTTCAATCCTTTAAGACGATTTTATCGGATGTCTGAAGTGACGAAGGACAGGATCTTGTCCTCTATCGACTCCCGTTGCCATATATTGTCTTGTAGACGTTCCCCTCAATATATTCCTGGTATTTAGTAAAATACATGCCTTCATATTCCTGCGGGGAGAGTCTCTTTCCAGCGGTTTTACCCCATGCAGATCCCTCTGATGTGTTGGGAGAGCGGTCTTTGTGGGGTGAGGTGATCGTTCCGATCTTGGCACGAAGGTAAAACCCCGGCGAAGGGGAGGAATTCCTCTACCGTGCAAGAAAGTTCCTTACGCCTGGAAGTATTCTGTACATCTCCAAGGCCACCAAACGCCATTGTATGGAGTATTGTTGTTACATTTAGTGAACCTGCTACTAGTCTCTCACTCCTGGACAGGATTCAAAAGAGAGTCGGCAACCTAATAGGTGCCGAACTGTCAGCTAGACTTCAGCCTCTATTCCACCGACGAAATGTTGCATGCCTGTTTTACAAGTATTTTAATAATAGATGCTCCAACAAATAACGAACTATTGTGCCTCCTCGACATAAATACCCGCGACAAACCCAACAAGCAGCAAAGTCCATACTATACACAATTGAGATCCACAGATGCAAGAAAGCCTTGTATTCCAACGTTTCTTCCCCAGAATTGCTAGACTTTGGAATTTTTCCGTGTCCCTGCTTCTCCAACTGTACTGACCTCCATAAGTTCAGTCAGAGAAGCAGGAACACGAAAAGAAATTCAGAAGTCCAAGTGCATGTGAACAGACATCTTGCTACTAAATTTCATACATAGTATCCTGCAATTATGTCCCATATCGCAACCCCATATATGAAAGTGGTATTATGCCTTGTTTGGAGGTGGAAATACAATAGTATATATATATATATATATATATATATATATATATATATATATATATATATATATACACACACTTTGAAACCCAATTACAATTGAAGTAAAATGACATTTGTTCAGTTTTATTATTGAAAACCGATAAGAAAAAATATGATTAAGTACAACTTCAGTATAAGTTAACACTGTTAATATGTTTAACATCCAAATTGCATTTCCGAAGGCTTATCAACGAAGCCGCTGGTGTTTGAAATCAGAGTCGCGTTCGATCTTAATGTTTCTGTTTAGAGCACAATCGAACTATGATACTAGACTTGCATTTTAAACATTGATTCAAGTAATTTTCTAAAACAAATGTATAAAATCAACAGTAGTTTCTCTACAGTTCAATGTAAACTACAATGTATTATGGTAAAAAAAAACATCAGTCATCACTGAGATGAGATCGTGACATCAAATCGAGTTATTATCCGCTTCAGTCAGGAATTACAATCTTACATGCCCTTCTACTGTTTCGTATTTCACAATACACTGTAGTCTAAATTGTACTACTGTCCATTTTATAAGTTTATATTATAAGTACTGGCATTGAGATAAAAATATACGGCATAATCACTTTGACAAACCGGTTCTCGCCAAATCATCGGAGTAAAGCAACGCTAAGCCTTTTCAGAACTAGATGGGTAGCCATTTGAGAAGGTGAGGCGCTGTATGTACCGCGAGATATAAATACCAGGTTGAGAAAATGGCGCGGTCTATCATTCTCCCGACGGTAGATGGGACTCTCTTAAACCCTCGAAGTCACACCATCTAGGGATGGCGTCACTGTAAAAGAAAACACTCTTGATAATCCTGGCGAAGCATCAAGTATTCAGCTCCCAATAATACTTGAATTACACTACATATTCGTGTAGTTAGTTCAATCTCGGTTGCGACCGCGCTGGGTGGATGGATGCGATTTACTTTCAATTGGAAAAGGATACACGCATTTTCAGACATCTTATCGAAATCAAATCGGTTTATATCCCGGAAAGTATCGGATTTTAGTATATATATATATAAATATATATATATATATATATATATATATACACATATATTTATATATTTCAGACATAAATAATTATACAAAGATATAATTTTTGCGTAAATTTGTAGTATTTACTTCAACAGTGTTCGATACATACGCAAAAATAGGTACTTATGAAAATATATATGGTGATTAAGCTACATACTTTTCATTCTCGTAGGAATTCGTCATGGTTATGATGCATAAGGATCACGAATTCTCATATATATATATATATATATATATATATATATATATATATATATATATATATATGAGAAGGCAAACAGTAAGATTTGGTAGCTACGAACAGACATCTAGCACTGAGGTAAAATGAAAAAAATAATCTCTGCAAAAAAAACAAAAAGCAAAAAAAAAATTAAACAAGCAAAAAACAAGCAACCCCCCCCCCCAAAAAAAAAAACAATGGTTATCAGATGCGAGCTTTCTAAAAAAAGAAGCATAAAAACATAGAAATCGTATTTTCAACTTCTTTGGAAAACTGGTGAAAACATTACAACTTATATCGACGACTGGATATACAGACAATTTAAATTTGAAGTTATTAAAAAAGGGCGTATTCCACCAGAACAGTAGATTGTGTAATTGGTTGGGGATTGATTTAAACTGAACATAAGGTTGCCTTGAGCGTGTTTGTAGATAAGCCAATTGTTACGTGTCGAAAGAAACTTACTAATCAACTTATTGTCGCGTGTCAAAGAAAGCTGAATGGTTGGTAGGGGGAGATATTTAATAAAAGGAAATAAAAGACGGATGTAGAAAGACTAGTTAATAAGGAGTTGATATGGAGTAAATCGACGAAAGATGGAGGTAAAACGAGAATAAGCGTGGAGGGAACTAAGAGAAAGAAAGAGGAAGAGAGATAGAGAGGGGGGAGAGAGAGAACGAAAAAGAGAAAGAAAAAGAAAAACTGGAATCTCACTTTCATCATAAAGTCTAAATCGTTAAACATATGTAAACTCATATATACACAGAAATACATATCTACATAGATACGTTAAGATAAATATATATATATATATATATATATATATATATATATATATATATATATATATATATATATATACTAGCAAAAGTACCCGTCGTTGACTAGGTGCAAGAACAGCCTACAGAAAATGGATTCTGATTCATGGTTATGAAAAGGAAGGGTTGTAAAAAGATAGCTTCGAATTTGGAGGTATCAAAACCAAAGCAAAATATTATGAAAGGAAAAATAAAATAGATAAACCCCATAATTTATTATACCATACCTGTTCACACTTAAACACTTATCACAATATTCTGTTGATCTATATTTAAAAAAAAACTTGTTAAACTTTGTGACGTATTTGCATTATATGGATGCCAGGGGCGAATGGACACCTCATCATTTTATTATACCATATTTATACAAACTGAAACATAATTATCAAATAATACTTACGCAGATAGATATGAACAATATTTATGAAATTTGTGCCTATTTCCATTCTATGGAGGCCAGGCGCGAACGCAGACCCCAAAATTTTATTATACCATCCCTATTTAAGTTAAAACATACTTATCAAAGTATTATAATGTACATCTATATCAAAAACATTTGTAAACGTTTGTTTTTAATTTTCAAATTTTTTATTTCCATACTTTGTGGACCAGGCGCGTACACAGACCCCATAATTTTAATGAATCATCACTATGCCATACCAAACATACCCCTTCCTGTGTCTTCATACATTTTCTATCAATCTATGTAATCAGTTTTCTATAATAGTCAAGCATATAGGAGCCTATTCGGTACCAGACACACACGTATACGTTCAGCTTTATATTATATATATATATATATATATATATATATATATAGAGGGAGAGAGAGAGAGAGTAAGAGAGAGAGTGTGAGAGAGAGTAAGAGAGAGAGTAAGACAGAGAAATATATATATATATACACATATATACACACATTTACGCATGTAAACACATATACGTACACACATATACACGCACATACCCACCCACCCATATATATTTATTCACACACACACACACATATGCTTACACACAACACACACACACACACACACACATATATATATATGTATATATATATATATTGTAAGTAAATAATTTAAAATTAATGAATTTATTAAATTAAACCATTAGTTAATGGAGTATATTTAAATCTACGATCAAATCTTTTTATAGATTTATTATGAGAATTTTAAAATTTAATCGAGGTACATATAAATGCTGACATACATATACGAATAATAAAATGCGTAAGTGTACGTATTTTATTATTCCTATCATTTTCAAAATTATTAAAGCCATTCACAATATCAGCACATTATTGCATGCGTTATATCACGTGTTTATTAGATCATATTACTATATGTATTATATAAGGTGCATATCTTATCAAAAAACAGAAAGAAAAAGAATTCTAGGATATTATAAATATTAAGTTAAATAATATTTATATATTTTCTCTATGCTTTTAATCTAATAGGTATAAAATAGCGAACATCATAAGAAGTTACTGACTTTGATGGGTAGTTTAAACCCGTGACAGTATATGCACGTTACCTAACTCCACTAAATTAATATGAATTCAATATTAATCACTATTAACTCGATTAAATACAGGTAAAATTAACATATGATTATTATCGCAAATAACTTATTTTTCGATAATGTGTAAATGTTATATTTCTTATGAGGAAATAAAATGTTTGACAGAAGATAAATAATAATACGCAACGTTGATGTGACTTGTTTATTCTTATAACATGCATTATTTTTAAGTCCTTACATTGGCTCAAATCTCTCTATATATAATGAAACAGATGGGGTACAATGCTTTAATCACAGTTCTGATTCCCTTATGAGTACTGGTCTATCATTATAAAACAATCTTACGAATGTTCGCCGTAAAGTGTTTTTTGTCTTGTGTGAGTTAGGAAGTAATTAGATTAAATTATGAGATTATGATTTTCCTTGTAATAGTAATAGAAATATTGCAACGCTCTTTAACACGAGATAAAAATCGTAGCAGCCTTGGAGGAAATTTCAGAAACTAATTGGTCAGTCTTTGCTGAAATGTACCCTATTCATCGAAAAGATACTCTTTCATCAGGTGTCCATTGTTTCCCAAAACAAAATCCGATGTCTTCTTGGGGAATGTAAAAACATTATTAATTGAATGCCCGCATAGCAGTAGCCGTTGCGCGCACCGGTTAGAAGCCCCGACTATCGTTTGGGCGATCGGGTTTCGATCCTGGCTTCAGGCAGTTGCTTGTCTAGCTGCACTGATAAGCAGGCAGTTGCTTGTCTAGCTGCACTGATAAGCAGTAAAACGAACAGTTCTGTATGTGGACGTATATATATATATATATATATATATATATATATATATATATATATATACATATATATATATATTCGTCTTTTGTATAATGGTGTTCTTTACATAAGCTTGACATGTCTTCTTGTCTTTCATTTACAATAAAAGATGAATGTCCAAATAAAAAGTTGCTACATACCTAAAAGTATATATATATATATATATATATATATATATATATATATATATATATATATATATGAATTGCCATGTGAAATGGCTATTCTTATAATAGTCTCGGCGCCGCTTATACCATTAAATATATCCCTTTTTCTTTCTCAATGTTGTATTTTATGTTCAAGAAAGCTGGGAGAGGACGGCGGGGTGTTATTGCAAAATGCTGACTCATATATTGATCTGATCTTTCTACCCAGCTGCCCGGCGTACTCCTAGACAAACATAGACTCATCCATCCATTTTGCTCTCTCGTTCTTACTTTCTCTTTCTCTTTATCTCTCTCTCTCTCTCTCTCTCTATATATATATATATATATATATATATATATATACATATATATTCTTTTTAGTTTTCGCATCTAAAGACAATTAAAATCAGGAACATCCGCTTTCCCTTAAAATCAGAATCACTGGCTAGAGAGAAAACATATTCTACGATTCCCAAGTTCCATTCTCCGCACCTTTTGCGTCTTTTCCATTAAGCACATTTATGGGATATCGATTGTAAAACTTGCTACAACGGAAAAGAAATTTCAAGGATATCTCACGTAGAACTTTTGTTTATTTTTCTTATATTATTGATGTAGTTTTCTTCTGTCAATGTTTGCGTACGTGTACACAATGTTTGAGTATAGCAAAACAACGAGAAAATTGCCTATGTTAAGAGTAGATTCGAGCTATCCGTTTAGAAATTTGTGTCTACAGTCTAAATGTATAAACATTTATTCATAAAACGTAATTTTTCTTGGTTCTAATAGGTTCGCTTATTAGATTCTAAAAAAAATCAAAGTCTATCCTGGTTTAATGAGTAAAGGTTGTTCGTAACGGGATAAGTTTCGCTTTCAATTTCGGAATCTATACTAACAGGCATTACCTTTTTACTACACATTGTTATTTTACAGGCCTACTGGTGAATGAGAACTGGTCCGTTATCAATAATGTTGTACCTTCTCAATATTTCCCTCAGTTCAGCAAGATATAATAATAATAATAATAATAATAATAATAATAATAATAATAATAATAGAAATAATAGAAAATACTAACAGCACAACCGAGAGAACAAATCTACCACTCCCTGAATAAATCTGCACTCCTCTTCGAGGAACAGAAAGGATGCCAGAAAGGAAAAAGAGGAACACATGATCTGCTATATATAGATTAAAATATCTTTAAGGAGGTAAAGGGCAGAAGAAAGAGTTTAGCAATAATAACAACAATAATAATAATAATAATAATAATAATAATAATAATAATAATAATAATAATAATAATGGATAGACTACAAAAAGACGTACGACAGACTCCCCCTAGCCTGGAGAAGTCAACGTATAAAATACCAAGCAGTATCATCAACGTTATTGTAAATTCAATGAGAAGGTGGCGACTGGAACTGACAATTGATGGGCAACACATAACGGAAATGAACACACAAAGAGGCATTATCTATTGCCATCACTGTACTTAGTAGCCATGATGCCCCAGAACAATATACTGAGAAAGTGCCAAGCCGGATACAAGTTCTCTAACAGAGAGGAAAAATATTAACCACCTTGTGCATGGAGGATTTGAACTAGAGATATTAATAAACACCACCAGGATCTTCAGCCAGGACATCCAAATATAGTTTGGTATGGAAAAATGCGCACTACTAGTGATAAGAAAAGATAAACTGGAGACGATAGAAGGCATGGAACTACCACCCCCAAACGGAGATGATTGCACTAGGGGAATAAGACGCCCAGAAATACATGAGAGTTCTGGAAGCAGACGCCATCAAAACTACAGTAATGAACGAGAGAATTGGGAAGGAATATTTCAGGAGAACAAGAAAACTTCTGGAAACTAAATTATATAGCAGAAACCTAATAAAAAGTATAAATACATGGGCAGTATCACTAGTAAGATACTCTGAACCGTTCATAAGCTGGAATAAAGAACAACTGCGGCAGCGCGATCAGAAGACCAGGAAACTCAGGACCATGCACACCGCACTACACCCAAAGGACTTTGTTGATCGACTCTATGTGAAAAGGAAAGGCGACCGGATGGGAATGATCTGTATGGAAGGCTGTATGAATGGCTCAAAAAAGGAACTAAAAAATACATAATGCGAAAGACTGAAAGATTAATCACGGAAAAGTCAATAAAACAGAAAACAGAGAGAAGATAAAACAACAAAAAAAAGAAAAATGGGAAGAGAAATAACTACCCGGAACATTACTTAGGATGATAAAATGTTGAGATTAACGAAAACACTGGGACATTAATGCGAAATGAACACGTAAACCGAGAAACTGACTCCTTCATAACTACACCACAAGATAACTCGATAAGAACCAAACACATCAACGCTAATATCGACAAAACACAAGAAAACAGCAAATGGAGACTCTGTAGACAAAGAGACACAACTATAAACCATATAGTAACTAATGTAGCGAACTAGCCCAGGAGAAATACAAGAACAGGCACGACTAATTGGGAATCGTGCAAACAACTGCATCTCAAACGCACAGGCAAATGGTGCAAGCATAAGCTAGCAACAGTAATTGAAAACGAGAATCACAAAACCCCATGAGACATAAACATACAAACGGATAAACCAAACCAAGCAAGAAGACCGTATGTCTTAATAATAAACAAGAAAGAAACGTTCTGTTTAATTGTAAACTTTGATGTCCCAGCTGACCACAGGATAAATATTAAAGAAAAGGAGAAACGGAGCCAATACACAGAGCTAGTCAGAGAGCTGAAAGCGAAATGGATGATGAAAAAAATCAAGATAGTACTTATAATAGTAGGTGCACTAGGAACAATTCCGAAAAACCCTGTAGAAGAGAATGGGAGAAATTTGAATCAGAGGAATGGCTGGAAAAGACAACGAATAACAATAATGAAAACAACTGAAATATCAAGGGAAACTCTGGAATGCGGAGACTAATACATGAGTCACGTGTTCGGACCAGACGAGCTGCTGCAGAGACAAAACATGAAACCTTACATCCTCTCTCCCATTACTCAATCACTCCCGCAAAGAATGATGCAAAATGGCCGAGTAGGCTTACGGAAGATGGAAAGACTGAGGAGAGAGCGCTGACCAGACATCCATTAGACAAATGCCAAGAGAACTGTTACTTTGGGCAGGCTTATTATCACTAATAACTGATAAAGTCTAGTTCCTTTTATCACTCAGAAAATACGAGAATATCATATTTAGCTATACATTCTGCCCGATGTGCATCATTCTACATTTACTGAAATAAACCATAATATTGAGAAAGCCTACTTAAAAAATATTTGATAATATTCACAGGATGTAAAGAGGATGTGACTCTTACAATGTAACACCAGTGTGAGGAAAATAAATCGCGGGTATTTTGAAAGGTAATCGTAGGGTTTTGCCGTAAATATAATCTGCGATACGTCGATTCAATAGTCCCTGTTAACAAACATTAAACCAATTTCACTGCGTTTTCTCAATCCTGAAACCTACACACAGTACATTTTTTACAATATTTTCCTCTTCAATCTGCACAAGCTATAAATGACTGGCCTCCCTTTTATCTGCCAGAAGCGAGACTTCGTTTGATGCCAACGGCCATGACAGTGAATCTGTCTACTCTCAGGCCAATACTCTAGCAATGGCAGAATGTTTCCAAGTGCAGAAAGTTCCGATAGCCAAGATCGATTCTTATCGATCAATGATGCATCTACTTCTATATAAACATCGGAGAAGATGAGGCAGGGAAAACGAATATTTCTATCAATTACTTTAAATAAATCTGTTTGTATATGTGAGGAAGAAGAGAAAAAATCGAATGTCTTTTAGGATGTTCGTCCGGGATTGCATTCATAATAACATACGTTTAAGCGAATAAATACATCAGTTGAGGAATTAAAATTACTGTTTCTCGTAATCAGTATATCTTTGTACTATACTCTACTCTCTCTCTCTCTCTCTCTCTCTCTCTCTCTCTCTCTCTGTATATATATATATATATATATATATATCTGTCATATATATGTATATATCTGTCATATATATATATATATATGTATATATATATATATATATATATATATATATATATATATATATATATATATATATAGTAATGTATGAAATATATATGGCGATTAAGCTACACTGAATATTCGGCGTTTCATCCATTCTAGGATTCCTAAGGCATAAACGCCGAATATTCAGTACCTGAGGAATCCTAGAGTGGACGAAACGCCGAATATTCAGTGTAGCTTAATCGCCATATATATTTCATAAATGACTAACTAGCTCTATCTACGTATTGATCACTTTTGAAGTAAATACTTAAAGTTTACGCATAATCTATACTTTCGAATATAAATTTTATGTGAGTAAATGAAGTAGTTATACAGATATATATATATATATTTATATATATATATGTGTGTGTGTATGTGTGTGTGTGTGTGTAAATAGAGAGAAGAGAGATACAGAGTGAGAGAGAGAGAGAGAAAGAAAAAATAATCAAGGAACAAATCAAGCTATATGTTCATCAACGTTTCGGCTTTATTTTGAGACTTTCTCAAGATGAAGGAAATCACGAAAAGATAACGCCATTCCCAATATTTGAAAATATACTTTAGATGTAATAAAATGTATGACCCTGTTCCACAAGAAAAACAGAAAAAAGTCGTTGAAAATTTAAAAAAAAAAAAATTAAAAAAGGCGAGATAGCCTAGGGAGAGAAAGTAATATAGCCGTTAATAAATTTAATCTGATGCAATTCATATTCCTTTTGAAATAAACATGTCCATTATAATTCAAATATGGATGTGTAACTGAAATAAAATGTGTGAATTTTTTTGTGTATTTTATTGACTGATTATACGTATTAATAACTAGCATGGGTGCTCGGCGGGTGCTTGGAGATGTGTGTTAAGCAACAAAAAAGTGGTAGTAGGAAGGCAGGCTCGAACTCGTACCGCAGAGAAGGAAAGAACGGGGAAAAACGTGACATCTTTGCTGTTACGACCACCGCCAAACCGGAAGTGACGTAGTTATAAATAAAGGCTAGACGATCAAAAAGAGGGAATGACTTTCGAAAGTATCGGCGAAAAAAGCGACCCCTTCCTGTAGAAAAGTGCCCAGTTGAGGGTGCAGAAATTAATGTTTTTTAGGGAATATTTCGGTATTTGTTCCCAACGATACCGACCATGTGAAAATCCGTCACCTCTGTCGATAATTGTAGGCAGACATGCAAACGTACATACATAGATTTATATATTTGTTGCTCAAATTTTCGACCAATAACGAAATCTATCTCTAAATACTTTTATGTAAAATTTCCAATGTTTAGACCAGAAATTGTCTGAGTAATTTTTTAGAGACCGCAGAGGTCATTTTTTTAAAAACTTTGACCGCTATTATGATCCCTTAACATTTATTGTTTTGGGCTCAAACCAAGTTAAGTTAGATCCATGCCAAAGGAACCTATATCTAAAATGTTAAGTGTTTCTACCCAAAATTATCGGAGGAGTGTGGTGGAGTTCTCAAAGGTCAAATCGTTGAAATCTGAACTCTTTACAACCAAATTTCTCGTCGAATACTGATTAAAAAGATTTTCCCAAACCTCACTACCCTGTATATCAAATTTCGAGTCTATAGGCTGAAAATTGACAGAGATATTGTTTAGGGAAATGTACACAAACACACAGACAGACAGATGGAAGGCCACCTTCACTTTTTTAGATATACTAGCAGTTCCTCCCGGCTTTGCTAGGACCCTATGTACTGTTCATAAAGTTATGTGCATATGTATATATTAAAAAATGTGAACATGTAAAGTAATCCCTTCCTGTATAATAATCTTGCTTAACTACCATAGAGAAAAGACAGACATACATTTTAATTTTTATAGATTTACTAGAATTTCAGCCTGGCGTTGTCCGGGTGTTTGAGGGTGTGTGTTGAGAAAAAAAAAGTGGTAGTAGGAAGGCAGGCTCGAACCCGTTTCGCGCAGGAGGGAAAACAACGTGACGGCTTTGCCGTTACGACCACCGCCAAACCGAAAGTGACGTAGCTTTAAATAAGCTACATAATCGAAAAGAGGCGCTGATTTTCGACACAATCGGCGAAAAAAGCGAAATGTGCCCAGTTTAGGGTGAAAAAATACATGTTTTAGCCAATTTTTCGGTATTTGTTATCGGAAGAGTCAGGCTTCAAAACGATACCGACTTTTTGAAAATCCGTCACCTCTGTCAAAATTTTTGAGCAGACATACACACATACGCAAAAAAAATTATATATTGGTTGCTCAAATTTTCGACTCAAACCGATTAAAATGCTTACCCTATCTCTGAATACCCTTTATGTAAAATTGTAAAAGTTTAGACCAGAAATTTTCTTAGTAATTTGATAGAGACCGCAGCGTCACGTTTTTGGCCATTATTTTCCTCTATCGCGGTAGGGGTTCGAGCCTGCCTTCCTACTACCGTTTTTTTTTATTGCTCAGCATATACCTCTAAACACCCGGGCAACGCCGGTCTTAAATGCTAGTATGTATATATATATATGTATTTATATATATATATATATATATATATATATATATATATGTATTTATATATGTAAAAAAGTGAAAATGTGTGGGCCTGTCTGTGTACATTTCCCTATAAAATTACTCTGTCAATTTTCGGTCTACAGAATCGAAATTTAACATAAGGGGTATTAAGATATAGAACATGTTTTTAATTTGTTTTCGGTCAGAAAATTGGCTGTTAAAGGATCAAAATTCAAGCATTTGACCTTTGCGAACTCTACCAAACTCCTCCATCAATTTCGGGGTGTAAACAATTGACATTTTAGATATATGTTCCTTAGACATTGATCTAACATAATAACCGGATTTGAAACCAAAACAATAAATGCTAAGGGGTAATAATTGGGGGTCCAAGTTTTAAAAAATTGGCCTATGCGGTCTCTACGAAATTACTCAGTAAAGTTTTAGTCTAAACATTTGAAATTTTCCATTAAGTGTATGCAAATATAGGACAAGCTTTTAAATCTTGAATCGAAAAGTTGGTTACCAATGGGTCAAAGTTTAAAAGAGTTGACCTTTGCAATCTGTAGTAAACTATTCAGCCAATTTTGGACATAAACATTTGAAATTTTATATAAAGGATACTTAGACATGCAGCAAGCTTTTTAATCAGTTTTTGGCGAAAATTCGGAGTTCAAAGAGTTGAACTTTGCAGGCTTTACCAAATTCTTCAGCCAATTTGGGGTCTAAACACTTGAAATTTTAGATGTAGGTAGCTTGGACATGGATCAAACGTTTTAATTTTATTTAAGCCCCAAACATTAAATGGTAAGGGGTTATAATTGGGGTAAAAATTTGTAAAAAAAACTTGACCTCTGCTGTCTCCACCAACTTTTCTTCTCTGGTAATTAAGAAATTTATAGAAAGGCATTACGGTGCAAGTGCAGGCTTTATGATATATACATATGTACATATAATTATAAATAGTACATAGGGCCTGAGCAAAACCGAGATTAAATGTTTGTATATATATATATATATATATATATATATATATATATATATATATATAAGTGAAAATGTGTGTGTGTGTATGTGTGTGTCAATCTGTCTGTGTAAATTTCCCTACCAAAGTACGCTGTCAATTTTCAGTCTACAGACTCGGGATTTGACATAATGGGTATAAAGATTTTGGGGAATATTTTGATTGGTTTCGACCAGAAATTTGGCGTTCAAGGAGTCAAAGTTCAACGATTTTACTTTTGAAATCAATACCAAACTACTCCGTCAATTTTGAGTCTAAACACTTCAAATTTTAGATGTAGGTTAATTGGACATGGGTAAATTTTAATCGGTTTGGGGAAAAATTGGAGCTTCCAATGGGTCAAAGTTCCAAAGAATTAACTTTTGCCTTCTCTGGCAAACTACTGAGCTAATTCTTTGGTCTAAACATATGAAATTTTACATAACGGGTATTCAGTCATACGACAAGCATTTTAATGAGTTTTGGAGCGGAAATTTGGCCGCCAAATGATAAATCTAAAGTGTATGTAACTTAGACATGGGTTAAACATTATGTTTCGATTTGATCAAGATTGGGTTCCAAGTTTTAAAAAATACCTCTGCTGTCTTTACAAATTACTCAAACAATTTTTTCTAAGCATTTGAAATTTTACATAAAAAGATAATTTCTAGGGATAGGACAACAGCATATATTTTTCATTGTTTTAACTCTCGAGTGTGTATCCGTTAATATCTTATATGCTTTTATATAGAGTGATTTGGTTATCGTTTGATTAACTGGGTCTAACTGTGTCGGATATATACTCGAGAGTACAAAAAATTAGAAACACATGATGTTGTCTCAGCCCTAGTAATCACATATAGGGAAAATTATTAACAGTAGTAAGGGCCCGAGTAAAACCGGGCTGAACTACTAGTATATATATAAAATGGAGAAAAAAACAATTCTTTCGAAACGAAATATGTTCGATATGATATCGTATAAAGAAATCATACATGATAATAAAATATACTTACCACATATATCTCCTGCAAATGCTCATTACCATTGAGCATCAAAACTATATATATATATATATATATATATATATATATATATATATATATATATATATAAGAGAAAATAGTTAATAAAACATATTAAAAACACTTCTAAAAAGAGTTAAAAACATTTATTTGGAAAACGAAACACTAAATAAGTGGATATTCCTTAATCCGCGGAGTTTCGAAGAAATTCTTTCCTTCTCATCAGAGGGTTTGAATTAGCAAAATGCGGGATCGGATTTTGCATGCAAAAGTTTTTGATGAAACTCTAAGATAGTCAAAGATCTTACTTGATAACAAAAAGTGAAGGATAGGGAATAGGGTGAAGAAATAAGCGATTTCACGTGAGTGGATAGTCTGGTGAAAAGTAAAGTATCCGATGACGGTAAAATTAAAAAAATGTAAGTTAGTTAAATTTCCATTCGCACAAGTGAAATCCAAGGAAATCGCGTAATTGGAAAATGGTCCAAAATAATCCAAAAGGCCGAAATCCATGGAATAATTCACAAAAGGAGAAGCGGAAAGAATTCAAATAATATTATTAAAATAAAATAAGATATGCGTTTTCTCGGCTTCCGAGACAAGGTGTAAATTTTTAGACCAGAAATTATCTGAGTAATTTGGTAGAGATCGCAGAGTTTTCTTTTTATTTTGCCCCCTATTATGACGTCTTAACCTTTATTGTGTTGGGCAGAAATCAAGTTTAATAATGTCCAAGAAAAATATATCTAAAATTTCAATGTGTTTAGACGCAAAATTGTCGGAGAAGTTTGGTAGAGTTTCGAACTTTGACCCTTTAATAGCCAAATTTCTGGCAGAAAACTTATCACAAAGATTTTCCCAAGTTTCAGTACCCTTTTTATAAAAACTCTAGTCTGTAGGCTGAACATTGACAAAGTTATTGGGTAGGGAAATGTACACACACAGACACATACATACACAGACCCACATATACGCAGATACGTTCACCTTTATAGATATACTAGAATGGGTGCCCGGCGTGACCCCTTAAAATGTATTATTTTTGGCTCAAATCGAGTTATTAAGATGGATCCATGTTCAAGGAACCTATATCTAAAATTTCAGGTGTTTAGACCGAAATTGTCGAAGGAGTTTGGTAGAGTTCCCAAAGGTCAAATCGTTGAACTATGACCCATTAAGAGCCAAATTTGCGGCCAAAAACCGATCGCGTACATTTTTCCAAATCTCAGTACCCAGTATATCAAATTTCGAGTCTTTAGACTGAAAATTGACAGAGTTATTTCGAAGGAAAATGTACACAGACAGACCTACAGACACACAGACACGTTCACTTTGCTGAGAGAAAAAAAAAAACAAAACGGTCAGTGCTTTATTTGACGCCTATTATGACCCGTTAAAATTTATGGTTTGGGGCTCAAAATGAATTATTAAGTAAAATCCCTGTCCAGAAAACTTATATCTAAAATTTCAAGTGTTTAGATCAAAAATTGTCGGAGGAGATTGGTAGAGTTCTCAAAGGTTAAACCATTGAACTTTGACACCTTAACAGCGAAATTTCTTGCCAAAAACCGATTTCCCAAATCTCAGAACACTGTATATCAAATTTTGAGTCTGTAGACTGAAAATTGACAGAGTTATTGCTTTGCAAAATGTACACATACACAGATACACACAGAGAAACATTCACTTTTATAGATATACTTGCATGAGTTCCCGGCGTTGCCCGGGTGTTTGGAGGTGTATGCTGATCAAAAAAAAAAAAAAACACGGTCAATTTTTTAAAAGTTTGACCCCTATTATGACCCCTTGACATTTATTCTTTTGGGCTAAAATAAACTTATTAAGTTAGCGCCATGTCCAAGAAACCTATATCTAAACTTTCAAGTGTTTACACCCAAAATTGTCGGAGGAGTTCGATAGCGTTCTCAAAAGTCAAATCGTTAAACTTTGACCTATTAATCGCTAAATTTCTGGCCGTATATCAAATTTCAAGTCTGTAGACTAAAAATTAATACAGTTATTGCGTATGGAAATGTACACAGACGCTTTCACTTTTATAGACATTCTAGCATTTCGGCCCGGCGTTGCCCGGCTGTTTGGATGTGTCTGTTGAACAACAAAAAAAAAATGTGGAAGTACGAAGGAAGGCTTCAACCCGTACCGCGAAGGAGGAAAAGAACAGGTTAAAAAACCTAATGTCTATGCTGTTACGACCACCGCCAAACTGGAAGTGACATTTTTTAAAAATTAAGACTAGGCAATCTAAAGGGGAGGATAACTTTAAAAAATATCGGAGAAAAAAGTGACCCCCCTGCAAAAAAGTGCCTAGTTGAAGGGGAAGATATTAATGTTTCTTGCTAATTCTTCGATATTTGTCGTATTAAAGGTCGCACTTCAAAACGCTACTGATCTTGATAAAATCCGTCGCCTCTATTGAAAGTTTAAGGCAGACATGCAAACATACATACATACATTTATATATGGGTAACTAAAAATTTTCAACCAAAACCGATGAAAACGCTTGCCCTATCTCTGAATACCCTTTATGTAAAATTTCAAATATTTAGACCAGAAATTGTCTGAGTAATTTGGAAGAGATCGCAGATGTCAATTTTTTAAAACTTTAATCGCCAAATTACTAGCTAAAAACCGATCACATCGATTTTCCCAAATCTCAGTACCCTGTATATCAAATTTCGAGTATGTAGACAAATACTTGACAGCGTTATTGCATATGGAAATGTACACTGACACACAGATACACAAACCCGTTCTGTTTTATATATATATATATATAGATAGATTTGTTTAACAAAAATATATACGTATACATAAATATATATGGAAACAATTTTGTGTTTACTATAAACTTTATTTTGCAAATATTATGCAATTATTAATCATTTACAATATCTGCATGAATATAATTACAGGTAATAGTTAACTAAAGATGATTATCCCATTAAAAAAACCGAAGCAACTAATAGAGAATAAATTTAAATAAATTTTAAAAAGAATATGCAAAGTAGCTAGATCGTTTGCTAGTGAATGCATTTCCACAACCAAGATATACGAAAGTTGTATTTTCTTTTTAAATAAATAGAATAGAGGGTTTTTAATATGAATATCGATACACACAAAAGAAAACTAGAGTTATAGGAGTATAGAAGACTAGCATTTCAGCCCAGCTTTACCCGCGTGTTTGGGTGTGCATGTTGAGCAAAAAAAAATGGTATTAGGAAGGCAGGCCCGAACCTGTATCGCAAAGAAGAAAAAAAACGTGGGGGACAATCTGACGTCTTTGCGGTTACGACGACCGCCAAACCTGAAAGGAGTTATGTTATCATCTAGGCTAGGCAATCGTAAGGAGAGGATGACTTTAAAAAATATCGACGGAAAAAGCGACCCCCCTGTAGAAAAGTGTCTTGTTGAAGGTGAAGATATAAATTCGTTTAGCTTATTTTTCGATATTCGTCGTATGAAATGTCGAACTTTAAAACAATACCGATCTTGGTAAAATACGTCGCCACTATTGAAAGATTTAGGCGGACATGGAAGCATACATACATATGTATGTATGTTTCCATGTCCGCCTAAATCTTATATATTGCTAACTAAAAATTTCCGATCAAAACTGATGAAAAAGCTTGTCCTATCTCTGAATACCCTTTATGTAAAATTAAAAATTTTTAGACCAAAAATTGTCTGAGAGGTCATTTGTTTTCATGTGACCCAAATTATGGCCCTTAACATTTCTTGTTTTCGGCTCAAATCGAGTTATTAATTTAGATCCATGTCAAAGAAACATATATCTAAAATTTCAAGTGTTTAGGCCCAAAATACTCAGAGGAGTTTGGTAGAGTTCTCAAAGGTCAAATCCTTGAACTTTGATCCTATAGCAGTCAAATTTTTGGCCGAAAACCAATCACAAAAATTTTCCCAAATCTCAGCCCCCTGTATATCAAATTTCGAGTCTGTAGACTTAAAATTGACCAAAGTTATTGCGTGGTGAAATGTGCACACACACATACACCAACACACACAGATACGGTCAGTTTTATAGATATACTAGCATGGGTGCCCGGCGTTGCCCGGGTGTTTGGAAGTGTATGCTGAGCAAAAAAAAAAAAAAACAAGAAAAAAGGGCATTTTTAAAAATTTTGTCCCCTATTCTTACTGCTTAACTTTTATTGTTTTGGGCTCAACTCAAGTTATTAAGTAAGATCCATGCCCAAGGAACCTATATAAAAATTTCAAGTGTTTAAACCCAAATTGTCGGAGGAGTTAGGTAGAGTTCTCAAAAGTAACATCGTTGAACGTTGACCCCTTAACAGCCAAATTTCTTGCCGAAAACCGATCACATCGATTTTCTCAAATCTAAGCACCCTTTATAGAAAATTTAAAGTCTGTAGACACAATATTGTCAGAGTTATTGCGTAGAGAAATGTACACAGACAGACACACACAGACGCACAGACACGTTCATTTTTATAGATATACTAACATTTCGGCCCGGCCTTGCCCCTTTTATGAGCCCTTAACATTTATTGTTTTGGGTTCAAATCGAGTTATCAAGTTAGATCAATGTCAAGGGAACCTATATCCAAAATTTCAAGTGTTAAGCCCTAAAATTGTCGGAGGAGTTGGTAGAGTCCTCAAAGGTCAAATCGTTGAACTTTGACCCCATAACAGCAAAATTTCTGGCCGAAAAGAGATCACCTAAATTTTCCCAAATCACAGTACCCTGTATATTAAATTTCGAGTCTGTAGATTAAAAATTGAGAGAGTTATTGCGTAGAGAAATGTACACAAACACACAAAAAGGGACAGACACACAGATACACTGACACACAGACACGTTCACTTTTATAGATATACTAGCATGGGGTCCAGGCGTTGGTCCGGTGTTTGGAGGGGTATGCTGAGCACAAAATAAAAAAACAAAAACAAAAAAAAGTACATTTTTTAAAATTTGACCCCTATTATGACCCCTTGAAATTTATTGGTTTGGGCTCAAATCAAGTTATTAAATTAGATCCATGTTCAAGGAAACTGTATCTAAAATTTACAGGTGTTTATACCCAAAATTGTCGGAGGAGTTTGGTAGAGTTTTCAAAAGTCAAATCGTTGAACTTTGACCCGTTAACAGCCAAATTTCTGGCCGAAAAACGATCAAATCGATTTTCCCAAATCTCAATACCTTTTATATCAAATTTCGAGTCTGTAGAATAAAAATTGAGAGAGTTATTTCGTAGGGAAATGTACACAGACACACCGACAGACAAACGGACACACAGACACACAGTAACGTTCACTTTTATAGATATATTAGCATTTCAACACGGCATTGCGCGGGTGTTTGGGGATGTATGCTGAGCAAAAAAAAAAAAAAATGGGTTAATTTTTTTTTAACTTTTACCCCTATTATGACCCTTAACATTTATTTTTTTGGTCTCAAATCAAGTTATCAAGTTAGACCCCTGTTCTAGGAACCTATATCTACAATTTCAAGTGTTTAGACACAATATTATCGGAGTTCGGTAGAGTTCTCGAAAGTCAAATCTTCGAACTTTGGCCCCTTAACAGCCAAATGTCTGGTCGAAAACCGATCACATCGATTTTCTTAAATCTCAGTACGCCGTATATCAATTTCGAGTCTGTGGACTAAAAAGTTACAGTTATTGCGTAGGTAAATGTACACAGATAGACAGACAGACAGACACACACACAGACACGTTCACTTTTGAAGATATATAGATAGATAGATATCTTCATTTGTCATGCCTGTTTTAGGGAGTGGTGATCAGCAAATATACCCATTTCAGAAACAATTTTATCCGGGAGGTTATTTATGAATATCAGGAATAATGTACGCCCTAGAATAGACCCCTGTGGTCCTTCCGCATTTATATCATATTGTCTAGATGTACGACACTCGGGGATAACCTACATTTTTCATAATTGTATTATCTATTCTTCCAGTGATACCGTATGATCTGATTTCCCTTAGGGGACCATTGTGCCAAACCCTGTGTAAAGCCTTACATATATCGAGAGGCTACGCGCTACCTTCCATTTCTTTTTCCAGTAAATGGTATATAGGTTTAGAGATTACAGTTAGTATATATGTTGTGGAATGTGCTTGCCTTTCTCCATATTGTTGGTCGGTCAGAAGTTTAACAGCTGTAAGATGATAGACTAGCGCTTTATTAATTATGGACAAAAATATTTTATTTGCGAAAAGCGGGAGGAGGCTAAAGGGGCGATAATTTAATGAGTCAGGTCTTTCGCCAGAATTCTTGAAAACTAGTACCACAGAAAGAGTTTTTCCAGCAGTCAGGAAAGCAAGATTCGATAAGGCATGTATTGTAAGGTTTGGAAAGAACAAGAACAACCCCAGCGGAGCATTTTTTTATAGTACAGTCGGGATAAGATCGGTCCCGCATGCTTTCGAATTGTCTATATTCTTTTATGATACCATGCGCCTGAGAAGGGGTAATTTTCAGATTGTCTTGTCTGGCATCTGTCCGCAAAGGAAAGTTAAGGAGGGAGTTGTTTGCCGGGTCAGATGTGGAGTTTAAGGCAATCTTACTTGCAAGCATGTTAACCTTCTCGGTTGCCATGTAAACGATCCATAATTGGTTGATAGTGTGGGAATCGTTTACTTCCATTTATTTACTTCATTGTTGTAGATTTTCACAAAATCACGAGTTCCTAATTTCTGTGCTTCGGTGCGTTTTCTGGTGGTTTTGGGGTATTCTGTCTTAACTGTCGCTATATATCTCTTACAATTACTTCTAGCTTATATAAACCTCTGTCTGTTTGAACTGGACTTATATCGGTTAAATCTCTGGTATGCATGCTACCTTGGAGCAATGGCAGCTGTACAAGTAGAAGTAAACCACTGGGGAGAGTGGGGATTGCTATAGCATTTCTGTGTTGGAACATGTGCTTCAGTTGCAGTTTTGAACCATTCAGTGGTCTCATTTGCGCACTGTTTAGCTGAAAGAGAAAAGATACACTGCTGATCAAATATTTATTTTTAAAATTTACATTTTTATTAAATTAGGCTTTTTACACATGATCAAAATTATAAGACCAAGGACAAAAATTCTATTAAATTGTACAAAAAGTGTCTGAAAAGATTCAAGAATCAAACTTAATAATAGGTTCTACCTCCACTGCTTTTGATGACTTCCAAATTATTTGAGGCATGCTAGAAATAAGGGTTTCCATTAAAGTGCGGGGATCCTGCTCCAGTTTTTGAAGATGGCCTTGCGAAGTTCATTTGTTGTTGAATATTGTTTACCATTTTTATAAATCTCTCTTGTCACCCATCCCCAACAGTTTCAATTGGGTTCAACTCCGGTGAGCATGCAGAATATCCCAAGAGACGAAATCCATTTTATTGTAGAACGCTCAAGGTCCGTCTTACAGTGTGGATTGCAGCATTATCCTGTTTAAATAAAACGATGACCCTCCATCACTAAAGATGCTTTTTGTAGCATGTTAACATAACCAGCTACTGTCTGACGACCCTGCGCCACGTGGAGCTTCATCGTCCCTCTGTAAGAAAAGGCACCCCGTACCATTACGAACCCTCCACCACTATGACGCGTTGACAAAATTTAAAGGGGCATGTTTTTGTCATGACAATATCGCTGGAAGCCATCAGGACCATCTAAATTGATTTTTTCTCATCGGAAAACAGAAGTTTTTCCTACTTCTCAACGTCCCAGGTTTGCTATTCACGACCAAATCTCAAGCGATCTACTTTGTGACGTGGAAGAAATCGATGGATTTGTTTACGCCAATTATTTATGATATAATGGACTGATCCAACACCCCTCAAATGAATGGACTGTTACGTCTATAAAAAGACAAGCAAACTCTCCTCACGTGGGAGACAGAATTTAGTACTAAGCTGCCAATAGACGCTTAGAAATGTGTGTACCTTTTTACCTTAATAAACCCTTTCTGTACAACCCCAGTAATGACTTGTTATTCATATAATCTACGATATAACAATTTACCATGCCTTTTTCTTGTAATGGTTTTCTGATGGTTATTGAGTTGCAATCAGCATCTGTAACCACCTTAATTTGACTAGAAGAAAGTCCTCTGTCATTCATAACAACCCGTCTGATTATCCTATTCAATGCAGGTGACATTTGGGGGGGGGCTACCAAAGGATTTTGCTTTTACATAATTCTCAGTGTTCTTTAGAAAGTGGAAAATAACAGTTTTATTGCGATTTACATTAGCTGTTATCGCTCGCTGTGACAAACCTTACTTATGGAATACTAGAATTCGAGAGCGCCCAACTGCGGTTAGTTGTCTTGCTTTAGGTATCGTAACACCTTTACGCAGTGGGTTTTAATCTCTAACTGAACAAAAAAAAATTAGAATTATCATAAATCTAATAATTTAATTATTAGCTTGGTCTTATAAGTTTCTTCATTTTATTTAATAAAAATACAAATTTTTAAGTAAAATATTTGGAATGTACCTTTTTGTTTTCATACCCTTTTAGATTATAGTATTAGTAATCTTAAGGTGGAAGAGATTAAAACCTATCCTACAAAAGGGTTTCTTTTTAATTTTTTTTAAGTAGTCTTAAATTTTGGATCAACAGTGTATTTCCCCGTGGGACATCTCTGATGAGATCTCTGATGTTTTCGCAGTCATCTTTTTTGTAATACCTCGTTGTTTGGAGCAGTGGGTCATCAGATTTGGATCGAGAATTTAGAGCGATTTCTACCGCTATCAGAGGATGATCAGCATTCCGAGTGAACTGTCGGCATTCGTTATACAATCCTCAAGATCTGTGGTCAGAAATAGATTTAGAAGTGAAGCATGTTGATCTTGCTGGTCTGGGAAACGTGTCGGAAATGTAACCGTCTGTGATAAGGAATGAGATATAGAGAAGCTATGTGCTGTGCTACCAGCTGCGTCAGCGTAAGTAGAGAATACAAGCCAATAGCTGTGGTGGACATTGAAGTCACCAAATACATGTACTTGTGTGCTAGTATCAGGGGAGATTGCTATATCTATGGTGTAAGAGACTTTGTTTATTAGCGCACAGTCCTGGGTCGAGGGAGAGCGGTAGGGAAAATATAAGTAGCTATTATTATGTTGCATGTTAATTCTGGAGCACGTAAAGTCATGGCCGTCTGTTTCTAGTTGTGTTTCTCTTGTCGGGTGGGGGGTTCGAATATAGACTCCAAGCCTGTGCATCGGTCTCTCTGAGTCCTTACGGTAGAGTAGATAACCAAGCATGTTAAATTTGTTAGAGTGGATTGAGGAGTGTAGGTCAGTTTCACTTAATGCTAAGATATTCGGTGTGATTGCTAGTAGAAATGATTCAACATCATCTACTTTAGCTCTAAGCCCGCGGATATTTGTAAATGCAAGCCTAAAAGGAGGAAGAAATGTTGGTTTTCTTTGAGTTTGCGATAGAATCAATCCTCTATTGAATATTATATATTACGAGGAATATTTTCCCAGTGGACTAATTCATAAGAAAAATAAAATAAAATAATAACTTTAATAAATAATAATAATAATGTAATCCATTAAATTCTGTCTGTGTTTGATTACAATATCACGTCAGCTGATATTTGAAGATGAACTCACATCTGATTAATGCTTAGTTTTTAAATATGCAGCAAACAATCTATGAGGAAGAAAGACTATTTTTAGGATGGGATTTTTTCGATTTTCGATACTTATCGGTCGAATTTCTGTACAAAACATTCCTACGAACACTGCCAGCCATATAAATTACATTTGTGTAAAATTTGCAAAAGATGAGCTCAGCCGTTTCAGAACGTATAAGGAATGCGCTTACGCACACACGAAGTGGTTTTAGATCATAGTAGAGATAATGAAAATAACAGAAATATTAGTTCAACGTGATAGAGAAATCAAAAAGAAACAAACGAAAATTGAATGTTCATCAACGTTCCGTCTTTTTTCAAAACGTCGTCGCGGTGATTGCTCTTAAAAGATATAATACAATCACATTATTTGCTTACAACAAGTATATTTTCAAATATTGGTTATGTTTTGTTTCTCCAAATCAATCATGTACATGATGTCTTGAAATAAAGATGAAAAATTGATGAATAATAATTTGGAGTTGTTAATTTTCGTTTCGTTCATGTATGCATCCATTAATGTATTTATACACGCACGAAGACGCGCGTGCATACATCCTTATGCTTATAGATACGTGTGTTTTATAAAATATATGTGGTCAAGGGAAATTTCTATTATATATGTATATATATATATATTTCTGTGAAAATACACTTTTTCACTTATATTTATTTTTTATATATACCAATCTTTATTAAAGAAGCTCAATGTTATTACAGAGCAATGTAATAAATAAATGACAAAATTCCATATTCCGTAGTTCATGCTGATGGCCATCTTACAATTTATTCTTTAATTCAGCTGACAGTTACAATTCATGACAGTATTATTTTCGTAGCACAAAACCAATCACTTAATTATTAGATCAACCAGTGAATCTATTTGGCCTTTACTCATCAGAAGAAATAGCAAGAATCAATCCACTAAAAGGAAATAAACTGCGTTTAGACATGATTAAAATATCAAAAAAAATTTGAGGAGAAGCTGTAAACACCTTTTTTTTTCATTACGCCATGTTTAATTTTACAAATAAAGTCATTAAACCCCATATATACATATTAACAAATTCTATTAATTTAGGTATATTCTGCAAGAAATCACTTATTTATTAATTTGTAAATTTATTACTCATAATTAATATATCTATATTTACCCAGATAACATCACTGATTACAATATATAATAGAGGTTTACATATACGAAAAAAATCGAAAAAAACTATTTTATAATTTCCGGTTGTATTACATTATATATATATATATATATATATATATATATATATATATATATATATATATATATATTTCTTGGAATCATATTTAGATCTCCAATTATCTTTGATGGCTTTGAGTAATTCCTCGCCAATCTCAATCTTAAAGCGTCCATGTTTTCAAAACTCGTTCCAATTTGTGGATTATTCATTCTTAAATACAACTCTTTAATTCTAACTCAAACAATAATTACGCAATCATTTATCGTTTTATTATCCTTAGCGCGGAAAGAATAAAAAATTCAAGCCGCAAGAAAATATTTTTAATGTTTTTTTTTTTTTAAATATTTATTTGATTTTAATTTGGAATAGCTTTCTTTTTACTTTCGAAATTCTACGTTCGATACATCGTGCGTTGATGAGCCCACGCAATTCTCTATTAACATAGCCAGTTGTTCTGTCACATGTATATTTGAAAGACGTATGTTCGTTGGCAAGAGCGCGAATCTTATGGGATTAACTTGAATTATATATGCCTGTGTTTATATATATATATATATATATATATATATATATATATATATATATATATATATATATATATATATAAAAAGTTGAATTCCTGTTGAAAACTGTTGAATGTCCTCTGTTTTTTTTTGGTCACGCTGTATGTATATATATATATATATATATATATATATATATATATATATATATATATATATATATATATATATATACATACAGCGTGACCAAAAAAAAACAGAGGACATTCAACAGTTTTTCTGAACAGTTTACAGTCAACGGAGAAAAAAAAGGCCAAAGACCCTAGTGTTTTGATGTGATGTTTTGAATTTAATAAACTAGTTATGACAAAAGTGGCATTTTATTCGGACAAAGCACTAAGAAACAAGGCCTAATTGGAGTGGGGCCCGTTTTTTGGGGGGTTACCCTGTACATATATATATATATATATATATATATATATATATATATAATTTTACAGACCAACTAAAATGCTTTCTTTATAAAAAAAATGGGTGTCTAACATAATTGAATTGCTTAAGTATTACGGAACAAAAGACGTACGGTTACTTACTTGGTTACGTGCAACTCAGTGAAAATGTTTGCCACTTAAGTCGGACAGACGGAATAATCTATCTATATAATTATAAAACTCAAATGACCTTGTAACGGGTGTTGTAACCCAACATCCGGTTTACGACTTCCGATTGTGTATGCGTACATAAGCATCAGTATATAACAGTTTAAACAAATAAACAAAAATCGCTGGACCGGTTTTGTTCGAACAAACGGACGTCCTTAGAAAAGCGAATATCTTAAATTTATTGAATAAAAACTTAAAGATATGGGAAGGAAACACAAAACGTGATTACAAATAATCCGTATAATCATCGACATGTCTCAGATATGCGATATATATTATGCTAAATAATGAACGCGACAATAAAATGTATTGTTTTTATGTGTACGTTTTCAGCGTTCCAATTTTTTGTCGCGTAAAAATTATCCAAATAAACAATTGTTAATACTTTCTGCTTTTTATTACGTCATTCATTTCCATATAATGTTTAAGTTATTTTAACGCAATTTTCTTACAAATAAATCAACTTTGACCGGTTGACAACCATAAAAGTATTTTAAAACGGCGATTTACCCACTGCCTTCATTTTGCTATTTTATTCTCCATGTTTTCATATACCTTTCTTAAAAACATTCATACAGTTTCTTCTACACTACCAACATAAATAAATAATCCGGAAAACATGTTTTTCTAAAGTGCGTTAATAATAAACGAGACAATAAAACGTATTGTTTTACTGTGTACGTTATCAGCGACCCAATTGTTTATTTTTCGCGTTTAACTGAAAAGATATATTAAAATTTGAATTTAACTTTAAGTATTATGGTATCTGTTCAGTGCACATTTACCTATAAGTATGGCAAACTACTTATAATTCTATTGCTGTAAGATTTTTTTTGTCAAAAACAAGCAATTATAAACAGAACGACTCATAGATGTCTATCTTCTTTCTTTTTTTTACATGGAGTTCACTACTTATCAAGGCCCAAGGGCCACTCGGGGACAAGGGTTACTGTGTGTACAGTAATCAATGGGAGAGTGTAGTAATAGTATTGGAGAATTGAGAAAGTGTCATTACTTAAGGGGGCGGTTCATCAGCAATTTGTTTGTGTTGGACTTGAACACATACAGGTTGAAGTCGGGAGGGAAACAGGCAAGCGGAACAGAGTTCCACAGGCGTGCAGTTCTGAGAAAGAAGCTTTGTTCATGGAATCTACGTTTGGATTTAGACACAGATAAGGAGTGGGGGAAATTATTGACGGTGGTTGCGGCTAGTCGGGTGTTTTTTGAAAAAAGATTGGCGAGGGGGGACCAGAAAATGGAGCTCAGACGAGCACTTGCCATGGAAATAACGATAGAACAAAGATAAGCTTGCTACGTCTCTTCTGTGGGAGTGATTGCAGGGAAGAGAAGAGGGCATCCCCCACCAAGCCACGAAGTCTCTTTTGTACTCTGTCAAAGCAGGATAGGCTGTTTTTAGCAGCTCCTGCCCAGATGTGGCAGCAGTACTCCATCCTTGGACGTACTTGGTTTTTATATAGATAGAGAATTGCATCATTAGTGAGATATCTTCTGGAGCGGTAAAAGGATCCCACCATTTTCCCAGCTACCTTGGCAACAGACTTGATATATGTGTTCCATTTCAGATCAGGAGTAAAGGTCAAATCCAGAAGCTTATTAAAACATGGGATCTCCCCTAGACGAGATCCATCCATTTCAATTGATGCCAGATGAGGATCCTAGCGTTTATGATGTAGAGATAGGAGCTTGGTTTTAGATACATTAAAGGTAACTAGCCACCTCTTTCCCCACTGTACCACGCGCTCAAAATCAGAGGAGAGGGGATCAGACAGAGCTTTGTCGTTTACGGCCTTTGATGTGATGCCGTATATGATCGTGTCATCAGCATAGATGTGAACGAATGATTTAAGTATGTGTTTTGGGAAATCATTGATGTAGATCAGGAAGAGAGTTGGGCCCTGTATGTAATTAATACTGTGGGCCTCTGATTTCTGCCCATCAACCACTACTCTTATATTACTCTTATATCACTATCTTTATATTTTTTTAATTTAATATACTTTCATAGCAATGTTTCTGTTATGTTACAAAAAAAAAACTACTTTCTTTACGTTACAAGTGTCACGCTCATACATTAATTCCATAGATAATATAACATACTGACTCAACGGGTCACGGGTAGTCTAGTATACTATTTTAAACTATGTCTGACTAGCTAAACATGAGTTTCTTTCGAACATAAGTGTGATAGAATGAAGATTGAAGACTCTGTTATTGGGTTGTATTGGCACAAATATATATAAGGTTAAAAACTAAGCTTTACAAACAAAAGAAATTGTTATTTCAAACTTACGTCTAACAGAGTTAACACATTTCTCTGTCAAACTAAAGTGTGGCGGACAAATTCACACTTAATCTACAAATTAAGAAATACTATTTTAATCCGAGGCGTGACAAAAATAAAGCGTCACAGAAGCACCTACCGACGGACAGTGGATCTAATGCTTACACAATGACGGATGTTAAAATAAAATAAAAAAATTAATTTTCATTCATTTTTTCATCTTTTTTAACATTCTCTTTGTTTATTCATAGCATTTCCATCTCGTGTGCCTTTGCGAATCCAATTCTAATCTCATTATTTTTTCGACTTCTTCTTTCCCTAAGCAACAGCGATTAATTCATCAATCTTTTTTTTTTTGCAGAACATCTCTTAACGAACCTTTAACCACCGCTATTATCATCAGAAAACGCAACCCCTTTCAGTTGGCCCTACCATTAAAACTCGGCTCTTTCAAAATAGATTCACGCATTTTTTTTATTTTAGATTTTTAAGAGCTCATTATATACGCGTGATTATTCCTCGATCCAATTTTCCAATAATAGAAAAACACAATAGTTTCGTTCTTTCTTATATATATATATATATATATATATATATATATATATATATATATATATATATATATAAGATAGAACGAAACTATATATATGAGAAATAAATATATATATACATATATATATAAATATATATATAAATATACGTATATATAAATATATATATAAATATATGCATATATTTATATATATATTTATATATATATAAATATATATATATATGTATATATAAATATATACATATATATATATATATATATATATATATATATATATATATATATATATATATATATATATATAAAGCCCTGATTCCCTTACCTAGTCTTCCACATATTACACGGACCAAAACCGAACACCAATTATACATCGTCTTGCCCCAAGAATTATTTTTATCGGTACTGGTACAGTATTTGTACTCGTCGAAAGCGATTTTTTGTCCGGTATCTTCCGGCCATTTCCGTTAACAACCGGAAAATGCGGTAGTGCTTAACAAATCAGAACGCACGATTAATAGACTAAAATTTAATTGCACATTGAATAATTCTTAACATTCCTAGCAAGCAGTAATCTGTTAAATGGACGCTTAACGAACCCCAAACTCATCCTAGCTTAGTGAATGTTTGTTCATTAAAAAAAAATGTATTATGCACTGAAAAAATCAAACGGGAAAAGAAATCTTTTGTAGTACAGGGTGACCCCCCCAAAAAAAAACTAAACGGAGGCCATCTATAACATATGCAGTTGAACGGAGAAACAAGGGCCAAAGACTCTAGTGTTTTGATGTGATGTTTTGAATATAATAAACTAGTTATGAGTAAAGTTTCATATCCTTCGGACAAAACACTAAGAAACGGGGCCTAATTAGAGTTGGGGCCTGTTTTTTGGGGTCAGCTATATTATGTTGAAAAAAATCACAAGAAGAACCCAAGAAATGTTATTTTTTTTCTTTGTAATAAAATATATAAAACAAGTTATTGATTTTTTTTTGTCATAACACTACTAGGCCGCCCGGCGTTGCCCCTATTGTAAAATTCGCCCAAATATATTTTAATTAATTCTCTTTTTTATATATTATGAACAGAAATACCGTAGAATTTAACTTAACGTTAAATTCCTTTACAAAATGAGATAAAACACGGAATGAAACTGAGATATTTGCATACGAGTAATAATTTTTTTTCTAAACAGGTCACTTCTTGTAAGTCAAAAATAGTCGCTCTGAGATCGAAACTAAACCTAAAGGCAGTGAGTCAAGTACGATAACCATTAGACCATCTTTAATAAGTGTTTTTAAACCAATTTATACTTAACATAAGCAAGCGGCCATGTTTGATGACCGCTCATGCACAGTCGAAAAACAGTTGAAAACAGATTAAAATCTGATCACGGCCACATACCAATATTTCAATTATAACCCATTGGAAGCTTTTCTTTCGAATGAAATGATATTAAAATGTTTTTTTTACATGTCTGAATACTTAATATATTCAATTTCAAGTCTGCAGATCCAAAATTCGATGAGTATATAGGTTGAGAATTATTTTACACAGACACACTCACTTTCATAGACATATATAAATTTGATATAAGTTTATTTTTGTCATTTTTCTTTTTTTTTTTTTTGGTGCTAAAAAATCATCCTAATATTTATTATGATACCTGTTCGCTTTAATTCGACTTGTTTACATAAACGTTTTTCGCATACTATCCGAAGCTTAATCCAACAACAATTATGCTTATCTTAAAATAAAATTATCTAGAGAGGTACTTCTACAGCTTTTCAACCGGAAATAAACCCACTTACCATTTGTCATGTTCTGGGCATTTACGGAAACAGTCGGATAATTCCGACACACTTCGGCAATCATAGAAAAAATAAATTGTGTTATGAATAAAAATCAATGTGACATGTTCTTCATGTAATAACACTCTGCCATTATTGTTAGATCGACCTCCCTTTCCTTTTCTTATAAACTTACATAAATAGGTTACGAGAACACAATGAAACATGTAAGAAAAAATATAAAATATAAAAAGGCAGTCGCTACTGCCTCTTTACACTTTCCGATATGGTCATCTTCATTTCGCTCTTTTGTTTTCATGTAGTGAATCGGGCGGCACACTTACGTTAAAATTAAAATAGCATTTTTGCTTATCTCTAAGTTTAGGTTTGAAAACTTTCAGATTAAATGAATGCATATAAATAATATCCACTCTTACTTATGAAAGCATCTATTTCCATTTACTACAATTCATAAAAAATGTATTAATTATCTAAGGTGAATAATCTAATAATATATTTGCTATTTAACCGGCGGCGTAAATCGAGAGATTGGATTTCAGATTGATATACTGTTTAATAGTAAAAGTTTATTGTAATATATTTTGAAATGCTTTTTGTTTCAAGTTTTATGTAGTTCTTCATTGCATTGGAAAATTTTTCAGTATAACGTTTTCGGAATGAGATTTTAGGCGGAAAAAATTCATTATTGCTCAGAATAGATGAAAAGACAGAAATATTTTCCATTTTTATATTAAAATAAGTTTATGTGAGTTGTGATACAGTTGTTGGCGAATCTGTCTTTCTCTTTTCTCTATATCTATCTATATATCTATAAAAGTTAACGTGTCTGTGTATCTGTCTGTGCATCTGTCTGTCTGTGTCTCTGTGTGTGTACATTTCCCTACGCAATAACTCTGTAAATTTTCAGTCTACAGACTCAAAATTTGATGGACAACATACTGAGATTGGGTAAAATCAATGTGATCGGGTTTCGGCCAGAAACTTTGCTATAAAGGGGTAAACTTCAACGATTAGACCTTTGCGAACTCTACCACACTCCTCTGACAATTTTGGGTCTAAACACTTGAAATTTTAGATATATCTTCCTTGGACATGGATCTAACTTAATAACTTAATTTGAGTTCAGAAAAATAAATTTTAAAGGGTCATAATAGGGGTCAAAGTTAAGAAAATTGACCGCTTTTTTTCCTTTTTTGCTCAACATAAACCTCCAAATACCTGGGAAACGCCGGGCTGAAATGCTAGTCTATATATCTATAAAAGTGAAAGTGTCTGTGTGTCTGTCTCTCTGTCTGTGTACATTTTCCTTTGCAATAACTCTGTTAATTTTCAGTCTACAGACTCGAAATTTGATATAGAGGGTACAGAGATTTGGGAAAATCTTTGTGATTGGTTTTCGGCCAGAAATTTGGCTGTTAAGGTGTCAAAGTTCAACGATTTGACCTTTGAAAACTCTATCAAACACCTCCGACTATTTTCGATCTTAACACTGGAAAGCTTAGATATTTATTCCTTGGACATGGATCTAACTTGATAACTTGATTTGAGCCCAAAACAATAATTTTTAAGGGGCCATAATGGGGGTCAAATTTAACAGAAAGGACCGTTTTTTTGCTAAACATACACCTCCACACACCCGTGCAACGCCGGGCTAAAATACTAGTATATCTATAAAAGTGAACGTGTCTGTGTGTCTGTGTGTCTGTCTGTGTACATTTCCCTACGCAATAACTTTCTCAATTTTAAGTCTACAGACTCGAAATTTGATATACAGGGTACTGAGACTTGAGAAAATTTCGGACAGAATTTCGGCTGTTAAGGGGCCAAAGTCTAACGATTTGACCTTTATGAACTCTTCCAAAATCCTCCAACCATTTTGGGTTTAAACACTTGCAATTTTAGACATAGGCGCCTTGGACATGGATCTAACTTAATAACTAAATTGGAGTCCAAATCAATAAATTTTAAGGGGTCATAATAGGGGTCAAAGTTTTACAACATTGACCGTTCTTTTTTTGTTTTTATTTGTTTGCTCGGCATACACCTCCAAACACCCGGACAACCCCAGGCACCCATGCTAGTCTAAACCCGACAGGAAGCTAAATCCCACCCCACACAGTAGAGATCCCTAGATGTAAAAGATCTTTCTACTCCAGTAGTTTCTTCCTCAGAACCGCTAGACTCTGGAATTCCATTCCAGGTTCCTGCTTCCCTAACTTTACTAACATGCAGAAATTCAAGTGTAACGTAACCCGACATCTTGCTGGCCAAATCCCAACATAGTGCCCCAGTAGTTGATAGTAGCCCCCTACACCAAAGTGGCAATGTGTCTTGTTTGGGGTGAAAATGTAATTTAAAAAATGTCTATAAATCTGAACGTGTCTATGTATCCGTGTGTCGGTGTGTCGGTGTGTGTGTGTGTGTGTGTGTGTGTGTGTGTGTATGTGAGATTTCCCTACGCAATAACTCTGTCAATTTTTAGTCTACAGACTTGAAATTTGATATACAGGGTACTGAGATTTGGGTAAATCTATGTGATTGGTTCTCGGACAGAAATTTGGCTGTTAACTGGTCAAAGCTCAAGGATTTGACCTCTGAGAACTCTACCAAACTTCTCCGACAATTTTAGGTCTAAACACTTAAAATTTTTGGATATAGATTCATTGGACACGGATCTAACTTAATAACTTTATTTGAGCCCAAACCAAAAAAAATTGAAAGGGGTCATATTAGGGGTCAATATAAAAAATATTGAACCTCTGCGGTCTCTAACAAATTAATCAGACAATTTCTGGTATAAATATTTGAAATTTTACATAAAGGGTATTCAGAAGCTTTTTCATCGGTTTGGATCGAATATGTGCAGTTATCAATATATACATGCATGTATGTATGTATGTTTGCATGTATGCCTAAAACTTTCGACACAGGCGCCGGATTTTACCAAGATCAATATCGTTTTAAAGTTCGACCTTACATACGAAAATATCGAAAAAGTGTCAATTTCACTGTTAAGGAGTCAAAGTTCAACAATTTGACCTCCGATAATTTTGTTTCTAAACACTTGAAATTTTAGATATAGGTACCTTGGACATGGATCTAACTTAATAAGTTGATTTGAGCGCAAAATAAATGTTAAGGAGTCATAATAGGGGTCAATTTAAAAAAAAAATAAAATATACCTCCAAACACCCGGGCAACGCCTGTCACCCATGCAAGTATATCTATAAAAGTGGACGTGTCTGTGTATCTGTGTGTGTATCTGTGTGTCTGTGTATCTGTGCCTCTATGTGTCTGTGTGTGTTCATTTCCCTAAGCAATAACTCTGTTAATTTTCAGTTTATAGACTCGAAATTTTATTACAGGATACTGAGATGTGGGAAAATCTATCTGATCGGTTTTTGGCCAGAAATATGGCTGTTAAGGGGTCAAAGTAGAGCGATTTAACCTTTGAGAACTCTCCCAAACTCGTACGACTATTTCAGGTCTACGCACTTGAAATTTTATATATAAGTTCCTTGCACATGGATCTGACTTAATAACTTAATTTGAGCTTAAAACATTAGATGTTAACTTGATTTGAGCTTAAAAGATTAGATGTTAAGGCGTCATAATAGGGTAAAAGTTAAAAAAAAAATTGACCACTTCGGTCTCCAGCAAATTACTCATTTCTGGTCTAACCATTTGAAATTTTACATAAAGGGTATTCAGAGATATACCAAGCTTTTAAATTGGTTTGGGCCGAAAATTTTTAGTTACCAATATATAAATGTATGTATGTATGTATGTATGTTTGCATGTCCGCCTAAAACTTTCAGCAGAGGCTACAGATTTTACCAAGATCAGCATCGTTTGTGAAGTTCGACTTTCAGACGACAAATATCGAAAAATTGGCTAAAAATATTAAGATGTTCACCTTCAACTATGAACTTTTCTACAGGGGGTGTGTTCGCTTTTTCGCGGATATTTTTGAAAGTCATCCTCTCCTTTCGATTGTCTAGCCTTAATATAAAAATAAGTCACTTCCGATTTGGAAGTGGTCGTAACAGTAAAGTCGTCATGTTCCCCCCCCCATTCTTTTCCTCCTTCGCAATACGTGTTCTAACCTGCCTTTTTACTACCATTTTTTTTTGTCAACATACACATCCAAACACCCGGGCAACGCCGAGCTGAAATGCTAGTGTATATATATATATATATATATATATATATATATATATATATATATATATATATATAGCAATTTATAAAATGTACATGGCGGTTAAGCAATTTATAAAATGTACATGGCGGTTAAGCTACACCGAATATTCCGCGTTTCATCCATTCTAGGATTCTTCAGGCTTATGCTCATAAGCCTGATTAAACGCGGAGTATTCAGTGTAGCTTAATCGCCATGTACATTTTATAACTTACTAGCTAGCTCTACCTACGTATTGAGCACTTTTGAAGTAAATACTTAAAGTTTACGCATGCATCTATAATTTCCGATATAAATGTATGTGAGTAAATTAAGTAGTTATATATATATATATATATATATATATATATATAAAATATATATATGTATATATATATATATATATATATATATATACAAAAAATTAGATGTATATAAATATTTATATACACATATACATATATAGGAACACACACACTCATACACACATATATATATATATGCATATATATATATATATATATATAGTTAGTTTCCTTCAGTCTTGTCACACTGTAAGTGTGTATGCACCTGGAATTTTTGTGACAAGTGTTGCCCAATCTCTACCTACAACTCTCCTGAGTCAACGTTGTTAAATACCAACAGAAAGTTGAGGTTCAGGACGACGGAAAACAATTGCGAGGAAGGTGGATAGCAAAGACAGCGCCTAGAATTCCCAGCTTGCACTAGCCATGCTCAACTTTGCATAACTTCGTTGTCCTGACAGGAACCGGTCAGTCAACGTGATTAGGCCGTATAATATACGTATATTGGGGCACAGATGCATACAAAATACATATATACACACACACACACATATATATACATATATATATATACATATATATATAACCTGTTTATTATACAAACATTATTGGTTGCACATATGCATACATATTTCAGTGGAATCTCAATTCAAGGATAACATTTCATCAGACCAATATAGTATCATTATTGAAACAGGAGTCAAAACTACATTAGTTTTATAAGCTGGTTTGGCGCGCATTATATTCTGGAAGAAAGTGAGGTGTATACTTTGTGAATGAGAGCAGAAGTATGAGTTTTGGAGGGAGGTTTGATGAAAGAAAGATGGTAGGGGTGAAGGATAAGGGGGAAGGATGCTTTCGTAAGGATAAGCTGCAGCAGTGGGGAGGTGTTTGTATTCTTTTTACTTTGCGGTTGATTATTTGCCTACGTTTTCGCTTTGATCTGAAGTAATATTATATACCCTTATCGTCGCTACTTCCCTATCTTAGGTTTTTATGGTTGTTTGATTTTCGTTATTTTATAAATAGAAAGGGATTTTCAAAAGTAATACCCGCTTTTTTTAAATTATGTCTGGATATGTATAACATAATATAAGTGTGAAAAAATATTTTTTCTGGTTGTGGAATGATAAGAATATATATATATATATATATATATATATATATATATATATATATATATATATATATATATATATATATATATGGGGTAGTCGCTAGAAAAGCGGAAAATTTGAAAGTCAGCTTAGATCATGTATAAAATGTGTGATTGCTATTTTTTACCCTTCAAAACGGCGCACGAGCTTTAATTTTAAGGTTAAGACGCTGCAGTGAAGTGCACGGACGAAATTTTGAGCATCTATGAGTATAATATATCATTTTTCTGTGAAAAATATGTAAAAATAATCTTTGTTTGAAAAATTTCCCGCTTTTCTAACGATCACCCTGTATCTTAAGAAAATAATATATATTACTAAAAAATAAGTATTATAATAATTATGCCATCCTTTTACGAGCTGGGATTGTATTGCTGAGCAAGTTACTTAAGCTTACACGTGCATATCATGGTGCATATCATAATCAAGAGATCTTGACATTTAAAAAATAAATGATAAAAAATAAACGATTAAATTTCAACTGTATTTCTCGTGGTTAATAGTGGCCGTGTGGATTTTTTCATTGCTAATAGAGTCAAAATTGGCTTCGTGGACGGGTCCGAATGTTCCCACCGGTGGGAGTCTTGATACACTGCACTGATGATTTCTGGAAGGATGAAACTGTTGAAGCACGACTGAACACATGAAAATAAATAACTACAACACAACAGTAAAATAGAACAGATATATTGAGAGCAAGAAAGTATATACAATGTTTACATAGAGTCCATTTTTTTAGTCCTGAGGATACCGTATCTGGAGAAGGTGTCGGCTGGGTAGTCGTCGACTCTCGATCTCATTTTCTCTCTCTCTTTGGGTCTCTCCTTTCTTTATAGTGCCAATCATATTTATATGGTTGGTACTCAAGTTATTCTATTTAGGTAGATCCTTCCACAACGGAAACACTAGTAAATTAAATGCGTTTTGACATGATTAAAATCTGAAATTTTGAAGGGAAGCTGGAAACAGCTTATATGTCTTCATTATGCAATTTTGAATTTCGAAAAAACGTCACTAGACCCACTTATGTAAACCAACAAATTCTATTAATGTAGAAACATTCTGCCATGGATACATTAATTAAAATTAATAAATTTACTAGTTATTAAATAAAACATTTTTGGCAGAGTATTCTTAAATTAATAGTACTTGCTAGTACGAATAGATGGGTCAAGTGATTTCATGTCTAAATTCAAAATGGCATAATGGAAACATATAAAGAATTTACAACTTCTCTTCCAATTTTCCGATTTTAGTCATGTCGAAACGCACTTTATTTCCTTTTGATGGATTGATTGTTCTAGTCGAAACGGTGTACAAATAACCAAAGTCCTGTGTACTAACGTTCGAATCACCGTCAACGTGGTAGTTTTCGGTGTAAATAAACACCATTTAGTATATAAACCTGTAAAGGTTGGTTTTCTGTATATAGAAGTAAAAAAAACAAAACAAAAAAAACCGCCTCTGTACCTTTTGACCAAAGCATCGAGGAACGCTAGAGAACTATCCTTTTCAATCTCAATAGTGAAAGATAGAGCGTGATGTAAGAAACTGGGATGGTCAAATACTTCTAAATATCTTTTTTTTTTCTTAAGGTTTAGTACAGTACAAAAACATAATTTTTTCAGAAAAAAATACTGAAGTCAATCGAAGAATTGCAATAAGAGTATGCAATACAAGACTAATTGACTTTCATAGCTGAAAAAGTATCAGAGGCCAGTGGGTGCATGATATGTAAACTGAAAACAAAAGATTTCAAATTCAGTGAAAACCTCAATATCACTGATGTGTTTAGGATAAACATAAAAATGTAAACCTTTCGAGAGAACAAGTTTCTCAGAAGAAGAATGGACACGTAAGAAATGTAAAAGATGTGTTTATCAAGGTTGATGTTGTCCGGAACAAATCTATTTTTGATAAGTAACCATAAATCTTCGTTGAATTTCCGTTTAGATAATTTCGTATTAAACTCGTCATAATTAGAGGAAAAAACGGATAACCCCCTCCCCCAAGAGAACAGAAACTGTGGGCGGAGCGCCACGAGCGATGGCGACAAGGCAGATGATATTCAACTTGACGTGAAAACTTTTGTATTCCATCGCTTATAAAAGCACGCTACATAAGAAAGCATTCTCTTGAAAATCGTGTATATTTTATACGTGAGAAATACAAATGCATCCCTTGTTGTCTTCCTCTCTCTTGTACGAGCCCTTCTAGTGTCGCACAAAAACACGCGTTCACACCTCAAGCCATTTTTCTTGTCATACACATACGCGCATACAAACATACGCGCGCACGTACGCACACGTAGATATATTCACGTTCGCGTACATACACTCACATTCACGGGCATACACACACACACGCTAACGTACACACATGTACGCACACGTACGCACACATGGGCAACGTCACTTTCCCTTTGAAGGAAATCAATACATGCGCAAAAGACCGCCGGGAACAACTATAAAAGCAAGATACCTGAGCTGTTTTCTTCCTTTTCGACTCAGCTCCGAGCTGAGCGGCGACGGACCATCCGATCCCTTTCGGGGCACGCGCGCCCGCCCGCCTCATATCACTGCTACTATGTGTGGGGCAAGAGTCAACAGACAGTACGTACACCTTACACGCTTTCTATCTCCATGACCTGGATTGACGTTTTCTCACTCACTCCCTCTCTCTCTCTCTTAACAACAATAGACTTTCCCTTTCACCAGCTAACAGCGAGAGACACACGCAAAATTGGATTGACTTTCTCACTCTCTCTCTCTCTCTCTCTCTCTCTCTCTCTCTGCAACAACAGACTTTCCTTCTCACCAGTTAACAACGAGAGACGCACGCCAAACTGAACACGTGCTGTACCCTTTTTTTCATTCGTTTCCTCACGAAATACATCCTAGTTCGTTTATTTCAATGTAACGCGTCGTTCGTTCCTTCCTCAAAACAATTCCTTTTTCCTATTTTGTACGACTGGGTGATATAAACTGATATATCCACCAGTCCAAAACACTCTCCTGTATATTTATATGCGGGATATATATTTCCTAACTCGTACTCTTTTAAAATTTATTTTTCCTCCCACAATATCTGTAACAAAGTAACAATCGAATAAAATCTTAGTCAATCCTGTTACTTATTGTCTCCATTTTTACGTATTTAGTTGCTAAAACCATTCAATTATATTCGTTATCTAAACAATCTATGAAGAACGAAAACTTTCTCTACGCATTATTAGATAAACACGTTACTCCGGGCAACACTAAGTTAACGTATATCATTTCCTTTCCTTACTATTTAAGAGTTGCACTTTACTTAAAATGTTGCAGGCACAAAAAAAAAATCATTATTTGTTATTTAAAGGAAAAGCTGAAAACATACATCCGTATATTATGGTAAGTTATTTGAAAATGTCAAATAGCTTTTAAATATACGCAGCTGACCTCCGATAACCTTTAAATACAGACTCTCTTCCTCCAGAAGAACATTAATCTTTAGCTAGACATATTAAAACTGCTAGTATGTTGCTACCACGAATATCATGACCCTTTTTTTTAGATGTTATTCTGCTTTTGCTACTAATGCCAGTAAGTGTTGAATGTAGGACTATAAAAAGAATGGCTGTCACACCAACAACAGAAACTCATTTGCCTTTATGTTGCCAGTCATTTTAATCTCAGTACAAAAGACAATAAATTCTAGAACATTTGTGTCGATATATTTCTTGTTATTTGGAGTTTTAAGCGGTTAACATCCCAGGCTGTGCCGTTTCCCTTTAAGGAGGGGTTAGTTTATTGCTAATCGCATGGAGTGCTCCTAACGTTTGATCGTTCCGATTTCTTTGAAAACCAGTTCCCTCTTTTCTTAGACTGCTATTTTTGGAACATAGTATATATGAGCGCATGGGAAAATATCAACAACAGCGAATGATTTCTGGCTTGCGAAATGATTAGCAGAAGCAGTTGCCGAAAAAAGCGTACATATAAATTAGGAAGTTTGCGCGGGAATAAAAAGGCACATAAATAGGAGAAATGATGTAACACGTGGTCGGAAAAGCAAAGTACGTATCAAAGTAAATGGACGTGTAAAATCGAGGACAAAATTGGCCGGCTGTGCCGAGCATGCGGTCAAAGAAGTGAGATACTTTTTAGTGGTGTCGAAACGGGAGCGTATCGACAATAAAACTTTTGTTAAAAAAGAAACAATGCCGACCCGGATTTTTATTTCTTCTTTCCTTTGTTTGTCTGTGACGGCGTCGTTGCAATTCTTCATTCTCACTTTCCGACATTTTTATCACATCATGCCGTAAGAAGGAGATAAATAGCCCCCGCTTGTTGTCATGCAAGAATATTTGCAAACTTCTAATGCAAAATGCAGTAAATTCAGTTCTTTTAAATTGCGAAATTAGACAATAAAAACGAACATATCAAATCTAAACATAATCTAAAATATTCTTTTAATTAAAAGCAAAAACAAATGATGTTTTATATCACATTATGTAAGACATGCATTTAGGTTGTGGTTGAATGACACCCGACACGTTTTAAACTGAAAGCCGTGGTATTTTATTACTATTGTTTATTGCTTTTTTATATTCGAAATATTCTTGTGTTAGTGTGAAAATACCCTCCGTAAATTAATATATTACTATAAGACGCTACTTTATTATATACAAATGCGTCACCCCTTACTAAAGTTAATACCTACCTGACGATAGTAGTTACTGAGATTGCAAACTGGATGATGGGACACTACTATGAGTTGATTTGAAAACGATGGACTAAACTGCCAAATTTTGATTAGTCAATAGTTATTTTAGTTAATTTATTTATTTTTATTGGACTTAAAACTGCCATGTAGTTCATAGGGAAGCAGACTCATGGAACATGTTCTACACAGGGACATTATCAAAATGTATATATGTTGGTTAAGTTCCGCTTTTGGAAAACAGTGGATGAAAGGAAAGTTCTTCGCAGTTCTCTAGTAGCTGTGGTTGTTTTAACGGTGAGAGCGGAGATATGGGAGCTCTGAGACCGACGGATCATAGAATAATAAAAGATAATAGTGAATAACAAGCGTCGTCTCTTCTATCAGAAATATACTTTAAGGGAGAGAAGGGTGTTTCTCTCAATACACGGTTCGTCAATGAAATTGTCGCCTTAGAATCTGATGAAAAACGGTTTTCTATTTCTGTTGTAGACCATCTACCAGATGGTCAAGTGTGTACAATTTCCAAGAACGATAGGAGCTTGCTATCATGGCTGAAAGTGAGAAAATGTTACGCGAGCAAGATCGGAAATGAAACATTGTAAAACTCATGCTCTCTACCGATCTATGTTACGACAAAATGACTATTGCCATCACCCACGAAATGCATCGATGGGTTGCCAAAAATAACAGGAACCGATTCAGGATGATGAAAACAAAGTTTCCAGCCAGGGTGTTCATATGGATTCAAATGAGGATCACATTATACCACCTCACATCTTTCGAAGTCAGCTTGAAAGTCAACACTAAAGTGTACCTGGATGTGATGAAAAGTGTGGTGATCGCCTGGTGTAATCAGGTGGCGGCTGGCAGATCCTGGGTATGGCAACAGGACTCAGCGCCGACCCACATCTAAATAATCCCAAGCTTGTTTTCAGACTTTCTACCCTTCTCTAACTAGCCCCCACCCCGACCTGAATTCTCTCGACTATTTCTTTAGTTGTACATCGAGAACATCAACAATATGACCTTCCACTGATCGCTGCCATCCGACGAGTATTCACCGACCTCCCTCCGGCGCTCATGGAATCGGCGTGCTCCCAGTTGCTGACTCGTCTTCAGGCGATGATTGGGATTGAAAGCGACTACACTGAATAGATATCAACTCTTTTACATAAGAAAGTTACCTGAGTTGATTTTCTCAATAAAAGTTTTAAAATAATGTTTTCTTTAGCGTGACAACTTTAACATTCCAGCCTTTACTTGAACATTTTAAAGCATTAACCAATTATTTCGTATACTTAAGCGCTGACAATTTGAGACGTACCAATTATAGTACATATTAAAGTATTTATTTGATAAAATATAAATTGCGTAATGAATACAATTGTTTAAATTCAACATTATATGGAATTACAAGAATGCAGGTGTATTATTTAATTAAAGTTTAGGATAGAATAAATCCATTCTTATCAAAAACATTTATTTTATTTCATTTTCAATGATGAGTCTTCATTATCAAGGCAAACCCAATTGATGTTAAGATATAATGAGACGTATGAATTAGCAGCTGAACGATGAAGAATATGAAAAGATGATTTTAATAAGAAAATGTAAGTGCTTATGAGAATGCTTATGAGTAATATTTGTTCATAATGAAATTAGAGACGGCTCTGTCATAATGCGAAGGAGATGACTTCCATGGTAATGTGTTTCCTCGATTTGGAAGTGATTTGAAAAGAAACGCTATTCATGGAAATTTAATTGGAAGGAAATTTCTTTACAAGTGTGTTGATCAGATAAGCTTTTTTAATAAGACTAAACTATAATGTGATTTATTGATTACATGATTTTTTTGCTATCCAAGTCTTACAAGACTCAACTATAATTTGATGTTATCTCAATTATCGTCTATGTAAATATCGATAGATTTACAACCTGTTATTAATATGTGTGAAAGAAAATGATTAGTATACCCCACAACTTATCATTTATGATTTGTTACTTTAAAATCAAATGGTTATCTTTAGGGGACCCATATGAAAATAAAGAAGTTTTTAGGCAGCTACTGAAATTTATTTTTGAAATGATGCCACTTGATGAGAAGCCTAACAAAGAACGATGGATGATTGCTCCAAAGACAGAAGAAGCCTATTGGCCATGATTCTGAAAATACCAAAGTTATAAGCGGGATGTCATCAACAGGAAGAAAGTTAAACAAGCCTCTAGTTCTAAGAAATTAGCTACTGGAATAAAAAGCCGCATTAAAATGATGTATTAAAAGAGAGAAGTGATGGAGACTACTACATTATGTATATTAATTCATTATTTCCAGGTCTCTCGAACACATTTGCACACACAGTTGGTTTGGTGTGCGGGTTTATAGGAAAAAAACATTAGTTTTGCCTGAGGGTTTATTATTTTATAATTAAGAGATTAACTCATTTGAATACGTCTAAGAAAATATTTGAATAAATTTAAAAAACGATCATTTCGTCATCATCAACATATTTTGGAAAGAAACATTTACACAAATAAGATTTCTAATTCTAGACCGTTGTTTCTTCTATAACACGTACGATGCGGAGACGTTCGGCTACTTTTTTATTCAAATTCCACGTACTACAGTAGTTCTGGATGAATCTCGGTAATGGAGCTGCTCGTATCGATCTCGAACATCTTATTCTACTAGGTGTTCTCTACGTATTTTAAAACATCTGGCCACAAATGGTGTTTCTTACTATTCTGGTCGTAGCAGGATCGGTGGTATGGAGACAGCATCGGAGAGAATTCTAAGTAGTTAAATCCTTGCTGATCAGAATCTGATCGCGATCTTACAGCACTATCTGATGGATAGGAGAAAATAAACACATTCTTAGGTATTTGGACAATATGCAAGTTGCGAGCTTCTGTGTACGAATAAAAGCAGGTACTTGTACGTGTCCACTGCCCAAGTATAGAGCACGCGGTTCTTGATTCTGTTGAAGCACAGACATTCGAAGAAGTAAGCCTCTTAGCTAATTGAGTGAATGAGTTACATTTTTCTGGTAACATGATATCCTCAAAACGCATGCTTCGTTCTCTGTTCTATTCTATTTAGATCTTACTCCCATTTAAAGGTCGACAAACCAGAAAAGTTGTGTTCATCTATTATTTAAAAAAGGGTATTGCTAATAGAATTCTAGCTAATTAAATCCTTTAAAAGTTTAAGTTGTTTCACTATTTCCTTTATATTCAATATGTATGGAAAATGAAATATTACACAAGTTAGCAAATTGCTTAAATAGAAAACCGCCAGGGTAAATATCAGTCAAGTTTAAATATATGGGTAAGTGACAGTTTTAATCGTGGAGAACTGCTTTAAAGCGTCACCGCTCATTCATCTTGCGATAAAATTTCCAAGAATTATTACAGTGTATAGATCATCTTCCCAGCTCCACTGTGAAAAAAAAAATTCTCAATTTTCGTTCCGTAAAATAAAAGTTATGATTTGTAAAAAATCGTAAGGAGGTGAGCGACGTTTTTATGACTGGTTTATATAGGAGCAACGTTGCTTCAGTAATCAGTGTTTCTACTAATTAAACGCTCTCGCGAAAAGAGAACTAACAAGTGGAACAGAGAGAATAAAAACATTCAAATGAGATAATTAGGGGATTTTATTGAAAGCAGACGAGTGCCGTATATTGTTATTACATATGTGTATGTTATTTTATGGGGGCAAATAATAAGACTGAAATTAAGCAAAGAACAAGTGAATTTGCTGAAAGCGTGGGCAAATCATGGGTTACAATAGAAAAATGCGAGCGAGAAAAGTAATATGGTTAAGCTTAAACATGGAAAAGTAATCGACTGGTTGTTAAAACTGGAAAAGACATTCAAGTAAAAATATAATAAATTTATAACTTAAAATATTGCAGCATTAAGATTTTTTAAAAATTTTAATTTATAACGTTATATAATAAATGCTTAATGCTGCAATATTTTAAGTTATGAATATATTATATTTTTTTACTAGTATTTCTTGTCCCTTTCATTTTCAGTTTTCAAAAACTAGTCCTTTACTTTTCCATGTTTAAGCGTAAACATATTACTTTTCCTGCTCGCATTTTGCTATTGGAATATTATATCCTTTTCATTTAGATTATCATTACATCTATATAATTATAAAACTCAAATGATCTTGTAACGATGTATGTAACCCACTTTCCGGTTTATAACATCCTGTTGCGCATGCGCGCATGACCTGCGCACAAATTATTAACGTTATTATTTCGAAATTATTATTTAACATGGGAAGAGTGGGGTTTAAAATAACTTAAACGTAATACAAAATGAACGATGTAAAAAAACAAACAGTATTAACAATTGTTTATTTGGATAATTTAAACGCGAAAAAAGAACAAAAGAACAATTGGGACGCTGAATAGTAACGTTATTATTTCGAAATTATTATTTAACATGGGTAGAGTGGGGTTAAAAATAAACAGAAAAACAAAAAACAATCGAGACGCTGAAATATTAACGTTATTATTTCGAAATTATAATTTAACATGGGAAGAGTGGAGTTTAAAATAACTTAAACGTAATACAAAATGAACGATGTAAAAAAGCAGGTATGTCAAAATTTGAATTTAACTATAATAAGTATTATAGTGTCTGTTCAGTGCACATTTACCTATAAGTATAGATACCCACTTATAATTCAGTAACTGTAATTTCTTTTTCAAAAATATCCAATTATAATAAACAGAACGACTCATAGAAATCTATATATATTCTTTTTTATTTTAATATACTTCCATAGAAATGTTTGTGTTATGTCAAAAAAAAAAAAAAAAAAACAAACTATTTTCTTACGTCAAAAGTGTCACGCTCATAAATGAATTATATTGCTAATATAACATACTGACCCAACGGGTTATGCGTATTCTAGTTATTTATATATTTGGAACCAAGATGATGAACTTCGCATTTTCCCAAACATCAGGTGGCCTTGTGCATAATTTGGAAAATTACACCTTTTTTAACCTTATTTTTAAAATAATTGACAGTGTAGTATCCATGATATCCTCTATCAGTTGATGAGGAATTCTTCCTGGTGGACATTTTTATCATTATACTATATCTATTGCTATTTCTGACGAGTAATATATCCACTCCATATAAAACCGACACCATCTTTGACACTATCTGCACGTGAAAATAATTAACCACACCTCGTTTCTAACTGAGTAAGCTTCGTATTACTTGGAATATCTACGCACTTATTTCCGTATTCACCTTATCAGCTTCGTGATATAGAAATTAGAGATGGTAATTTTCCCTGTAGTACTAAGCCACCAGTAATCGTAATAGGTGGTTGTACTTGTTTGAGATATGGATTTCCTTCTTATCTCCTCTCTAGACGAACAATAGGTCAATATTATGAACATTTTCTAAAGTATATTAGACATGAAATATATTCACCTTCGTTTTTTGCATTTATTTCTCTAGACCTTTTTACTGAGTTGAATCTATTGTAGCAACGTAAACATTTGTTTGCTTTTGTAATTGAAATTAAAAAAAACACCACCATCACTTATATATATATATATATATATATATATATATATATGTATATATATATTGAGCTGTAAATGTGAGTTTTCTATATATGCTATCATTTTTACTACTATCATATATATATATATATATATAGATAGATAATATATATATGGTAAAACTGGTAATTAGTAAAAACCTGAAGAGAGTGCTCAATACTATTGCAAAGCAAATATGTGTTTTATATTTTATTACCGTTTTTTCTGTTTGGTTACATATGTTTCGGATGTAACCTGTAATTTCTGTTATGTCTGACGAGGCTGTTGGATCGTAAACATGGTTCAACATCCGAAACATGTGTAACCAAACAGATAAAACGGTAAAAACATATATATATATATATATATATATATATATATATATATATATATATATATATACATATATAGTTATGTGTGTGTGTAATATTTATTTTGGAGTACAAATATTTAAATATCGCAATCATGAAGTTAAGATTTTTATAATTCACTAGCTTGCGTTCCCGGTGTAGCCTGGGTGTTTGGAGGTGTATGTTGAGCAAAAAAGAAAAAAAAAGTGGTAGTAGACAGGCAGACTCGAACATGTATCGCGAAGGAGGCAAAAAAACGTGACTAAAACAAAAGTGTCATCTTTGATGTTCCCTTCATCGCCAAACTGGAAGTGACGTAAGTTTAAATAAAGGCTAGACAATCGTTCAGTTGATGGTGAAGGAATTATGGTTTTTGGCCAATTCTTCGATATTTCTCATCCGGAGGGTCGAGCTTCAAAACAATATGTATCACGTGAAAATCCGTTTCCTCTGCCGAATGTTTTACGCAGACATACAAACATACATACATACATTTAAACATACAGTGATATTTATATTATAGATGATTAAAAGCGTTTTAAAATGAAATTAAAGGAGTGAATAAGAGGAGAGAAAATAAGAGGGCAGTTGATTGACCGGTTTCGCCATTCCTTTTTACAAAGCTGTATCGAAGGATGTTTTTAAGAGGGGAATAGAAAATATAAATAATTGCAAAGAAAAGTACGTAGCGTTCCATTATGTCTGGGGAAAAATGAGGAAAAGCAATTAAAATAAAGCAACGTTATATTACTCAAAGATCCTAGAGACTAATCGCAGTTAAACCCAAGAGATATTCCCTCTGTTTATAGAGAGAAGACCTCTCAACCGAACGTGACCCGTCTCCAAGACATTTAACTAGATTGGTTGGTTGGTTAGTTTTGCTTTACGGCATATCAACCCTTTTCGGGTTATTTAATGCCGAATCCAAAGATTTTGAAGAAAACATGTTTAGTAGAATATATTTATTGTTTTCAAGTCGGTTTCTATTTAACCCATAGTTGGAACCCTAACAGGTACTACCACTACGGGTCAGAGTGGACCTGGGAGCAATGGTAATTAAAGGGTGGGTCCACACTCCCCAAAGCCCACAAGCTGGGGCCTCACCACTGGATATAGTTTAAAGCCATATCCAGGACCCCCATTTAGGGACTTTTACCCTCTGCAGGGGGGCAGTCGGTGCATTCTAGTGCCCCACCGACATGGCCCCTTTTCTAGAATAATGATGAGAAAACCTCGGGATTGAAAATAGTTCGTGTTAAATTTAACTGCACATCAGAAACCGTCATGCGAAATAAATTTTTATATTTGAGTTTTAGCCGGGGAAAAACGGCTCGACCGTGTGAAAATTAAAAAAAAAATGGAATTTGCTAAATGAAAATATAACGACGACATTAGCAATATGCTTGCGTTACGGGATAGCTATTCGTTCATGTTTTTATTTTTAGCCTTGACGCAAACATAGCTATACGGTTCAGTCATTAATGTCAAAGGAAAAGTTAAATCGTAAGCTGAACGCTGTGGTTTCGATTCACTGCGGTGGCGTACGTCATTTTTTTTAACCTTTTAAATTATTACGATATATTGCGTCCACTATAATATTATACTACATGTGAAATGTAAATTCATCAAGATATCATACTTAAGCGTATTTTTCGACCGGGGATTGCCGTGCAACCCGCTACATTATATATATATATATATATATATATATATATATATATATATATATATATATATATATATATATATATAACTTTTTATATATGTTTAAATATACTAATAAATATAATTATTTACAAATAAAAATGTAAGTATATAAATAGTATATTAATAAGAAGCAAGGGAGTGATAATTATGTGGAGTTTATATAAATGCAGTAGATTTGTAAAAAAATGATTGATTTTTCTAAAGACAACCAAGTATGCCGTAGAAAACGTACCTTTTTGATATCATGAATAACTTATCATAATTAAGATGAGTACATACATTACGCCTTAAACCATTATAACAAAATACAAAGACAAGTATAATAATCGATTTCTTATTACGTGCATTCGGAATTTTGTCCAAAATACCTGGACGTAGAATTTTAGATAGATCACAACATCTTGAAATCATTGCAATACCTACAGTATTTCCTATCACATAATATGTAAAAAAGGTCTCTAAATATTTTCCAGAAACTATAATAAATATCATCATGTACACCGAATTTTCTTATATGCAGTACCTTATTTTACGCATTTCCACAAATAACACAATAATTTGCCACACCTTAAAATTGCTAATAATGAAAATAGAAAAAAATACATCACAAACTATATAAAAAAAGCATTAAAAACAACAACACAGTTCTAAAACAAACCAATGCTTAATGCGTTAATATATACTATATAAATCCATAACTCGTAAACTGAACGTTAGTTAAACTTAAACTTAAATATATCTCGATGAACACTTATTAAATCAATACCCATTAGAAACACAATTAAACAGTGTAGCGGTTTTTACGAGTTATCCTCTTTACTCAATAATTCTATCCAAAGTGAACAAAACTTAAATTTGAATACACCACTTAAATAATACAGTTAACAAAAATCAAGAAATAAATAAATAAAAACTAAGAAACGTTCATTTTATTTTATATTCGCGGCTGCGCCGCGTCGGCACCCACAACGTCGAGTCAAACACAACATCAAGTACACTCAACATCGTCTTACCATCAACGCTTACCTTGTGAACTCGAGTATGGGAAATCCCATATGCACAAAAATAATAACAAAAAAAAAACCCAAACTAAGGGTAAGGATAATAAGTAAACGTTGGATAAAATGATGGTTAAAATTATTACGAACTTGCCAAGATTCGAACCTGAAATCTTCTGATCCGTAGTCAGGCGCGTTATCCATTTCGCCACAAGTCCTGTCCGTATGCCGAAAGATGCTACCGAGACTGTATACATACAGTACTACATTCCGTTGACATGGCCAGGTAACCTTTTTGAAAATTGCACGAAACGGCACCCAAACCCTTATTTCGGGCTTTTTGGGTGACTCGGCGGTGCTCTTCACGAACCATATATAGATAAGGACAACCTAGGAACTCACATCTTTCAGGGAAAAAAGAATTTGGTGAATATGTTTGCAAGTTTTATTGGCATATATATGCACACTCATAAACAAATAACATTTAGAATGTTATTAATAGTATAGATAACATTTTGAATTCGAAAGATAATATTCATTCCAAAAAGATTGATAATAGTATTTTATATACACGGATAAGCATTAAAAACGAAAGGGCGTTGAAATGAACATCCAATGGAGCATGCTAAGTGAGAGATTAATAAGTTGTTCAGTCACTTGTAAATTAGAAAAAGTAATCCAAAAATTAAAAATAATCGTTACGAATATTAATTTTTATTAATACAAGTTAAGCATTAATCATAGCTCCTATATTTTTTGTATGTATCGATATTCATGTTAAAAAAAAGTTTTTTCCATTTATTTAAAAAAAAAGTACAAGATATATATATATATATATATATATATATATATATATATATATATACACATATATATGTGTGTGTGTGTGTGTGCGTGCGTGCGTGTGCGTGTGTGTGTGTGTGTTTGTGTGAAATTGCATTCATCTGCTAAACGCCTTGCTAAATTGAATAATCTTTCAAACATTCATTTTATTTAATTTCCCATTATTTTTTTTTCAGGTTTCTTATGGGGTAGCCATCTTTTTTTAATTAATATGTGTATTTACATTCATGCATATAAGTATCCAATTGATACTTGCGTAATATTTGCGTAAAAAGGTTTTAATAAACACATACCTCTTTCTATATATATTTATGTATATATATATATATATACATACATACATACACACATATATATATACCATCCACACCCACACACACCCACACACCCACACACACACACACACACACACACACACACATATATATATATATCCCTTTAAGAAATGTTGCTTACGAATTCCTCTGTCTGTTTTAGTCTAAAACATGAAACAATATATAGGGTATTCGAACCGATGCTAAACTTGATATTTGAGGAAAAACCGGGGAAAATAAAGGAGGCACAATTTTTCCCCTCTGGACCAAAATACAGAAGGTTTACACTAACATGTGGCACATAAAGATTTATTATGTTTACGCTATTGGACATTACCTTATATAACTATATAACTCCATTACAGACACATTATTTCGTAATGTTAAACATTACAGTTATTCCTAGGAGCCACATATTTATCATCATCATGACGTACAGAGGAATTAGCTCAAACTTTTACCCCCTATGCGATAGGAACTCTTACAACCCCATTCGACACCGCGTTCATTTTTACTTCTCCCCTATACTGGGTCTACTACGTCATTAACTTACTTGCGAATCCATACACATCGCCTACTGTTAACGCTTCAACATTTATACAAATAATGATACCTCCCTCTTCCCATCCCTCGAAATCTCATAGGTGTATTCCTACATATTCTATCATTCCGGAATGAAAAGAAACATCATTGAAAAACGAACATTCCAGAAATTACAACGAACATGGCTCCCATAAGTATAATCATTACATGTTAACTACCCCGATAACAAACTTCGGAATCTCGATAAAAAATTAATTCTCATTTCATTTAAATTATAGCCAGTGCTATTTTCCTTAATATCTTACTAACATCGCTAGGAAACAAATTAGTTGGTTTATTGTTTATTTGCCGTCTTATTTTACCAAATAGAAATTGGAGATTCATATTTTCTTTGCTGTTTAAATTTATGTCATTTACAGTGACAGAAAATTATCATTTATATTTTATTTCAGTAATAAAGTAACAGTGACATATTTTTATTAATTATATTTAATTTTAGTCATAAAGATGACGAGACAGTAATTTGTTTTTACTAAACGGTTATTACGGACGCTTTAGAAAACCATTTCGTCTTATTTTGTTTACGAGTTGCCGATTACATTTTTTAATGATCAAAAGTCTTGTATATTAGAAATGCTTCACGAACTTTAAACAACTAAAATTAATTCACGCTATTATTTCACATGTTCAAATGTAGTTATTTACTATAAAATTAATCGTTTAATTTGGGAATAAGGATATCGCAATAGTATTTCGTTTTTTTTTTCGAATATTACTATTAACAAATAAAAATAAAGATTCTTTCCACCTTCGACGAATCTTTGAAAGTTAACCCTTTTAAAGGTTTTGCGGGGTGCTGAAAACAAAAACCACGTAAAAAATTCCGGCAAACAAGTAGTTTAAAATATCTAAAGAAATGTTAATTTCCACAAAAGTTTTCTGCGAAGGGGGCTGAAAGCGAAAATAACGTTTAAAATTCCGGCAAACAAGTAGTCTCCAAATATTTTAAAATGTTAGTTTAAAGAAAGTAGGGGATCACTTGTAATAATTTAACCTACAATAAAACCCCACTTTATGTCCATCTTTTGTTGGGGGCGGAGGTCAGCGTACAATGAACATACTTTTACCAGAATTGCACGCCCACATTTTTTTTTTGGGGGGGGGGCTACGTGCACCTACCACAAACAAAAACGGGTGCTCATTTCATGTTAAATTGTGTTTACTGTACTTTGACCCCCCCTTGCCCCCGAAAAATAAATGTGGCCAAAAAGTGAATGCTCATTTCGCGTTATATTATTATAGAATAGTGATACCCCACTTTTTAGAAACTAAGATTTATTCAGATCTTGAAAGCTACTAATATGCTGGATTTTTTTAAACGTTATTTTCGTTTTCAGCGCACACTTGAACCTTTAAAATTGGTTATTTTTTATGTTTTTTTTTTCGAGGGTGGAAAGACTCTTGTTATTTACCACAAAAAATAATAATGTAAACTGTAGTTGTACTAGGTATCATTAGATAATTTATAATTAAAAGCCTTGAACAATACAAAGTAAAATTTTGGGTAATTATTTTTACATTGGGAAGAGGACGGTTTTTTGTAAATATTCTTTCATATTACCATTGAATAAAAAAATAGCGTGAAAGTTGAATATAATCTCATAACATTAATTACATAGAGCGCGGTACCAAGAGTGACAAAGCACTAACTTTTTAAGTGTATATTTATCTAGGACGCCTGTGATGGAAGACAGTGATACCATAGCGCATTTTTATATAGCTTTCGCAAGTTAAATTCATTGCTTTACGATATTTTTTTATTACATTGTAAGGCTGTAATTACAAGAAACCTTCTCTGCCGCCAATAGCAATGGCAAGTGACTTCCTGTCTGAGAGTACATCTTTCAAACTGCTTGACCTAACGTTCACAGGAAACATGACTTGGAACAATTATATTGAAAACATTGCCAGGGCCGCTGCGAAGAAGGTAGGCTCTCTCTACCGTGCTAGAAAACTACTGACACCTGAAAGTATCCTGTACATCTATAAGGCCACCATTCGCCCATGTATGGAGTATTGTTGTCACATTTGGGCTGGTGCATCTGCTGCTAGTCTCTCGCTCCTTGACAAGGTTCAAAAGAGAGTCGCCAATCTGATAGGCCCTGAACTGGCATCTAAGCTTAAGCCTCTATCCCATCGACGAAACGTTGCATCCCTCTGCCTGTTCTACAAGTATTTTAATGATGAATGCTCTGACGAACTGCAAAAACTGGTGCCCCCACAACATAGACACCCTCGACAAACCCGACTTTTGTCAGCTTGTGCGTCCGAGATGAGGGATCGATATCGAACGAAGGCGGAGTTGTGTGCCGCAATTTCTCCCCGTTTTGGCCGCTCGGCTGAGCCGGTGAGGAAGCGCATAATTCACCTGGGCAAGCAGCAGTCTCCGGCGGGTGTAAGAAGTGTGAGCTCTCCTGCGGGGGAGACGGTTGTGGAGTGCGATTCTTTGAGTCCAGCTGTGGATGATCGGAGCTGGCGGCTGAAGGTGGAGAATCAGGTGAAGCTGGTTCTCGGAGAGCTTGATCCATCCTCTTATCAGGCTCGCGTTGCATTGCTGCGGATTCTTGGTTTGATTCGCGAGGGTACCGACCTGGAGGTGGTAACCGGGCAGATCGACACCTTTCTCCTGCGCTACCTCTCCCCGTCCGCTGGAGGGGAGGGGGACGATGCGCTTATATCGGGCCGGCCGCTTCGTCACAAGCAGTCTGGGAGGCTGGCTCGCAAGAACCAGTCTCACGGGGGAAAAGGCTCTAGACCCAGGTCTGTGGCTGGTGCCCCGAAGGGTGACAAGAGGGCGTTGCGAAGGGCGGCTTATGCTGCCATTCAGCGACTGTATAGAGTTAAGCGGAAGGACTGAACCGACGCGGTCCTCTCTGGGAGATGGAGGGAGGCAACATCGTGTGCCGAACGACGTCTTCAGGAGGGGTCTGTTGATTATTGGGAGCGGAAATTGTCCGCACCTGGCGAGCCGGACAACAGACCGGCGCAGTCTAGGGGGCACAAGTGGTAGCCTGTGCTCCCCCCCCTCTGTGAGGAAGAGGTTGTGGGTTCCCTAAAGGCTATGCGCGGCTCCTCGCCTGGCCTGGATGGACTCACAGCCGACGAGGCCTTGCAGAGGATCAAAATAGTGACAGCCACCTTGAATCTTGTGTTGCTTTGTGAAGCACATCCCCTCTCTCTTATCCGATCTAAAGTCTCCCTTATCCCGAAGTCGCCGGATGCCAGCGAGCCCACCCTCCTTCGCCCAATTGCTGTCTCCCCTATTCTATTCCGCTGCCTTAATCGAATCTTGGCGCAACGATGGGCTCAGGTGTGTGTTTTTCCGAACCAGTTACGAACAATAGTTGCTGCCCCTGATAGTAGCCCCCTACACCAAAGTGGCAATGTCCCTTGTTTGGGGTGAAAATGAAATAAAAAAAGGCTGAAGCAGACATTATTTACTAAACACCCTCACCATTTAGAGAATAGCTTTCCGAATAATAACATTATTTCAGCTTTACATTTTCAATAATAACATGATTAAATTTAACCTATTAAAAGTTAAGGAACTAGATTTACCATTATTTTTTATTGCATTAAGCGGTCTGTTTTTAAAGTATTTACTTTTACAGCTTAATTAAAACGCTTCCTTTATTAAACAGCGTTTACATTTATATTTAGTAACAGCCAAGTGGCTACTAGGATTTAGTTTGCTCCAAGGGTCACAGGGGCCGATAGATTTGTCACCATAACTCAAGTCTAGCCATATAAAATACCTTGCCTTGAAGTTTACACTGAACCATATCCTGCAAAATACCGTGAACCTTCCAGAAATTTTTTTTCACAACCCCACTCCCAGGGGAGGGGATGCATGCTACCAACGGGCAATGCCGATTAACGCATCTTGCTAGTATATATATATATATATATATATATATATATATATATATATATATATAATTAGAAATTGTTTCTCAATGTAAGTGTTGTGTAACTGTGTACCTATACAAGCCAAACCAATGTAGATGCACATATGCATTCCCTTTATATTTAAAAAAGAAACAGGTACAGAAACTTTGCAAGTTCATAATATTTACTATCAAGGCCAATAAATAAAGATCGATAGACCCCGTTATTTCGTCTATGTCTCCAAGACATAGACTTTAGAGAATTAGAGAATTACCCAGGCAGTAAACGATGAATACTGGTTAGAATCATTTGAACTGTCTTCATATTGCTGCGGCTTTGGAATAGGCTTATGGAAAGAAAGAGTGATAATCAAGAAGACTATTAAAGAGGGACACGGATATACATTTTCGAAGGCTTATCGATATAAATATGTTGCCGTCGTTTCAGACAACACCGAAACTCTCCTATGTAATAAAACATTTGCGTTCGCCAACAAATATTAATTATTGATGATAAGGAAAAGAAATGAGTCTATTTCTGATTCCAATTTACAACATGTAAGTAGCGGCGCAATGGAGTCCGTCGGATTGAGGTGATCCGGGGTACGAATGCCGTTGCTTGTAAGGGTGCGTTGGCACATGTCATTTGCCATTTTATATTTTTGTCTATTGGTAATCGGGTCATTTTGTTTAAGAATTTTCCTCTGAGATGTAGAAAGGTTTCTCATAAAAAAAGTATTACGAATTACAGCAATATCTGGAAAATGTTCTTGTATTTTTCATTTTCTTAAATATTTTTATGCCAATCTCCATTTCCTTTTAGATACGTCTAAGTATATAAATAAAAAGGCTTCGTCCGATGTTTGTTTCTGATGTTGTCGTTGAATTCAACAAATACATTTCTTATTTAAAAATATTTCACAGTACTCGGGAAAATGGATTAGTAATATGTCGGGTCTATTATGGAAAACTTTGATCGTAAAAATATGTTATCAATTTCTGAAATTTATCTCGAATTCATCGAATATATTGGTAAAAGTGATATGCATTATTTTTAAATATTTTTTTCAAAATATCACTTTAAATAATATGTTTGAAAGAATATTGACTCCGTTCGAGAGTGGTACGTTCATGGTACAACCATGCATTTATTCGTAACAGATAAGTTACTACAATCCTGATGTATAATAGCTCACTTTGATTAAATATTGTGGGAATTAAGCAGTCGCTTGTGTGTAGCTTATTCGCCATGGATATACAGTAATATTAACACCATATATGTATATATATATATATATATATATATATATGTGTATATATATATATATGAAATAATAAAAACTTGTTTTCATGAGTAAAGTTATATATATATGTATATATATATATATATATGTATATATACATATATATATATATATATACAAACACATATTCCTATGCTTTTCATAAAATCATTCAATGTTCCATTTAGACGTAATGCCCCTCAGTTGACGCGAATTACACTCAGGTCATATCACAGAATGCGGGCCATTCGCCAAAATGCCGATGCCAAGGCCGAACTTAATACGAATGGAAAAAAGAAAGCAATATTTATGCGTAGCTAATAAAAGCCATTCTATGCCACAGAAAGCCACAGTAATGCTCCCAACTCATAATAAGCGATTGTATATTTATTTTAAGCCTTAAACTTATGCATATATATATATATATATATATATATATATATGCTTTCATTCTATTCATCCATAGTTTCTATATTGTGCATAGTTACTATTATTATTAATTCTTATGTTCTTCTTCTTCTTCTTCTTCTTCTTCTTATTTTTATTTTTATTATGTTTATTTTTATGAGGAATTGAACCGTATAAACATGTATGAGAATATATACATGTTCCCATGCACATATATATGCATAAATCAATCAAATTATATTCATTTATCTGAGCACGTATACACTTACCCAGTTAAAGATATATACATATATGTGCTGGTTTGCACATAACTCACAGGCACACAAACACCCGCCCCCCACAACCATATATATATATATATATATATATATATATATATATATATATATATATATATATATATATAGCGCATAAGCCTGAGGAGTCCTAGAGTGGATGAAACGCCGAATATTAAGTGTAGCTTAATCGCCATATATATTTTATAAATTACTAAATTACTATATATATATATATATATATATATATACATACATTAAATAACTATTCATTGTTATATATTGTTATTATTAGAATTGTTAAGCAGTGGTAGATGTATGCAATTAAAAATTGAGTGATATTGAAAAAATAGTAGATGCATGCAGATAGCTGTTGTAATACTGTCGCTGCTAATGATCGGATCACAACAGCTGTCCAGAGAGCTATTCGTACGGAGAGTCTAGACATACAACTAACACACATCGGTCTAGACATACAACTAATACACACCGGTCCATATATGCGACAACAATTATGAAGACGCAACATCCACTACAGCAATGCACCATGCAGCCTAGAAAACTGCCCAATGAACCGATACTAACATGTACTATCGTGCATACAATTCAACACATGTAACATATCATATGTTGGTAGAACAGTAAGACACTTGCATATTAGGACCAAGAAACATTTAAAAGCACAGACATCTTATCTTCAAAGCAACATTAAAACGGGTTCTTACATATAAACTTAACTTACATAATTCCTCCATAATAAAAACATTAAGAGAAAACAAATAAGTAAAAAAATGTGTATAAGATTAAACTTTTTGATCAGCACTATCTAATAAATTACCAATCAAATAAAATGAATACATATAATATTTTTTCAGTATTACTTAATAAATAGATACTCAAAATTTAATTGGATACATCTACTACCACGAACCATTAATATTAATTATAATAAAATGATAAATGCAAAAAAATATATATATAAGTAATTTGGCCATATATATATATATATATATATATATATATATATATATATATATATATATAAACTTTATTCGATTGGCTAAACTTTAGAATAATTATAAAGAAGTGAACCATCGCGCAAATTCAATCGCCTAAAATAAGATGGAAAACGGGGTGAGGAAAAGGAAAAAAAAAAGGGCAAGTTACATGTAACAAATGTACAATTTAATAAAATAAATAAGTCGATTAAATACAAGATCTTTAAAATAAACCCGAAGCGCTTTTCGTTCAAACTAATTTTTAAAGGGTCATAAGTCTAAAAATTATTATTTTTTAGAATATTTGGTAGTGGTATGAAGAAAGAGCGGAGAGGAGGTTAAAAAAAATGAATACTCTACTATATATATATATATATATATATATATATATATATATATATATATATATATATATATATATATAAAGAGAGAGAGACAGATAAGAATAGAGAATTGCTAAAACATGCTCAAACACTTTAACAAGATTTAAACATAATTGATTTTCAAAAATATGGGGGGGTTAGGTGGATTCTCCTAAATCCGTTGAGATTCGTAGGAAATACTTTCCATCCCATGAGACGATATCAATTAGTAAAATGCCGAATCAGATTTGGCTTGTAAAGTATTTAATAAAACTGAAAGTGAGGCATAGATCTTACTGGGTAAAAGTTAAAACAAAACAGTTAGGCAGGGAGAATGAGAAAAAAAATAAATGAAAAATGATTTCACGTGAATTGATGGTCGATTGGAGACTTGGGCTAATTTAATTTTTTTATTAGATGTTAAGATTCTTTGTGCTTAATTATGCATAGTTCTATAAGAAATCCTTTTTGAATTTTTATTAAAAGTGGAACTATATCTATGTAGGTATTTGAAAAGAGTTTTGTGCAATATTGGAGACTCCTTCAGTTATATAAGTTTTGTGGAGGACTATTGTCGTAACCTTTTTAATTGAGGTTATTAGTTCGCAACAAATAAAATGAATAAATAATTATAATCTCTATATTATTTTAATTGGAATTCATTTAAATGCGTATTATTTATTAATTTTATTTATTGCGGACAAGTATCCTCATCTTTTATTTGTTGTTTCACGACGTTTCGGCCAACTTTCCTCTGGCCTTCGTCAGGTGGTAACCGCGACGGTAGGGACTTTGAATCTACTGACTGGATTCGCTCCAATTACAGCCTTCAGTAGTTGTCGTATCACCATGTTTTTGGGCAAGTAAGCATTTGACCGACTTTTAGGTAGGATTGAAACCGCTATCTTCAGACAAGTTTCACCTAGAACCGTAGAGATTCAACCTCTCTATCAACTGCGCCATGTATTTCGTAATATCTTATTAGAAGGTACCAAATATTCGTATATATGTTACGTACTGGAGGTATTATTAAGATGACGTATATGCTGTATCGTTGTTCGTCTTAAGAAGGTCTTAGTGAGATAGTCTTATGAGTGTTTATGTGTTGAGTGTTCATATATCTTAGGATTTTCATGTTGTAAAGATCGCATATTGGAGGCATAACAGGGTATATATAAAGAGATAGACGGCTCTTATATATAACGACAGGATACATATAATACAGGAGAGCCGACGTCTTGTAATACACAATGACAGGAGATTTGATATATAAATAGATAAACTGAGGGTTTAACATTTATACTTTTGACAGTTCTGTATGACAGGAGTGTTTCTATAACTAATGACATATATTTCTTACCTAATTTTGAGATGATGATTTTCACAAAGTTCTTATAATACATTTTCTGTTGAATCACAAAAAGAAGACGCAGATACAATAAGATTATGGCGTTCTTTATTTCAGGACCGGCCCATGATTTCGCTTGAGGAATTCACGTTTCTTTACATGGCTTTTCCTTCTCCAAACTTTCGCTTCCAAGGTTTGACGTCAGCAACCGTTTCTGACCTCTATCTCTCTCTCGGCTATTTCTCCCTGACTCAACCCCTCTTCTCTCAGACTGCATCTAAAACTCTACCTATATTGAGAACTCGTCACGTCATCGCATGATTAAACATGTGCTCATAAAGCACGTTGGATTACATGCGTCACGTTGTGAAAGTTGACATGACTCCGAGTTTAGTAACCTATTTTTAAAGAACTTCTTTATAAAATATGTTCACCATTTCAATTGACGATTAAATTCCTTATTTTAATTTCCATTTTTATAACAGAACAAATTTCATCATTAAATTCCTTTCCAATAACTGATACGTAAGTTAAACAATTGCAATTCCACATTCTTTATTTCAATAACATTCTGTATTTATTTTAACTTATGATTGGAATTTTCAATTCCAAATCTAGCTTTGCAAGTTCGAATCCTTGACTATCCTATTCATATTTACTACTTCCCTATTTTTTTACTTACATGAAAAGGGCGATCAAGGTTGAATTTTTTGGTCTTATCAATTCATGATTTATTATCTGATTTTCCATGATCGGGTCCGTACCGAATGGTACATATTATTTTAATTGGAATTCGTTGAGATGAGTATTATTCATGGATTCCATTTATTGTGGTCAATTATCCTCATCTTTCATTAGTTGTTTCACGACGAAGTTATCATTATACAGAATCTCAAGCAACATTTCTATTCAATTTTGATGAATATCCATACGTGATTTTTATTCTAAAAAAAAAATCTCAAATTTAAAGGAAATCTAAACTGAACTAATTTGGCTTAATTAATATATGATTATTATTCCAATTAAAGCTGATAAACTTTATTAAGTCGTGTCTTATATCTATCAATAAAATCCAATGCAAATCTGATACATTAGAATGTTCTCATAGTAGAGTGTGTCATTTCCCAGAAAGAAAAGATAAAGCAGAGTAAAATAGTAAAATGTAATAAACAGTGGAAGATGCATAAATTGTTTTTCATATATATTTTTAATTTCACAATAAAATGCTAGGTATTTGAAATTTTACAAGAGATTTCTTACTTTTCCAAAAGCTCCTTTATGAAACTAAATGAAACCCATCGTTGGACTTCCTTACGCGCAGCAGTCGTGTTCTCATAATCATAATAATCGACTGATTTCTTCAATTTTGTATAGTGTACTTAGTTCTTAGTGTATGAGCCCTTCTTCTCATCTTCATAGTTGTTGTTTCATCAGGTTTTCACCCTATCTTCTCTGGCCTTCTTTGGTGGCGGTACAGGAATGCTGAGTCTCGATACTGTATCCCCAGTAATGATTTCCTTCCATAATTGTTATTCTCTCGTCACCTCTTGTCCTACTAAACCTCTGTCCTGTCTCGGTAGAATTGTAACCGCTTTCAGACAATGATCATGTGGACCTGTAGAAATTCAACGCTTTTCTTCTCTGCGCCACAGACCCGACACGGTTAATCATCTGAGGAAGGCACTAGACAAGTTGGTCGGAACATGCTGAAACAACAACATGTGAAATATAGTAAACCCTGACAATTATATAAAAGGAACACTTACGAAAAATAAGGAAAAAAAAGAACTTTAAAGGCATGTTACTGAAAGTATGCACGGAATTAATAATAGAATTTAGAATTCTCAAACCAAGAGCGACAATTTTATATAGAAAAATATATTACAATCTATGTAATATTCTGTTTTTTTTATTACTTCGCCTGTACACTACGCTGTCAAAATGGCCAAATAAAATTGTTGAAGGAAACATCAGTTTGGAAAAGACCATATTTGCAGAGTTTGGTTTTAAAAAACTAATCCAGCAACCATTGTCAAGAATCTGAGAGTAACTTATTTTAATATATTCTCGTTCTAAAATACTAATCAGATAAAACAAACAAACAACAGCAACAACAACAACAACAACAATAACAACAACAACAACAATAATAATAATAATAATTCTGATTTCGTTTATCAACGTCTCTCTGGAAAGGGGGGGTTCATTTCCAGATGATTTCCCTCAATCCTGGCGCCAAACCAAGAGCTTCAAAGATCAAGGGGATTTCTAAGGATGTTTGTGGTATCTACAATAGCAGAGATATGAAGGCCACCTAAAACATCGATGATTTGTAGTTTTTTTTCAATTGTGCTGCCAGACAACTTCATAACTACTCCTAGTGTACCAACTATGAACGGGATTATTAGTGTTTAAACCCCGTGTATACGCCTTATCGCTAAGGCCAATGGAGCATAATTGCTCCACTTCTCGTTCTCTTTCTCTCTCATATTCCTGTCTCAGGGTGGTGAAAATCTACAATCTGCCAACGTTTTGACATTGTGTCTATGACGACCACATCCGGACGATTATGTTCCAATTGCTGTGTCGTTCTGACATTTTTGTCCCACCATTCCTTTACCTTGCAATCCTCACTTGTTCTCACTTTATTAGGCACCTCCTCAAACCATTTTCTTACACACCTCCCAATATACCCGGAGTCCCATGCGATCGTGTCTTTTGCGGTATTGTCTCTGGGCTAGTCCACTGCCCCCTGCTGCAAGGTACGCAATTGACTTTGGGGTCTTACCGAAAATCCGACATTCTACGCAGTTCTTAGGCATTGCCATGATTTTCATCAGGCACTTCTGCTATATCCGTCAGTTTTGTTCTCCAAGATGTGCCGTTCAATGCCCGCTTTTTCGCGCAATAGTTGTATTTATAATAATAATAATAATAATAATAATAATAATAATAATAATAATAATAATAATATATTATCAGTGTTGTATTAGTGCGTAAATGTAATTTCATAATTAATTTCGCCACTGGATGGAAGATGTCAGCGTAACGTTACGAAAAAAAGGGTAAGAGGAAACATTTTGTTGAAGTGTTGCTAGACTGAAATACTAAATTAAAGTCCAAAGATGTAATTTTATTATTTGTCTTGAACTAATCCAAGGCCTTTTGTTTGACAACTACGAGTATTGTGCGAAAAAGAGGGCATTGAACGTCACATCTTGGAGGAAGAAACTGACGAAAACAAAGCCAGGGGAGGCAAAGAATGAGGATATTAGACTGGGGTGCCAGACAATGCGTGTGAACAGTACCTTTCGACTCCCAGAACAAGCAATGGGCCGAAGCCTATGAGGAAACTTAACCATGATTTCATTTTAGGCAAGAACATTCCACGACACAGGAGAATATATAAAGAAATATTACTTTTTGAGTATGTTTTAGTATTAATTAATTCATCTCAGTTTGCTTAGTACTGTATTTAAAATATAATGATAACTACTTCAGTGAAATTTTAACAAACTCCTATTTTTGCACGTTATTTGTTTTTGTGTGGAGAACATATCAGCTTTACCTAAACATTTGTGATTAAATATATTTATCATAAGATCAATTCAATATGAACGTTAATAAATTTAATCTATAAAATTTTATTAAATACAAGCCCTGGGATACCCGGCGTTGTCTGGGCGTGTGGAGGTGTGTGTGTGTGTGTTAAAAAGAGGTGTAAAAGCAAAAAAAAGAAAGTTTTGGTCGGAAGGTCGGATTGAACCCGGAAGCCTTGACGCAAAGTTTGAAACGAAATGGGAAAAAAGCCAGTCACCTAACAATATGGGTCACGACGGAGAGGAACTCATAAGGGCGTTATATGAATGTTTATAAAGCGAAATAAACTGGTGCGAGGAAGTGTGACCTTGTTTTGCAAGCCAGATCATTCGTTGACATACACAAGAAGAAGGGAGCGAAAACACACACACATACACACACATGCACACAAACTTTCGCTTATATATATATATATATGTATATATATATATATATATATATATATATATATATATATATATAGATCCCCCCCTTGTTTAGGTAAAATAATACGGGAGTAAATTTTCTGTAAATGCAAACAGCGGACTTTATTTTGTAAACGAAATATACCGGTAATGATTTATGTGGAATATGTTCAGTTAGTGTTCAATCTGGCGAAGAAATGAAACTTTATTTGCCTTCCCTCTGGCAAGCAAAATGACCCAAATATGTTTAATGTTATTTTTATCTGTCTGTTTTATGCGCGTAAAATTGAGAAAATTAATGGCACAAACTGGGGAAAAAATGTAAGAAAGGGTTTTAAAACATCATTTGTAGGTGTTTAGGGCCAAAGAAAAAAGGGGGAAAAGGGGAAAAAATTAAGGTAGTCCTGCATAATTGAACCCGAATTCGCGTGAATTCTGTCAAGCATTGATCCTACGATACCGGCAATCATCGGTGTCAGCGGCAGACTACCGGAAACAAACAAACAAAAAAAAACGAACTGGAAAGAATACAAATTGGGAGAGGGGAAACCTAAAGAAACGTACCGTGTAAAATGCAAAAATGTTTATGGTATTTTAATCTTTTTTTTATTTGGTTTGTTTTCTGCAATAAAGTCGAATAAACAAAACGAAGTGAAAAAATATAAATGGAAAAAAATAAAACCAGAAAACTGACCATGTATAATGAAAATATGTTTAATAGCTTTTTTTTAAATGTTGGTTTGTTTTCTGCAAATAAAAGTATTTTTTAACCGTATACTTGTTACGTGTAAGTACAACGGTTTGTTATGTGTTTAGTTTTCTTTTCTTTTTTGTGTTGTTTTCTTTGTGGTCGCTTTTTACTAATTGGAATATCGTCTGATTCCATATCTATATCTGAGTAGTAACTGGGCTAATGAAACTCCTATAAATTCAATGGATAGAAATAAAAAAAATGAATAAGTAAGTAATCCGAAAATAAGAAGTCAGCTCTCCCCCTATTATCACGTAAAAAATCATTGCAAACACAGTAAAAGGAACAATACACTAAATAAAATATTAACTCGAGTAATCGTTTTAACATGTGAAGAACGCTCGTGGTTTGGTAGTGTTTGTTCAAAAACCAAGAATCCAAGGTTACTTCGTCTCGTTTAAGTAACCCCTCGACTCACCGCCCCCCACCAAAATATAAAAAGGGGCGAAAAGGGGAAAATAAAATAAAAATAAATATAAAAAATGGCATAAGTAACCCATAGAATAGCTGTAATCGAAAGTTACTTTTCACCTGACGGTAAAATGCCAATCAATTTTCTGTAAGCAACTAAGAACTCAAACTGGTGTTTCCTCGTAAATTCCCCTGTGGATGTATCCGCAACAGTGTTAAGTATTCGCGGAGGGAGTATGAATCTAATAGAGAGAAAAGATTTTGCCACTTATATTGATTGTAACAGATTTTCGCCGTGAACTCTCAGCAGAAACATATAGGGATCTAAGATTATCGAGGAAGTGGATAGGTCTATAACACACCAGAGATATCGTGCTGCAGTCCGTGCATAATACATCACATGAAATGTCTTGGTTTTTAATCCTATTAAGGTCAAACTCAGAGGGGGAAATGAACTCATTTTATTTATATAGAGATTATTAGTTACAAAATAGTCAGCATCCATATTTTCTCTGATTTAATTTTCTCACATATGGCATAATCATGTTCACACATAGCTAAATCAATACCATATTTTTTCTAGATCACCACTTATCAAGGCATAAAAGCAACTCAGCTATAAGAGTAAGGCAACAGTGATGATCGCTAATTGTGGAAATTGGTAAGTTTTTGATTAAGTGGAGAGCTGGACAAGATTTTATTCACACTGCTCGTAAAAAAATGGCGATGTTTTAGTTAGATGAGAAGCAGCCTCGCGGTTCGTATTACACAGATGAGCAGTTCTTGAAAAGAAACTTCAGTCATTTAATTTTCGTTTAGTTTTAGGCCAAATAGAATGTAATACATATTACTGATAGTGCTTGTAAAAAGTCTTGTGTTGTTGCAAATGTTTTACAGAAACGAGACAATAGAATGAGGCTCAATCTAGCACATGCAACATAAATAAGTATAAAGCAGAGAGAGAGAGAGAGAGAGAGAGAGAGAGAGAGAGAGAGAGAGATAGATCCGCAACATCTATTTTGTGAAAAAGTGGTAGCAATAATAATACGAAAATATTTGCCTTTCATATTTCCAAGTTAGTTTAAATTAGTAGACGCGGCATGGGACACTCACTGGTCCAGATTTAAATGCGGCTAAAGACAGCGTGTGAGTTTTATATCGTCTCCATTAGGTGAAAGCTGGTGACAAATGCAGTACGAATACGATATCTTGTATTACCGAATTAATATTTATATTTAAAATCACTTCGAACATATCATTTTATAAATACAGTTTTATAAACTTTGTAAATATCTCTTCGGCTCTAAAATAATTATGTGCTCCCACGTCGAGGAATATTTATCTAGAGGGCGAGACCAACAATAATTAAAAATGTCAGATTATTGTAGGATTTCGAGACAATTATATTTGGAAATAGAAATTGGCAACATCAATACTACTACTGCAATTACTACTACTACTACTACTACTTTGGATAATAATATTAATAATAATAATAATAATAATAATAATAATAGTAATAATAATAGTAGTTTTATGACTATTATTTTTTTATTGTGAATTGTTTATTCTCGTTTTAAACGGAGTCTAATTGATTTGCATTCGTACCCTTTCCCCGTCGGAATTTAGAGTCGAACAAGCAAATGAGACATTGCTTCTACTTTTTCTAAGATAATAGACAAGCACTTATTTTTTTAATAGCCTGAGGTAAGAAAATTGGTTTTGCTTCTCTGCGGGATGAAAAAAAAAAGTAAACGGAGAAAATACCAAGAGCAAATTATAGGAACTTTATTCGTCCGTCGCGATTGGCAGACGCTCGTTGTTTGGTTCGATTATAGATTTAAATGTTTCCCTTTCTTACCTTCCAACCCCACTCGTCTATATACTGCTATTTCATTTTTTATTATATCCTTTCTTTCCTTTGCTATTTTACTTATGGATCTAGTTATTAGAATTTTATTTCTATTTCACTAGCCTCTATCTGCGTATATATATATATATATATATATATATATATATATATATATATATATATATATATATATATATATATATACATATATATGTGTATATATGTGTGTGTATGTATGTATATATGTATATATATGTATATATATATGTATATATATATGTATATATATATAAGCTGGGAGATTCGACGTTGTTCGGGATTGAATGAGGTTCAAAATATACTTTATCCTGTTTTGTTTAAACTGTCTGTGAATATTTATTCAATGTAGACTCCTCTGGAACTGCAAACGTGCCTTTTCCACAATTGCAGGAGGGAGCTTAGCGAATACTTCGCGGATGGTGACGATCAGGCAGGCTTTGGTGTTGAGAGATCATGTTAGTGATGTTCTCGACGTATAACCAAACGAAATAGTCCAGCGAGTTCAGGTCGGAGGTAGAGGAGGGCCAGTGAGAGAAGAGTAGAAAGTCGTAGCACTCTTCCTAAAGCCAAGCCTTGGTCTCGTCGATCTTGTGGACTGGCGTCGAGTCCTGGTACCACACCAAGGGTCTACCAGCAGCCAACTGATTGCACCATGGTGTCATTATACTCTTCTGCACATCCAAGTAGTGTTCGTGCTGATATTCTAGCTTAATTAGAAGAACTGACGTGACATGTTGTGACCCTCACTTGAAACTACACAAAAGATAATAATCGTGGCCGGAAACTTTGCATTCATAACTCTGAGCAAGTCCCTATTGTTCGTGGCAATGGATTCAGATGGTGCTGGAAATGGTTCTGTTGTCATAACTTGGTAGAGATCATTAGCTGTATAGCGACGCATCTCCGATCTCGATTGGGGAACATTGTGTCACTTTCAGACATGATAAACAACTCCTATCGCTCTTGGGGCGTGTACACAACCGGCCAATTAGTAAATATTCTGCAAAAAAAAAGAAAGACAACTGCTTTTCGTTAAATGGAAATGGAATCATGTCGTCTTTTCTAGGGCGACAATATTATCGTTCCACCCTATATAACGCTCACCTTTTCCTTATTTCTTGTTTCATTTGTCCCTTTTATCTTTGGGTATCACATCTGTTTTCTTGAGTTTTATCCTTGTCACTTCGTAGGTTATTCATTCTTTAAGTATCCGTTGCACCTTATTATATTTGTCTTCATTTATCACAGGCTTGCAAACAGTTTGTCAGCATGAGAGTTACTTATTACATTACCAAATGAAAATGATCTACTACCTACCAAATATGCCAAATACATTATTTATAAACGTCTTGTAAATTATTTTCATATGTACAGTATATGCAAACGTACGTTGCATTATTACATCAACGCATATTGCATAATTCAGCTCTGTACATTTTTTGTCATTTACCTTACTTGGATGACTTACATTAAGTGGAATCAGTTAATGATATATAGTTCGGACAGTAGCTTCTAATGGACAGCCTTAAGAGGACATAGATGCTCATCAGTCATGGTGGAGACTTAATGATCTTCAAATGGGAAAAAAGGCTGACTCACTTAAATAAGTACACCCAAATAATGCAGTTGAAGAGGTAGCACATTTATTGCTGGTGTGCTCCTCTGTGAGTAAGTTTCATAATTGTCCATGACATCTGCATCAGCTGAATTCGGCTTATAGTGTCAGAATTTCATCCCGCAACTGCGAGTGTAGTTATCAATTTTTAATGCGAGTAAAACAATCTCAGCCCTTTTTTAGAAGCGGCAGTACATGGATGTTACGATTAGATCACGTAAAACACATTCTTGAAAACGGTTGTCGAACAATGACGGACAATTGCCAATTTATTTTATCTAGCATGCATGCTGTTGTGCCTGCAGCTCTGTTCCGGAATTATGGAAGATTGCGATCAATCAATAAAGAGCCTGTGATCGACAAGTCGATCGCAATCAGCGTAATGGTCCCCACTGATCTATCACATTATCTTGTATATTCTGTTTTTCAGTCATTATCCTTTTTTTTCTATTCATTTGATTAATATGTGTACGTAATATTAGCTTCCTGTATTATATCTGTTATCTGCTCATTTTTACTGCATTTTAAACTTTATATTGTATTTACAATCTGTTACATAAACCGTTATGCAACACATCTCTTTTCTTAATATCGTATAAATTATGGATGCCCTTATGTTTCATCCCGATTACATCAGATAGTTTAAACTTTCTCAATATAAAGTTCACGTAAAACTCGAAGTGATAACAAAATAAACTAGTTCACATAAAATATAACATGAAGTGATGGCGTGTAACGAAACATAGGTACAATTTAAAGAAAAAGAAGGACCATCGGCCAAGATAATGTCATATATAGAGAGAGGTCGACAAAAAAATGAATGTCCCAGAGCAGTTTGCTTATGGTATGCGTGTTGGACAGACTGTTCATGATGCTTTAATGGATGAAAGGAAAAATTTCATAATCGCCAAGAGCGAAATATTTCAATAAACTTTCTATTTGCGTTTCCCACACATTTTTCTAGTAATAATCTAGGCACTTATTAGTCAGGAGAACACATCATTTAAACGTATGACCGTTTTTTATTCAATTTACACTTACATTACAAATATATAAAGATATAAGTTGATAAAATTTTCACTAGCCTCAGAATCATTCTTTTTTATGCACTTTTCTATCTATCAGCCACATTTGCGTTTTCTTTATATTCATCCATCCAATCTTTTTTTTCACTTTCTTTTATCTTTTTTCTATATTACTAAACTATATCACATCTGCCTTCCTGTCTTTTGTTTCTTTCCCTCTGCCATTGTTATCATTTTCTATTTTTATACTTAATTCTTCCTTCTGTGTTTCCTATATTGTTATCCTTCGCGTCTGTTGCTTTCTGTCTCATTTGCTTATCTCTGCATTCCTTTATCTGTTGCGACATGTTTCTTTTATTTTTCTTAATATCATTCCATTGTGCATTCTTACTTTGCTCAAATTGAATGAAAACCTCCCACCGACAGATCACTTAAGTACTGTAGGAAGAATAGAATTCGAAATGCACTTCTTACGGTCTTATAATTACTTTCCTTTTGCAATGAGCAGAACTGGGACGATAAGTTTTATCGAACGGATAATTTGCCGTGGCATTATGATTAAGAAGCTCGTCTAGTAGACAAAGCAGCTACTTCTGTAGGTAAGATACTCACAGGAATCGTTTAGTTTCGCAGAAAATAACAAATGTGGGGCATTGTATTAATCTAGTTTAAGTTACTTTTAATGTGATTTACAATGAACATATTTTAACTCACATTTTAAATTAAGTAAGATCGATTTGTACTGATCGACATAGCATGATTTGAACAACTTGATTTCGTTGTTTGGTTTCTTTTCTGTATTTCTTGCAGAATCAGGAAATGACATAAAGTCACGTTTTAAAGTGTAAATATTCATAAACACATTGCCATTTTTGTTAACAGAAGCAGTTTATGCATATATATATAATGTTTATATATATATACATACATATATATATATATATATATATATATATATATATATATATATTCATAAACTGCTTCTGTTAACAAAATGGCAATGCATCTATGGATATTAACACTTTAAAACGTGACTTTATATATATATATATATATATATATATATATTGTAAGTATGTATGTATATATATACATATATATATGCATATATATATATATATATATATATATATATATATATATATATGGTCCTGGATATGACCTTAAACTATATTCGATGGTGAGGCCCTAGCTTGCAGGCTTTGGAGAATGTGGAGCAACCCTTTAATTACCATTGCTCCCAGGCCCACTTTGACCCGGAGTGGTAGTACCTGTTAGGGTCCCAACTATGGGTTAAATAGAAATATTCTATTAAAAAAACATTTCTTCAAAATCACTAGATTTGGCATTAAATAACCTGAAAAGGGTTGATATACAGTAAAACAAACACAACCAAAATATATATATATATATATATATATATATATATATATATATATATATATATATATATATATATATATAATTTATATGAAGATAATCTATTTTAATAAAATAAATAACAATCTATAGATTTTTTTCTGGTTGGAAAGTCAATTTTTTTTACTTAAATAAAGAAAAGTAATTTTTTAATGTTAAAATTATTATTAAACAATGACAACTATATAATTTTCTGCTTTGCTAAATGCCTAATGCATCCACACCCATATCTATACATCTAAATAAATATATATTAAATTATATATATATATATATATATATATATATATATATATATATATATATAAAACAAGTAGTTAATAAAACATGTTAAACTTCCTTCAAAAAAGTATTAAACACATATTTAATTTTTAAAAGGAAGCACAAAACGGAGTTTCGAAGAAATGATTTCCCTCTCATCGGAGGGTAGGATTTAATAAAATGCGAATATATATATATATATATATATATATATATATATATATATATATATATATATATATATATATATTAAGTTAGTTTTTAAAATATCGTTACTTTCAATGTATACCATTTTTGATTAACGGGTCTAGATTTTTATTTGAATTTTCAATAAAATTTTACACCATATATATATATATATATATATATATATATATATATACATATATATATATATATATATTTAATAGAGTACAATTTATTGGGTTGATGCGAATGGTCTTGCGGATTGTTTTATCTTTATTTTAAACTAGCGGGGGTACCCGGCGTTGCCCGAGTGTTTTTTTCCGGGACGAGGGGGTAGTTTTAAAAGATGTTATGGTAGGTAAGTAGGAAGGATCAAACCCGGAGTCATGAGTAAAAGTAGGAAAATAAAGTGTGAACAAAAAAAACAAAAAAAAACATCTGCAACGTTAACAGTTCGGCCACCAAGAAAAGTCCATTCCAGTTGTTTAGGAAAAAAAAAACGACTAAGGTAGGTCGGCGCGAACGTGAAAATATAATGTGAATTGTCCAGCACGCTAACCACTACGCCACAGAGCACTGCATCTTAGTTTAGTGATTTTAAATAACTTCACATGAAAGAACTACGAAGCCAAACCGGTGTTCTCTTCTCAACTGTTCCTTGTGAACGATCCCCAAACGGTGTTAAGTGGTGGCAAGGGGAGGAGGAATTTATTAGAGAGAAAATATTTTACCACTTCCATTGATCTTAACCGATTTTGGCCGTGACTTCTCAGCAGAAAAAGTATAGAAATCTAAGATTATCGAGGAATTTGAGAAATAATAAGCCTATAACACACCTCAGATATTGTTCTGCCGTTTGTGCATATTATATTTGCATGAAATATCTTGACTTTTAATCCTATTAATGTCAAAATCAGACGGGGAAAAATGAGTTCATTTTATTTATATAGAAATAGATAGAAGAGAAGAGAAGATGATGCAATAAGTTTAAGTTAAAATATTTTTACTTTATAAATCATTTTTATGGCATATTTTTCTCACTATCAAATCGTTTCCATTACAATCATTTTAAACAATTATGTTTACATTTAAGAACGTTGAAATCAAGATGAAAAAAGCAAATTTGGACAATTTTCTCATTTCAATTAAAGCTAGGCAGCCATGCTGCTGAAAACTCGCGATATCAATGAGGCGTTTAATCGAGTAAGCACCAATGAACGCACAGCACAAATGGTTGTTTAGAAAATTTCGTGGCAGCATCAGCACTCTTGAAGATTATAACCGGTTGTAGTTGTCGGTCATCGGATGCTGACAACGATCAATTAAGAGCCTTAGTCGAAGCGAAACTTGCTTCTGAATTGGACTCCGGTATACGACGATTTCCAACCACTTTAGAAAGATTTGAAAGACAAGAAAAATTGATAAATAGGTGCCTCACGAATTCAACGATTGTCAGAATAAACGGTGTTTAGAAGTATCACCCTCCATTTTTTTACGCAACGAGAACGACCAGTTTCTCGGCCGGACAGTGATTTGCGATGGAAAAGTTGATTCTTTACGGCAACCAGCGACGCTAAGCTCAGTGTTTATACGCTGACAAAGCAACACAACACTTCCTTAAGCAGAAGATGCATCAAAAAACATAATACTGTTTGGTAGTCTGCGACCGGTCTCATCCACTAGTGTTTTTTTTATGCTAGCGAAACCATTACGGCAGAAAAGTACTGCCAACAAATGGATGACCTTCAACAAAAAAATCGACAAATACACTTATTATTACTTAGCATAACAGACAAAAACCCCAATTCTCTTTTCCAACCATGTCATGCTGCACGTTACCAAAGCAACTGTGCAGAAGTTGAACGAATTCGGCTACGAAACTCTTCATAATCCGCCATACTCTTAAGACCTATCATCTACTGACTGCAATTTTTTCAAGCATTGCCATAACTTTCTGTGTGAGAAATGCTTCAAGGCGATATCAAAATCACCAACACGCAAAATTGTTATTTTACTGATATAAATAATCATGTTTTGCGTTCGCAATTATGGGTGTATTATTATGCCGCTTATTCTGATTAATAAACTTTTGTTTGAGCCGAGATAGGTTCATCTGAATTTAAAAGTTAAAAAATCAAGAACTTTCTTGTAAGCTTTATATATATATATATATATATATATATATATATATATATATATATATATATATATATATATATATATATTAGTCATTCCCGGACATACTGTTTCTTTACATAACAGGTTTTCCATGCTACTATAGCAGTATTAATCTAATACCCGAAATCGAACAAACAACCATCGAGTTTATAGTCAGTAGTTCTGTACATCAATTGACTGGGACGAGCACAATCAGCATTGTAATGTAAAAATGGTTTACACGAACATTGGCAGCCACTCTCACATTTGTTTATGTACAAAAAGTGATGCAATTCATTAAAGTAGTAGCAGGCGATATCATTAACAAAACTCCTACTGAACCTAAGAACTATTTCCCTGTATCAAAGCTCTTCAGTGTTGCTAGACACGCATTCATACATTCCAAACCCATATATATATATATATATACATACATACGTAGACAAGTTCTTGATTTTATAAAATCTTCACTACTTATGTTTACTACGCTATAATCCCATAAATGATGTATACCCATTACAACTTATACTCGAGTGGCGTCCGGGTCTTTATAGGTGCTGACTTCTTTGTAGAATGAATAAATAAATATTAACAACCATTTTTATAACTACAGATACGTGTGAATCATGAACATGCAATAATCAGCTTAGGAAGAGGCAAATACTGCCATATATATATATATATATATATATATATATATATATATATAAACATATATATATATATATATATATATATATATATGGTTGGGTGTGTATGTGTGTCTGTGTGTGTCTGTGTGTGTGTGTGTGGATGTTTGGGGTAGGGCATATTGTTTGTGGATTCTTAGTGATCCTATGTAATGCGTATTCTTCTGCGTCTTGCTTTGGCAATATCTGCTGAGTTAATGTTACGTAATCCAGTTGACTCCCAGGCCGTCTAAATAATAAATTGATTATAGTAAATTAAAAAAAAAGTCACACAAATTTATAAATAAACTATATAATGACGAAAGAAAAGTTGTATTCATGACAAAACTGTGTTTTTTTATATTGCCGATGATGAGCCAGTAAGAGTCTTATCGTCTACATGCATCGCAGTTCACATCAAATCAGCACGGACTTCGATTTTTGTGCATATTTCTCGATTAAATATGAGGAGGCTGTTACAGACATCTACTCCGCACTTTGCATGATATCCCGTTTTCAAAAATAATTAATTAATCAAATGCAATATTGTTTCCCCTTCCCTTATCTCTGCCTGTCCCCTGATAAATAAATTGATGAAATTATCAATTAATCTAAGCCACCCATAATCTTTTTGCGTCCAAATAAGTTTCGTCATTGATGAAAAATAGTGAAACTGGAATCGAATCCCCAGTGGGTATCTTGATATTTCATATTGTTTTCTATGTTTGAAATATTTTTAGTTTATTTTATTATTTAATGATATCAGTTTTATTGCGAGGAGACTAAATGTGAACGTTTACTTTGTTTTTGTTGACATTTGTTTTGTTTTTATTACGGTTTCCTGAAATGGAGATTTTACTGATAAGCAACTGGGCGGCTATTTTAATCGAATTTCGAAAATGTTTGGCCAAATAGAAAATAAATATACAAGCATAAGTATAACAAATAAACGTTGCTATTAAAAAAAAAATCAATAAGTAATTGAAATGATTCAAACTGATATATATTTTGATATCTGTGTTTATTGATATTTCCCAATGAAAATGAAAAAAAAATATTTATATTTTATATAAATATTTTTCATTTGCTGTTGATGGAGAATCCTACCGAATGCCAGAAACTCACCCACTATTTCAGACACTGCAACCGATAGATTGTTTTATGATTATTTCGATCCTTATTATTGCAATTGTTTAGATGTCACTCGCATTCGGTACACCGGGTATATTCTCCGTATCCTTTTGGAAATGTATTTATTTTTCATAAACCTTATATCTCCTATAAATATTGGAGATCTTCCTAAAGTTCCAGCTTTCTTTCTATCTAACATCAGACCATGATATATCTCTTTCACTTCTGTTCAAGACGAATTAGGAGCACTGAGTTATATTAGGTTATTACTGTCTCCGTTTTGTTTTATATTACTGTTTGAGCTAGGTTTACAGCATGTAGGGTTTGCGTTGCTGTAGTGGATGATATATGAACTGTTTACAGCCGTTATTTCTTTTCAAGACTTGATGCTATACTGGATATTTGATTTTTGCAGATGGACCAGTGAAATAATTAGTAAAACAATTGTGTCGCATTATATGCTTGCCGTCTCCAAGCAAAGCCATAAACTAACTGTTAGAGAGTTCACACCTTTTCCCTGTGTTAAATATTGACCCAACAACACCGGGTAACCTGGTCGATTATTATTATTATTATTATTATTATAAGAAAAATAAACAAATGTAAATTTACAGCTTTGTATATTTATTTATGAAGTTAAGTCAGAAATAAAATAAACAAAGTCGATTAAGTCATTATAAAGTAGATAGAGATTTGATTAAGTAATCATAGTATTCTTGGCCTTCGGGACAATATCAAAGTGTAGTATCTGTTCTCTGATACATACACAGCGATAGTCAGTGTTGTTCTGGCGACACATTCTCGTGGCCGGCGAGCTTGTTGGGTAGCGTTCTGTCCGCACCCCCACTTTGTCTGTCTTTCTCTGCTCTCCCCCCTCCCCCACGGGGGGGGGGATCCGAGCTGATAATTTACGACCTTCCCGCGAGGGAGGGTCGGAAACACTTTCTCTCTTCCCTCCACTAACTTCCCACTCCCTCTCTCAGTTCTATCTCCCCTCTTGCCGCCTTTGGCGCCACTTCTTTTTGGCGCCAAAGTCGGCTCCCAATTTGGACGTCGACTCCACGTCACTCATTTTGGTGAATTATACAGGGAAGAGAGAGCTTCTTTCAAAAATGGACACCCCCAGCCCGGGGACCACCAATACCGATACCCCCAGCCAGGGGGCTACCACAAGAAAAACTGCTCCCCAAGAGGACGACTCCCCAACAGGGGAAGCAAAAAGCAACGGGGCATACCGCCCGGACACTAAACCAAAGGACGCCCCTCAGAAAGGAGAAAACTCACCAGCAGCTCCCCAAGAGGGCGACTCCCCACAAAGGGGAGGAAAAACAATGTTGGACGGGGCATCCCGTTCCGACAACAAAAATCAAGAGGCAGTAGCCCCAAAGGACGATAAGGGAGACAGTGCTCCCCAAGAGGGCGACTCCCCACAAAGGGGAGAAAAAACAATGTTGGACAGGGCATCCCGCTCTGACAACAAAAATCAAGAGGCAGTAGCCCCAAAGAACGATAAGAGAGACAGTGCTCCCCAGGAGGGCTACTGCCCCAAAAGGGGAGCAAATCAAGAAAACGAGGGGGCATACAGCCTAGACCTCCCCAAAACAAAAGGGGCAAAAGCTCCCAAGGACAATAAAGAGGACAACGCTCCCCAGGAGGCCGACTCCCCAAAAAGGGAAGTATTTCCTGGAAGAAGTATAGAGCAGGGAGAGTCGGTCCCAAAGGAAAGCGGAAAGGGAAATGCGCCTCAAAATAGCAACCCTTCCGCCAAGGAACAGCAAAAACAGTCCAACCTCACCAAAGATCCAACACCAACAAGAGGGTCGGCATGGGGGAAGACTGTAGAGAAGCAACTGTCCCCTCAAGAGTATAGAGACTTGTACTTGACCAAGTACAGACAATACATAGAGGGGGCAGAAATTAAACCAGTGCCAGGCGCTTGGGAGGCAATCGAAGACAGAGTGCTCTCCCTCATCATCTCGGATATGCCGGAAAACCGCCTCCTAGGGATGAAAAAGGAAGACATGGCAGGGCTCCTACACAAGCTAAACATCCCGGTATTATACCTGTACCAGAGAAGCTACGCCATGTGGGACATCCTCCTACCCACCAAGGAAGATGCGGAGAGACTCTCCCTACAGGAAATTAAGTATGGGAGAACAAAACTAAAGCCCGAATACCAGGGCAGGACAAGGACCCGGGTGCAGGTATTCAATGTACCTATGCAAATATCAGCAGAAATCCTGGGATCCTTCTTCACACAGTTCGGCGAGGTGGAAAAAATAACCCCAGTGCGGTCGAAAACCGGCATGCACTTGGGCAGCTACACTGTGGCCATGAGGCTAAAGAAAGAAGGCTTCCAGGCGATACCAGCACAGCTGACATTTAAGGAGGCAACTATGACAGTAGTAGTGGAGGGGCGTCGTCCGCACTGCTGGTTTTGCCAAAAACAGGGTCACATGGCCAAGAGCTGCCCTCAAAGGTCAAATCCTACTCAAGTGACACTAAAGGCGGTCCCAACCTCTGAGACAGCACCAGTGTCCAAACAGGCTGTCACAACTCCTGCAACCAGAGCACCAACCCCAGCACCGAGGAAACCCAAAACTGTGCAGGAGCCCAAAGGGGAGGAATGGATCACGGTAATGAGGCGGAAACGGAAGCCCACAATCCCATCTGCCACCGTCCCACAACCAACCCAACAACCGAGGCAGCAACAACAACAGCAGCCTCCACAACAGCCGCAGCAACAGCCATGGCAGCAGACACAGCAGCAGCAGCCAAACCAGCCGTTGAACCAGCCGCAGCAACAACATCAGCTGCCGCGGCCAATTCCACAACCAATGCCACGAAAACAGCAGCAACAACAAAAACAGCAGCAGCAGCAACAGCCAGAACAGCAGCAACAAAAACGGCTGCAGCAACCAGAAAAGCAACAGCATCAACCGGAGAAACAACAATTAGAGGAGCAGCAACAACCAACGGTCCCCACACCAATTGAGACGGGGATCAAGCGAAGAAAACACTGCTCCTCTGAGGATGAATCTGCTAGTGAGAGGGAGAGGAACTCAACCTCACCACTCCCCGGTTCATTCAAAAGAATAAAAAAGAAAAGGAAAGGGGAAGAAAAGGCAGCCCCCACTCCCTGTGAGCATACACCACCTCTAACAACAACACAACCCACTTCCACCCCCATACCACATACTGCACCAACACTAGACACCGCACTAACACCAACACCAACATCAGACACCGCACCAACACCAACACCAACATCAGACACCGCACCAACACCAGACACTGCACCAACACCAGACACTGCACCAACACCAACACCAGACACCGCACCAACACCAACACCAGACATCACACCAACACCAGACACCGCACCAACACCAACACCAGACACCACACAGACACTCGTCCCCACACCAATGCAAATTGAGCCGCCATCCCAGAAAGAAAAGAATGAACCCGGGAGGGGGAGAGACCCTTCAGATTCTCCCACTTACGGACTCACTCCAACAGGGACTCTCGCCCTCGAAACGAGAGAGGAACTTTGTTCTGTAGACCCCCTGTCTGTGGCAATGGGCGTACCACACCGGCAGAGAAAAAATTTAAAACCTCTGCTGGACTGCCAACAGATAGGGGGAAAAGACGTTAATGTCCCCTCTAATTTCCCGGACGCCCCACGGCTAACAACTTTCGTCAGGCTTCCTGAGGCCTGCAAAACCAACGTGTGGACAATGCTGGAAGCCGCTGAAGGGGCTGGTCCGGGAATTGAACTGATTAGGAAAAATGACCCTTCCCTTGAGGAACTCGCAAAACAATGCAAGGGAAGGGTCCCAGTGTTGGTCCATCCGTCACTCTATAGGGCCCTTAAATTGACTTACCCTTTGGATGTCGGCGGCATTGTGAGAGAAGGTCAGGACATGAAAAACCTGACCACCTTGAGCATTGCACACAACGTCGGTGTCCTTTCCCCGGCTGACTTCGGAGCTGAGTGTAACACACCTTAAGGTAGGTACCATGGCTTTGAATTTGGCTAGTCTGAATGCGAGGGGCTTGAGATCATCGGGCCGGGCGGCTCGCCTCCGGCACGACCTCTTGTCCCTGGGAGTGGATGTCGCTGCGATTCAGGAGACGCATTTCGTTTCCTCTGTGGACTGTCAGGTGCTGGCCCGAGACTTTGAGGTTTTCTCAGCATATGGCAGCCCGCGGGGGAAGGGAGTTTCCGTGCTGGTTAAACGTACCCTGTCGGCGACGGTCGACGTTGTCCATAGAGATGCAGTGGGTAGGCTGGTTGTGGCCGATGTTGCCGTAAAAGATTCTGTGTTTCGGGTGATTGCGGTTCATGCGCCCAGCACCGCTCGTGAGAGGGTCTCATTCTTCAGTCAGCTTGACGCGTTTGTAGATTGTCGGAAGCGGGTAGTGCTAATGGGGGATTGGAATTCCATCTTAGACCCCGACATAGATAAGGTAGGAGGCGGAGCTAGAGGATCGGAGAGGTGCGAGTCCAGCCTGGCTGATCTGATGGCTAGATGCGGTCTGGTCGACAGGTTTCGGGTCGAGCATCCAGGGCGGGAGATGTGGACGTGGACCAATAGTGTTTCCTCCTATCCAAATACTTATTTGGACAGGATGTTAGTTAGGAGAGGCGAAGTAGACTTCTTATCTTGTCCCACGTTCACTTGGCTAGGCCAGACGGACCATAAATTAGTTATGGCCCGGCTGAAGCTAGGAAATAGGCCTAAGTTAGCGGGGTACTGGAAGTTAAACACCTCCCTTCTGGAGATACAAGACTTCCAAGATCAGTTAAGAGAATTGATTAAAAAGGCACTAGTGGGGGCGGTTACCGGGAGTAGGTGGTGGTTAGGTCTCAAAGCCAAGATCAGAAGCTTCTCCGTCAAGTATGCCCAGCGCCTCGCACTAGATAAGGCCAAGACGAAGAAGAAGCTAGAGCAGAAACTAGCCCAGGCTACGGGGGAGGGTGATAGGGTTAGTCAGGAACTAGCTAAGCAGGACCTTCTACGCGAGACTAGCAAGCGTTACGAAGGCCAAGTAGTTAGAGCTAGGCTTAGAAAGATAGGCAACGAAGCAGTCAATTCTGATGCAGACGTGCGCCGTGAGGTTTCTAGGCGTGGCTCGGACAAATACATTGCAAAAATCAAACATCCGAATGGACGCACCCTGGAATCGACTCGGGAGATCTGCGAGGGGTTTCGAGAACATTTCGAGGAGCGTTTTACGCAGCAGCCCGATCTTCCGGTCCTTGAGTTTAGCGACTATTTGGCCGACTCTCCCCGCCTCGAGGCGGCTAGAGCGGCTAGTTGCGAGGGCCGGGTGACGGAGCGGGAGGTCTTTACTGCGCTGAAGCAGGTCAGCTGTGACAGATCGCCAGGACTTGATGGTCTGCCATACGAACTGTACTTGAGGCTGTCGCCCATGCTTCTGCCTCTTCTGACGGATATGTTCAACCATTGGTTTGCTCAGGGATCCATCCCAGGGCAGGTGACCAAGGGAGTGATCACATTGCTGAAGAAAGGTGACGGGCATGGAGGGGAAGAGTTAGACGACTACAGGCCCATAACTCTGCTAAACACAGAGTTGAAGATTTTGGCCAAGGTCCTGTCGAATCGGCTGCAGGTTGTTATCGACGAGTTGGTTGAACCGGAACAGAACTACGCTGTGAAGGGGAAATCGATTCAGAACAACTTGCACCTGATCCGCATGATCCTAGAGGGGGGAATAGATGACGACACGGAAGCCGCGCTGATAAACTTAGATCAGTCCAAAGCTTTCGATAGGGTCGACCATCGTTTCCTGGCATCTGTCTTAGAGGCCGCCGGTTTTAAACCGGACTTTTGCAAGTGGATCTCCATAATGTATCGACAGCCCATGGCTGTCGTGCAAGTGAACGGAAAGCGCTCGAAACCCTTTGTTATCTCTCGGTCGGTTCGTCAGGGTTGTCCGCTGTCGCCCCTGCTTTATGTCCTGGCTTTGGAGCCTCTTCTCCGCAAGCTGAGACATGGGGAGGCAAATTCGGCCCTGCGCGGAATGGCTCTGCCTGGCGGCTCAGCTGCTAAGGTATCCGCGTTCGCCGATGATGTCACGATCTTCGTGTCGGGCTTCAGAGACATTGAGGTCGTGTCGGAGGCACTCACACAGTACGAAAGAATTACAGGGGCCAAGATAAACCGCAACAAGTCGGTAGGACTGCGGTTGGGCGCATGGAGTGGCAACGCAAACCTCCCTGCGCCCTTCAGCTGGACAGATGGCCCGGTCCGGATCCTCGGTGTGTGGTTCGGACCGGGTCTCCAGCTTGACAAGAATTGGTTGGAGGTACGGTCAAAGGTGGAGGCTGCAGTCAATTCGTGGCTTCCTAGGAAACTTTCCTTAAAGGGTAGAGCTGAGGCGTGCGCCACTTACGTCTTTCCTCTCATCCTTTACCGACTGGCCGTACTTCCCCTGCCTGCACAACACCTAAAAGCTCTTGTCGAACTCTTGTCCTCGCTCCTTTGGGACAGAGGAAGACACTGGGTGAGCAGACAGGTCTGTATTCAACGTCAGTGTGAGGGAGGCTTGGGAATGCCGGACTTGAAGTGTCATCGAGATGCTGAGAGGCTGGCCTTCCTGAGCCACTATATGCAGGAGGACCAACCGTGGCACCCCGTGGTTACTGCCGCCTTCCCCGACCTCGTTCTCGACCCTTCCATCGAGAGCCGTCGCAGGCCGCGGGGAGAATCTGCCTACATGAAAGAGTGCCGAGCCGCGCTAAAACGACTACCAAGGTCCAGTGACCTTGTGACTGCTACCCGTAGGGAACTCCACAGGGATCTAGTGAAGGAGGCCGCTGACGACCCGCTATGCGCGCGTTTGGGGTGGCAGCAGAGTGAGATCCGCTCCGCGTGGAGCTGGGCGCCAGGTTCGAGTCATCTGAACAATTCGGAGTTCTCTCTGACCTGGCGATTGGCCCGAAATGCACTTCCACTCAACAACATACAATGCAGTTCTGGGTTTCTGGAGTCGCCTGATTGTCCCCGTTGTGGGACAACGGCTGTGGAAACTACGGATCACGCTTTCTTCGATTGCCGCGAACTCCGCCAGTACTGGTCGTATGTCAGTGGGGTGACGGCTCGCATCGATCCTGAGCATCCTCACCCAATTACTGTATCCAATGTTGTGGACAACGTGAGGCCGCCGTGGGACCGGGAAAGACAAATGGTCTACGTTACGATTCTGGCCGTGGCGAGAATGGTGATTTGGACGTCGCGTCTGCAAGGTTGCCGGGGGGTGTTGTCTTTTTCTGATCAAGATCTGATCGCGTTCTTTAAACACCAACTACGGGTGAAGATCAGATGTGATAGAAGAAGGCTGCATCGCGCGGCATTTGACAGAAGATGGATACATGTGGCAAGTCTGTGTGTACGAAGAGGAGCCAAATTTGAATACGTGTTCCCCGCCTAGGTGTGGAACGCGCAGTTCTGTAAAGTTAAATTAAACAAGTAGTCTCTCAGCTAGCTGAGTGTGTGTTCCATCCCTCCCCGATTAGGAAGCCTCCAAGATCCCCATCCCCTCTTACCTGCAATTCTTGTTTTCACCCCTTCCTCTAAATTTTACCCATCTTGGAGAAAAAGAAATACAAACTAACCTCCATCCCTTACCCACAAAATTTTCTTTTCTCCATTCACCCCCATCTAGAGGGCATCCCCACCTAGAGACTGACCCGCAGAAGCGAGGTTCCTTTTACAAACCTAGTGGAACGGGCAGTCTATCAACTAGACGGGGTTGGGAGGGTCCTACTAATCACCTTTTTTTTTTTTTTTTTTTTTTTTTCCACCTCCCTCGACACAAATGAATTATTGTTACCATTTTATTGTTATCTTTTTTGTTTTTACACGTCAATAAAAAATGTTTTAAAAATTGGGAGTTACTAGGACGTCCCCCAATATGAAAGGGTGAATGCGGTATTATGGTGAAAGAAGATACTAGCTGGGAGAAACTTTTGACTTTGTTTAGTTCTGGAGTGACAAGGATGACCAACGACCCCCAAAATCCCCCCTTTTGAGTTGGCCATGTGCCTAAGTTTTTTGTTCATCGTTGATTTTTTTTTCTGTATTTTTTTAACATGAATAAAAGATTTAATATCTCAAAGTGTAGTATCTGTTCTTCGGATGCTGCACTTCAATTTCTTGTTCTCTGTCAGTGGAGGAGAAATCCTTCACAACTGAGGCAATTTTTATTTTTGTTCCTTTTCTCCACGTTAAAAAACGACACTGGTGTCTAACTCTTACCCGTGGGGAGGCATTGTAAATAGGAAATTTGGTTCAATAAATAAGTTTTTACCTTACGTGAACGATACGTGATTTCATGTGCTAATAGTTAGTAATAGCTGGTTTACAGAGATCATACTAATGTGTTATTGGGAAACGGGTTAGCAAACGGACGACCACGTAAGAAGCAGAAAATGTAACGAATGACAATGTAAAAAGAAACTCAGTGTGCAAAACTACGACAATTGAATCTATGAGATCAATAAAACCCATGTTAAATATAATCCGTTGTTATTCCGTTCTTTTAGATTTTAGACAAATAAGAAGTCATGAGTCAAACAGACATACTGCTATCGTTTGATTGTAAAAAGCGATTTATGAAAAATTATGTGTCACGTTTGTAAACTACGTGTATTTGTAAGGAAAAACATACGCACCACAACGAACATTCGATATTCTTGAAAGACAATGAATATTTCTACCCTCTGTAGACACACATTCATCAGATATCAAAGACATTCTTACATACACCACAAGGCGATTCACACAAGAAAAGAATACAGACAAACACAAACATACACAAAACTATATATATATATATAGAGAGAGAGAGAGACATGTACATATATAAAACACACGTACACCACACACATACACACACACGCACACACACACATATACATATATATATATATATATATATATATATATATATATATATATACATAAATATAAAGTAATGATTGGATGGTTCCAACGAGAGAAAAAAGGCTACATTTAAATGGTGCAGCCATCAACAGTTGAAGATCATTCAGACTCTTATCATTTTATAATATGTTCAAATAGTTTTATAACGCGTTTCGGGCCTTGTTTAGCTCTCTTCAGAAATTTTTCGTATCATTTCTTTTTAGTTAAAAGTTTATGGAATTCTATTCTGGAAAACATTTTATTTTCTCTCTCTCTAAACGCACACACACATTTTTGTTTTACATGGGAGTCACCACTTATCAAGGCCCGAAGGCCACTCAGGGATAATGGTTATTGCGTGTACAGTAATCAATGCGATGGTATTGTAGTAATCATTAATATTAGGGGTTTAAATAGAGTGTCTTACTAAAGGATTCGGGTTGTCAGAAGTTTGCTTATGTTAGACTTGAAAACGTCCAAGTTGTAGTCAGGTGGGAAACAGGCAAGCGACAGAGAGTTCCACTGACGTGCAGTTCTTAGAAAGAAGCTCTGCTCATGGAATCTACATTTGGATTTAGGCACAGATAAAGAGTGGGGAAAATGATTGACAGTAGTTTCAGCCAGACGGGTGTTTCTCGTGAAAGATTGGCGAGGCGAGACGAGGGATTGGAGCTAAGACGAGCATTTGCTATGAAAATAAGGATAAAACAAAGACCGGCTCGCAACGTCTCTCCTGTGGGAGAGAGATTGCAGGGAAAAGAAAAGGGCATCCCCCACTAAACCACGAAGTCTATTTTGTAGTCTGTCAAGGCAGGATAGGCTGTTTTTAGCAGTTCCTGCCCGGATGTGGCAGCAGTACTCCATCCTTGGACGTACTTGGCTTTTATATAAATATAGAATTGCATCAGTAGTAGTGAGATATCTTCTGGAGCGGAAGAAGAATCCCACCATTTTCCCAGTGCCCCTGGCAACAGACTTGATGTACGTGTTCCATTTCAGATTAGGAGTAAAGGTCAAACCCAGAAGCTCGTCAAAACATGGAGCCTCCCTTAGACGAGAGCCATCCATTTCAATTGATGGGGATCAGAGCGTTGATGATGTAAAGCTAGAAGCTTGGTTTTGGATGCATTAAAAGTGACCAACCACCTCTTCCCCCATTGTACCACGTGCTCAAGATCAGAGGAGAGAGAGAATTAGAGAGAACTTTGTCATTTACGGCCTTTGATCTGTTGCCATAGATGGCCGTGTCATCAGCATAGATGTCAACGAATGATTTAAGTATGTGTTTTGGGAGATCATTGATGTAGATCAGGAAGAGAGAGGGACTCCAGCATTAATAGTGTGAGCCTCTGATTTGTGCTCATCAACCACTACTCTTATGAGCCTATCAGAGAGAAATTATTTAATGATTGAGAAAACATTTCAAGTAATACCGTAGCTAGAAATCTTGTGAAGTAGGCCCTTATTCCATACCTTATCGGAGGCTTTTGATATGCCAAGAGCAATTGCCCTGGAATTGAAACCTTTGTCAAGAGATTCACTAATCCTATGTTATATAACCGGTAGCACATCTGCTGTAAATCTTGCAGAGCGGAAACCATATTGCATGTAACTAAGAACGTTATTTCTGTTGAGGTGGTTGACTACTTCTTTATCTAATATGGATTGCAATAACTTACTCATGACACAGAGGAGACACTTATTGGTCTGTACTAAGAGGGAGATGACTTTTCACCTGAATTCTTAAATACAGGGCATACTGATGAGGTTTTCCAGGGTGTTGGAAAGCACTTCTCCTTAAGGCAACACTTACACAATTTTGTAAGTATGGGGGCAAGTTCTGGTTGGAGCTTTTTCAGCACTATAACTGGAATGACATCAGGGCCAGGTGCTTTACTGGAATCAAGGTTCTTGATTAGCTTGGCGAGTTCACGCACAGATATTTGTATGTTGCATAGAATGTTGTCTGTTATAGGAGGAAATACAGGGAGCTGATGGTCATTGTCGCATAGGGTAGAATTAGCTGCAAAGTTCTTTGCAAATAGTTTGGCCTTGTCTGATTTTGACGAGATGACCTCAGGCCCATTGATGATAGTTGGGATAGAATGCACGATTCTGCTCAAGATCCTGTTTACTATTTGCCAGAACTGGTGGGAACCAAACCGCTGATCAGCTACTTTGGATTTAACAGAGTGTGCATATAACTCTCTTGTATGTATTATTACTCTTTTACAGTGGTTGCTGGCAGTTCTGAAAGCAGCTTTAGTCTCAGTACATCTATTACATTGGTAGCTATGGAAAAAGTGATTTCTGTGCGCGATGGCAGCAGCACATTCAGAGGAGAGCCGTGGCTGGTTGTTAGGTTTTTGTTGGAATGTTTTGGATGGTATGAATCGGCTTATGCCTACAATAAACCATTCGGTCAGGTCTGATACTATAGAGGCCACATTCTTTTTAAACATGAAATGCAGATGTAGGTCAGATATGAATGTACGGAAGCTGTCCCAGTCAGCCATAGAGTATCGATATACAGTACGGTGGAGAGGTACGTCTGAAGACTTATAACATTTCATTTTTACAACGGAGTGGTCAGAGGATCACAGAGGCCATCCACATACACTATTGGTTCGCCGTTTCACAGCTCATCATATACCAAACGGCTACATAGAATTTGCGTTGGTTAATGTTCTTATCCCGTTAAATTCCAGAAAAAAGTTAACTCGGTGGTAAGTAGAAACGAAATATATTGCAAAGAAAAGCCTGGTGCATATCACCGCGAGGGAACGTATTAAAGGCAGAGAAGGATTGTCAGCATGCAAAGAGATTACTGCTACAATAATTATGAATCGTGTTACTCAATATATATATATATATATATATATATATATATATATATATATAGGTGCTTTAAAAAGGCTGACTGAGAATCCATCAGGGATTCCCCATTCCATAGCATAGCATCTTTTCTCTTTCTGTAGAGAGTGCGCATATGCAGCTACTGAATGGTTCAAAGTAGCAATAGAAGCGCGTGTTCTTATATGGACGTTCTATATCAAAAGCCACCCTCCCTAACTAAGGAAAAAGCTGCACGCATTCTACAGTGTTATCCGACAAAAGTTCAGTACAAATAATCAAAAATATATAGAAGCTAGAAATATTAGTAAGAGTGAAATAGTTGCGTCCAAGTGGAGGCATATAGAAATTATTAGAAAATGCATCGATGTGCAGAAATTAAGAACTGTCAGTTTCTGGAAAATTTATAACAGTCTAGTAAATAATGCAAAGTTAATAATTCTCCTTCTATTAAAAGAACATTAAGTTTGTTTGATGGTAACCAAGAACGTTTGATTGCTTTCCCGACGGTACGCCTCCAACTCTACTTCAAACCCAGAAAATCACCTATTCACAGATGTTTCCTTTGTTTGTTTTAAAGAGATGCCACACTCGATAATCTAAAAATCATCTTTCCCTTTATTCACTATACCATATAAATCCTGCACACCTCTAACCTATTTAGAACACTAGTGTCTGTAGAAATACATATTTGTTGATATGAATTTAAAATCTAAGAGTTATAAAGCCATTTTACTATGTTGTGAATTGGAAGAATGTTGTCAATTATCAAATATGCATCATTCTAACTTGTTGCTGCTTAATACTCTGTCTGACAGATTGTTATAACAATCCGATTACATAGATTCATCAGAACTTCATTTCCCTATTTTAAAATATTAATTGTACTTGACCCCGATGAAAGGCGCAAACTGGCATAGTCGAGGTTGGTTTTGTTGAGTGTGTTCAAATTTCCTGATCAGGAATAATTATCATATCCTGCAGTGTATATTGCGTAAGTATAAACCACTAATGTGTGTAGATATCTAAATTATACATATTCATCTACATTAACATCAAAATTGTTCACTGAGATTTTAATCAATGAGACTCAATATTTTGAAATACTGTAGATATGGTACACATTTTATAATAACAATAAAAACATTTGTATAAGGCAGTGATTCAGTGAGTTTCTTAATAATTCCGCGTTCTATTTACTTTTACAATATTTTTCAGTCCCTCGTTAGTAAACTTTAACTAAAATTCATGCCCATCGTGTGATAACATTACACATAAAGTACAATTTTAATGAAGAATTTAACAGCGTGACTAAATTTTATATAAATATATAGTACTAGCAGTCCGCCCGGCGTCGTGAAATACGCATACATATTATATTTTAATTCCTACAGAATCTGAGACATGTCCAGGCATTTTTTTTTCGAAACAGTTCATTTCACTTAAGTAAAAAAAAAAAAATCGAGCTCAGATCGAAACCAAAACCTAAATACAGTGAGTAAAATACGATAACTATTAGTACGTCTTTACACGATTCTTAAAGTGTTTTCAAATCTTCTTATTCTTTACATAAGGAATATGTCATGTGAACGATTCGCACATGCGCATTCGGAAAACAGTTGAAAAACAGATAACATACCGACGATCGCCACAATTATAACCCCTTAACAGCCTTTTTCCGAATGAATGCCGGTTGAAGGTTTTCACACGCCTGAATAACCTATGGACCAAATTTCATGTCCGTAGTCCAGGAAGACGTTAAGTATATAAGTTAAGAAATGTCCTCACACATATTTTCACTTTTATAGATATATGTATATTTCACGGCGGAACATGCAAACCTAAACCGAATCTTTATTTCTAATCATAAAACTTTACTCAAATAACATAATATAGGTAATAATTTGAACAGCTGCCGATTATTTTAAGGAAAATAAATCGCCTGCCCTAGCATTTACTCTAATAAAATATAACCACACAAAATAAACTACATTTGAAAAATTGCATGCTTGCCTCCCAGAAACTTGCCTTTTAGTTTTACTTCCCGTTCGAAAATTCGATTTCAATTCCATTGTAATTTGCAGAAACTTTCATACATATGATTAAAATTTCATAAAAGTAGTATATATTGAAAGTTTTAAGTGGTTTATATACCCATAACCTTCTTAGAAGAGTAGTTCTAGATTAAAAAAAACGCTGTCTTCCTCGATAGTTTTAAATAAGAATAAAGTTTCACTTATAGGGAGCATAAACACACCACATACACACAGAAACAAAAATAGTATTACATATATAGAGATATGGTGAAATAACATACAAGGAATGGAAACATGACTAACATAGAATGATAGGGGAGATAATTAAAGAAAGCGAAACAATTCGAAAACCGAAAATAAAAAAAAAGCGGTAAGCGACTACAATTAAAAATCGAACTGCATTCAAGAAAAGTGATTTCGTACGCAGACCGACAAGAGATCACAAGTAAACCATTCATAGATAATAACTTAAGACAAAAAAAGATCATTTATTACAGAAAAAATCATATTATACGAGGGCCGTTTTAACAGTGAAACCTCTTATTTTGGTGTTAAGTAAAAGTTGGGGAGCTACGGAGACGGGAGTGTTATCATTAATATGAGCAACCTTTTCTGGCGCATTATTTATTTTTCGACGTAATAACTACCAGTCTTAATGCAATTTTGTAAACACTCGAACGATGATTGTTCATAAGCGTGTCGGGCGCACTTTGTTGTACTTGTGTCGTTCTAAAAGTAAAACCTAGTGTTTTGTATACACACAAAGTTGAATAATAACAACGATAAGAGTGAGAATATTTAAACGGGCGTCACAATTTATTTTCCTATATAATCTCGAAATTTTCAATGCACTTTGCAATGGATTAAAAACACATCACTGCTTCTGACGTACCCTTATGACAGAGATATTTTTACTAGAGTAACCACCATCAATATCTTCAAGACAGAAATTAAAGTTTAAGTAATAAAGGCATGAGTTCAGTCATCATCGAAATGCTGATCCATTCGGGGGGAATAAAAAAAATAGGAGACATTATGTTGGAACGCCCTATCGTAATATACGTCGAAACCGGAAATAAAATAAAAAGGCAATTGCATGCGTTTTTACGTCATCAAACATAATAGTATTTTATTTAATAATTAATACATTACGGAATAATTTCTAAGGAATAAAATAAATATGATTGTAATATTAAAGTAAGAAAATCCAATATCATTACTGTGCCCTTTATCAGTATTCTCAGCAAACTATATTATTTTCTGATTTCCCAGCCGTGTTTACCCCACCCCCGTTAGAAGAAGCCGACATATTTTTTTTATCTCTGAAGTTAATTAGAAATTAAAAAGGACCTGTGTGACCATAGGTACGTTAGAAGTAAAAAAAAAAAAAATAACACATACACTTACATATAGACACTTGGTATAACTTACATTGTCTCCCACAGGGGTATTTTATGCGTATAATATAGAGGTAATTAAAATCGAATATATGTTTCGTTGTTAAAGAGGTTGGACCCTAACAATTCCATTAGGGAATGAGGGCACTTAAAGATTAGAGGAGTAATTAAAGAATCAGAAACGATTGCTTTGTTTTCTGAGTAAAATTCATGTTTGAACGCATTTTAAAGATTTAACACACATCCTCAATTTATTTCCGTAAGGAACACGCCCCAACCACATACATGCGTATAAACATTAAGCTTAGATAAATAGCGAGTTAGGCACTGGCGGAGCATGATTTTATTACATCATTTTCGATGCAGAGTCATTATAATAACGAGTTATAAGAAACGTGCTGATTTGAAACACATTGAAACCAAAGAAAATGTATTGTAAATTTGACTTGATAAGAAGAATGAAAGCCTAATGAGCCGCGGTATATCAGAAAACCTAAAAATGAAACAACGTATCCAAGTAGATATCAGCGAAATATATAATTACTTTCCAGTAACGCATGTGGTTATTTGCACAATCTAAACACCGACATACAGCTGATTTCATTAGATAAATACGGCATAAGAGGATTTAACAAAGACAGCTTTAAAACAATGACACATAAACATGAATAACCTCTGGAAAACAACCACAGAAAAATGTCTACCCTGACGGCACTACTCTGTAATACACGCTCATACATTGATTCGGCGTATTACACGTTGATATGCTATTATTTTTTCAAGTAACAAGTTTTAAGTCCGTATTGGTAAGTATTTGTGGTGCTCTTCAGATATGAGACATACTGAATGGTCTCTTTCTAGTGGAAAACCATTCTTATAATAGAGAATGGCGTAAAAACAGATGGGAAAAATAACTATTGCGGGAAAATAAAACTGCACAATAGCAAGTATTTAATGTTGGTGCATTACGCCATATGAGTGAAAAGTAAATAATTCTCATAATCGCAGTAATAATCTAGTCAACAACGGTTCTTTACCCCGCGTCAAAATGAAAACATATTGCTAAAAAATGTAAATCGTTCGCTTCTTATTATTACGATATAATTATGCAAATCTTTGTGATGATATCAAGTACAACTGCATCCAAAATATTCGAACAGTTTCCAATCCAATATGTGATGTACGCATAGCTTTCATTCGAATTAACGTTAACTCTAACTTTTGTTGGGATTTAGGTTAATTATATATATCGTTAAAAGTAAGGTTAGTTAGTGTAAGGGTTAGTTATTTAGTATGGGCAAAGTTTAATTGATAGATCACGTATTGTAAACAACTCAGTATATTATGCATTAGATTAGTAATAAGACGGTAGATCACGTTGTATATTCGAAGAGCATGGTTATATGTTTTTTTTTTTAATATTCTTGGTCTATGGGAGTTGCATCATATTTTATTTTTTCTAAACTCTTATTTTAAGAGGGCGTATATTAATTCAAAATTAACCCCACTAAATTATTTTTATCACACACATAAGCTGTTTATTCTAAAAAATAGTTTTGGAGACAATTATAATTTGAATAAATGTGCAGGCATATGACCGCGTGGTTAGAGTGTATATGTTGTAATTCAGAGGTCCAGTTTTATAAAATACTACGCATATTTTTCCGCATTCATGGTCGAATGTTGTTTTCCGACAAGTCTATGGTGTCTAGTTCATTGGGCTTGTCATGTTTACATATCACCAATGTAAATAATCTAACGGGGTATAATCGCACGAACAAGGTGGCTTGTTAACGGGGGTTTCCTGAAATTATCTGTACATCAAATGTTCACACGTTTCATTCAGAAAATTGATCGTATCTATTGCAATTTACAAACACTGCTCAGGTATCAGTGTTTTCAAGATATATTGCAAAACCAAGCTGATCTTAAAACAACCGATAATCGGCAGATATCCAATATAAGAAAATAGAGTTGTCAATTTGGACTTATACCTAAACTTGTATTATATATTTTTGTAATTAATTCATTTCTTTTTATGTGAATTTAAATATGTCAAAACAAAATTTTAAAATGTACTAAAAATGCGTATAATGTTGTTATTGAAATGATTTATAAGCTTAAATAATATACAAAATATGAAATAGATATAGAAATATAAGGTGTCAATGATAAACTCAGTACATACTGAACACCGCCATCATCATTTCGTAGGTATCTGAAGACTTTATTGTTGGCATTGGCTTCAGCGATATCATTTTAGTCGAAATTATTTCTAGAAAGACATCAGGTATTTACGGGATGATGATGTAAATATATCTATAAAATATAAAAAGAGGAGAATAATAAAAATGTTATTAATAGCTTAGCACTATTGCAGCGTGGCATGCTATGGATTAAAGTCAGTTTTTGCAGAGGGGTAGCAATCAAGTCATTTTCTATTTCTAAATCAGTTTTAAATAATTAAAAAAATATTATTTAAAAATTGGGGGAAAGTTTAATCAACGAAATATTGTCTAAGAATAAATCGTATTTCTTATTCTGTTATCAGAAAAAAACATTTTTGTTGTTTTCAAAAATAGCAAAAGTGCATAACTGAGAATAATAAAGTTTATCAAGTTATCTAAATATTTATAGAAGTTATTTTCCCGATAAGAAAATGAAAATTTACTTATGAATAATTGAATAGCGAGCCAATCAAAAGAATATAATCGAACTACATACTGTTCGAGAGAATTATCAATCTTTTCTGAAACGAAACAATGAACGTCATATTCTGGACAATAGATTGGTCGTTCTTAAAAGTAAAAAAAATAAAACTAAAATATTTTCCTCTAGAGGAGGTTAAACACAAGATAATGTATGGGTTAGAAAATTTACTAGATAATGAGTAGCGCATAATTGCTAAAAAGGCTGGAGACACCCCGCCGGCATTCTTCTATAAGGGGGTTTCTAGTGGTTAACCATAAATTAATCATGTGAGAGGAGAACCCCTTTAACTAAACTGGTGTTTTGACGAATACAGCTCATTGGGAGAATCAATTTGAGATTCCAATACGGCTTCCAGGCGCAACATCAACTTATAATCGCAATCTATATTGTGTATTTGCAGTGCAATCCGACGAAGCCTCCTAGGAGTGGTCACTGTTATGTAAATGCAGTTCTAGGTGGCTCAAATGGCGGAACACCCAATAGAGTTCGACAGTCTGGCCTTGATCCTCTACACAATACCAGATTTTGATGTACAATTCTGGTTATTCCGTTTCGACAATTGGTCCGTGAGTAAAAAAAAAAAATTAAAAAACAATTCAAAGTCTCTGTGGAAATAGGTGTGGTGCGCACCCCACACTGTGTTTCTTTTAGATCCGCAGGCCCCAACCTATTCCCAGTGTTAGAGTAGATGCCCTTTCGCTCGTTGTCTCCAGAAAGAAATAGACTCAAGTGTACGGTTCAGCTTGATAATAAAATTATAGATCGGTAGACAAGAAATAAAAACTCCAGGCGTCAATTCTAGTTTTTACAAGAATTATGTTATTACAAATATCTTCTAACAACAACGTTTTGATGTTATACAACGGACTTAAATTCTAAATGGCTGAAGTATTTACAATTGCATATATTAGTTGGTTAACAAAAGAGAAAAATATGTGACGAACGTTTTATTTCTTTTTTCTCTCTCTCTCTCTCTCTCTATTTTATTCCGTAGCCTGATGGTCAGTGAGAGTGGGTAAGCGGCCGGCGTGGCGGAAGGTGTTGGCAGCTAGGAGCTAGTTCAGACTCTAAACCTACTCTCCAATTAAACTCAACTCAACTGCAAAAGTTCACTCTTTCATGCTTTCTTATATCTAGGGAGGAGGTCGAGATTTGAAGTCCTACTCAGCCAATCAGCCTCTGCATTGTTAGAATCGAATTCACCCGAATCAGCCAATTTGGTTAAATCACTTGTTCATATTAATTAATGTTTTCATTGAAGGTTTCTCACGCTAAGCAAACTTTGAAACCTTGACCTCGGATTCACATCCGCTTTGACACTCCTTCCCAAAAAGGTCACTACCATTCTTTCGAATTACATGTTTTAAATAGCGTGACGATATTAGTACCAACATATTATCAATTCCAAATCCGCTCAGCTGAAGTTCTATTTACTTGTTTTGGTTGGAGTCATTAAGCAAACAAATGATGTCAGCAATGCAATCGGAATTGCCCAGCATTGTTCACATAATAATAAGGCAGTCTGATAAAATCTAAAGCAACGTAATAACTTTCCGATTAGACAAACATCGAAGAAGATTCTGTGTCCACAAAATGTGCGAAGATCCTTTAAAATGATAAAATAATTAGAGTAAATATAAGAAACAAATATTTATTCGAACAAACAAATATTTGTTCTTTTAGATAAGAAAAAGCATAGTATCGATTTTGATACTGGACTCTCTTTTGCCATCGATCATTGAATATAAATCTTCTAAACTAAGGCCATCTTGATTTTCGTTTCTGTTCTGGTATTGCACATCGGAAATAATTAAGACAACACAATTGTGTAATGAAAATAGTGTATTATCAAAATACCCAAAATGCAATGAATTGCTGTCATTGTGGTTTACGTGTAGGATATACAAATTTCGGGAATTAGGCATTTACCATAGTAATAATAATAATAATAATAATAATAATAATAATAATAATAATAATAATAATAAATATATAATATATATATATTATTATTATCATTATTATTATTATTATTATTATTTTGGTCAATTCCTAATTCCTGAAATTTGTATATCCTCCAACAGTAATAAAACAGGGCGTCTTAAGGGGAAAGTGCATTTTCTGAAAATCAAAATAAACCATGCGTCTGACTTTGCTCTCTTAATGGAAAGGCAGGTAAATAGAAACAATTTATTACGTTTGGGATTAAAATCAAAGCGCAGTATCTGTTCTAATATGCCATTAGTCAATCAAAAATAAGTCCTTCTACGCTGATGCAATTTCTATATTTAATCCGTTCAAGAGTGTTCTATTTGGGCGAGCTGTATATTCCCTAATCAAAAGAAAAATATGTAATGTCTAAATATGCATTAGTTGGGACAGAAATAAATATGAACAAGCTATTTTCAGTAGAAAATCTGGGCTTAGTGGGGGATGCCCTTTTCTCTTCCCTGCAACCTCTCTCCCACAGAAGGGACATGGCGAGCCTGTCTATGTTTTATTGTTAGCTCCATGGCAAGTGCTCGTCTGAGCTCCAAACCCTTGTCCCCCCTCGCCAATCTTTTACGAAAAACACCCGTCTAGCTGAAACCACTGTCAAAAATTTTCCCGACTTTTTATCTATGCCAAAACCAAAACGTAGATTCCATGAACAAAGCTTCTTCCCTAGAAGTGCACACCTGTTGACCTCTGTTCCGCTCGCCTGTTTCCCATCAGACTACAACTTGGATGTCTTCAAGCCCATCATAAACAAATTCCTGATGAACCGCGCCCTTAAGTAAGACACGTTATCAAATCTCAATACTAACGTACTGCACACGCAATAACGCTTATCCGCGAGTGGCTTCCGGGCCTTGATAAGTGGTTCCCACCTTGTAAAAAAACATCTTTAAACTGTAATTATATATATATATATATATGTGTGGGGGGTGTCCGTAAAGAACACACACATCACGACGGTATTGCTAGTAAAGGTTTCCTGAATTAAGATACAGCTATCATTATAAAGGAAAGTTTACAAAGTAAATGTGTAAAATTGAATAAAAATATTTACTGCATGAAAGCTTTAATTTAATAGGTTACATTGTAAAAATGTACAATAAAACAGGTAACTTTACTGGAAATTGCTTTTCAATGAAATGAGCAAGTAGATCTAAGTTATCAAGCGTAAAATAAACCAATTTACAACACAGTATGTGTTTATTTAACAACATTATAGAAGTATATTATACATTAATCGTCGATGTTTATTAAATAAACAATGAACAACACTTTTATTATATACATTAATGATAGCTAAATACAGACATTTCTGGAAGAAGTTACCTAACAAAAGCGTTTAATTTTACAGTGATAAACTTATGGGAAGCCAGAACTTGAACTTGATTTAACGAATAACTTCTGGGTGAAGGGAGACCATCCCCTATATTGCTTACAATTTAGCAAGCTTAAATTACTTTCCCTAAAAAGTCCTAGTGAATATTGTAGAATTCTTTCACGAAACGATTATTCCTCTGTTTATCGATCGATCTACCTGCCATTCTTTGAAAGGTAGCACAAAGTTTTTTTCGTTATAAGATCCCTTCGGTTTTTGTAAAGTTTTCAAGTTGTGTGTATTAATACATCTCGTATGCATAATACCATTTTGCGTGCCAGGGATTATATCTACTGATGATAAACATATGCGTTTCCAACAGCGAGAACAGGTTTAAATGTCTGTACACCCGCCAAAGATAATAAAATTAGTTTAGTAACAATTGTCATTTTGTGGTCGTACGCGGGTTTTCACGAGTACGTCATATACCTAAATGCTCCTTTGTTTCGATTGGGAGAGTTGATGACTCACAAATCGAAACAACTTCGTGGACGTTATTAAAAAAACATCTTTTGGTTTTGCCTGAAAATGGATTATAGAGATGAGTCCTGCTACTACAAGTATTAACGTCCTGTCACCACTTCTCAATACAGCACATAACGATAGAGGGCAGCAACTTAATATATCATTGTGAATTAAGTATGGTTCCTTTTTTGAAATTGTCGGGAGGTATGACGTTATATTCACTAGAAACACAGCAAAAGGTAATTAAAATTAAAGGAAACTTAATAATCTTGAAGAGCGTCAAATTCTTCCCTTCTCTTCCAACCTAAACTCGTGTCTTTGCACAATACATTAAAAGATCTGTTTCGTATTTAAAATTATTTAATCATCTAAAAATCCCATTGTTTAGTAAAAGAAATAATAAAAAAAAAACAATCCCGGTATTTTTACTTTTATAACAGACTCTTGGGAGGGGAAAGCAGTAATTTTACCCTAAAATTAAATTAATCAATAAAAAGCCTACATGATTAATAATAATTAAAATTATTATTTGTTTATTTTGTGACCTTAATTTCAGTTAATAAATTAAATTATTACCAATTTTACAAACGAAAATATTGAAACACAGTTTGTTTTTCTTTAAGTTTCATTTATTTCAGACCAGGATAACAGTGTAGTATCTGTTCTGATGATATGCTTCACATTTTCCTTCCTATGTCAGTTGATGAAAAATCCTTCATGGCAGAGACAATTTATATTTTTGTTCCTATCCAGACTGTCCTTTGTAGGGGAGCTAGATTTTCCCCATATTAAAAACCGATTTGTGTCTATATCTTCCCTTTGCACAAAAAAAAAAGTAATGAAATTAAAATATTTTTTGTTCTGAATCGTTTAATCACGTGAAAAGTCCATTTTTTTTTAGCTTCATTTCAAAATTAAAAATAAAACAAGAAAAAAAAACAATGTTTTTATTTGACAAATGACACCAATCAGATAATTAGATACACAAAAATAAATTAATCCATAAAATAGATATTTGCGTTAAGATTTTGGCTGCTGGGTTATTAAGAATGTGAAATATAAAAATTTTGCCCAAACTACTTACGTAAAGTCTAAATGTGGGGAAATACCGTAAAAATCAACAAAACCAAACAGTAAAACAAATATTCGATAATGTAAAAAACGCGAAGCAAAAACTTTTACAAAAATGACCGGATTCGGCATAACACACTATAAAATGTGTTATGATACTGTAATACAAAATAACACAACGAAATGCTTGGCATAAATATCTGATGATATAAAAACGACCACGGATAACACTTTTCCAAAATGAATGGATCCGGCTTAAAATATTCTAATAGTGCTTTATATGTCGTAACACAAAACTAGCAAACAATATATTTCGGGCAGTTCTCAGGAATTTAACCTTCCTTTAATAATGGTATCACTTTATTTCTTCATGGTTTAAGTTTATCCTCACACTTGTTAAATCTTGAGTAAAAACCCAACAAATAATAATTCTCTCTAGCCAAATTGCCCACTATACTAGATGTAAGAAAACTTGTCAATGGTGTTCGTTTAATCCTGTCATATTCCAGCATAAGATTTATTCTGGTCTTTCAGATTGAGTATCCAACATAATATTCCTATTTATAACTGCATCATTAGAAAAAAGATGCAATATTTTTTGTATGAGTCAGTCAGTAGTTACGTCGAGGTGATGTTAGTTTGGCTTCGATTACTACTTTGCTGCTAGATATATTGTGCCAGGGTTTACGTTTAGGTAAATTATCCTCCCCTCAGGATACTCAAAATGGATTCACAATAATTATGTTGTGATAATCTTTCCTCTTTTCTTTAGCCCTTTTTGCACAAAAAAGATACAATGTATCTCTTTTTATTTTATCACTATTTCCACCGTAACAGTTAAACATACATTTAATCTGTTGCTCTCTCTCTGTCTCTCTCTCTCTCTCTCTCTCTCTATATATATATATATATATATATATATAAACAGATAGAAAGATAGACAGATAGATAGATAACTAATTGTGTTCGAAGGTCTGGCAAAGCAGCCTTGTAGTAAAACTCTGATTGGTACCTTGTAAATCTTTTATGACAAAAATTGCACACACACTCCTTTCTCCCGTGTTCTTTCATCAAATGTAATTTTCAGTAACAGCATTTCTGTACTATAACATATCATATATGGAACACATTTCCACGCGATCTTATCCTTTAAAACTACAAATCATTATTGCAAATCTTATGTTAATGAATTATTTTCATAAAATACTATCATATGTCATCAGATTTTAATACTCCGATTCATTATTTTCATAGAATTTATTATTATTATTATTATTATTATTATTATTATTATTATTATTATTATTATTATTTTTATTATTATTATTATTATTGTTGTTGTTGTTATTATTATTATTATTATTATTATTCGATTTTTAATGCCTTTACTTCATTAATGATTAGTGGGTTAGTGTTAAGGTTAGGGTTACCATTTATAACTCATGGCCGCATGGATATGTACAGCATAATCACGTAAAAACATTAGTTACCGTTAACCTAACGATAAAAGCGATATAAGAAATTGGTCAGTAAAGAAATTGGGGACAATCTGTTTTGCTTTGAATCCTGGGATGTGCACTACAAGGCTATTCTCACCCAATCTAAGTTGCATGTGCAGCGCCGCGATTACTCCAGAGAGTAAAGGAACTCAGACCTCTCGGAAGTATTGACTAATTAGGATAACATTTGTAAATAGTGTTTTCCAAGATCTGTTCTACTTGTGTTTCGAATGATTTTTATCAATCTGTCAAACGGTAGCTTGGAATCGAGTTTTCATCAATACACGCCAAAATAAAATGGACGCATCTCAAGAATCTTATTCTTGCATGTTTTATTATTTCATTTTTATTTTATTTGTTGGTGGCTGGTATTGCTTAATCGCGATTTTAAATAGAAGGACGGCTTAGAAACGGCAGGTGTAATTTGTAGTGTATAGTTTCATAACAAGGACGCCATGAATGGCCAGGGGCGTTGAAGTTGTTACACACATGAAAGAACACAACAATAAGAACATCGCTTCTCACTTGCGGGCGTCATTATTTTTGTTGCCTTCCTCTGCTGTTTTCGCGCCTTTTTTCTCCTCTCACACTCGCCACTTCTTTCTCGCGTAGCGTTCGCTTTTTAAAATGGCTGCTAATTTGTTTTGTTCAAATTGGCAACCCTTACTCTAATAGCTGCTTTAGAAATAAGATTGATGTGTTTGTTTACAAACGAGAAATTTAATTCTCAACAGTTTAAGCAACAAAGAAATTCAATTCACAACCACTATAAGTAAAAATTACCTATTGACCAAACAAAGCAACTCGTTTTATTGCAAAAAGTTCCGCAATTTTAATGCTGATAATTTAAAAGGCCATGAAAGTACGGCACTGTTCTTTATGGAAATCGCTCCAGACAAGACATGGCACCAACAAATATAAAATGTTAAAAATATGAGTTCACGATTAAAACTGGCTAAGAGTAAGTGCTTGGTAGATAACTTGCCACAGGAAATAACATCAATTTTTCACGTTTTGCAAAAACACACATCGTTCAAGGGATATGAAAACTAAAGAAAAAAATAAAAAGAAAAGCTGAATTTGCAAGTTTGCTGAAGGTAAAATTTAGGGTCAACTACTTACTTTTCTTAGTGTAATTAAGAATAGCTATTCATGAAAGGTTTAGCACTAATTCCGAGTTTCACTGGAGAATCTCAAAACTCATTATTGTGAACGATCTTTATCGAACAAATCCAACGAAGTTTAACCAAAGAGATCGTTGATTTTATCTTGTATTGAATTGTATACGGTAACCGTAACATTCACTAACAATATGAACTGGAACAAATACATTCAGGACATTGAAAAGGCTGCTGCAAAGAAAGTGGTGTCCTTCTACAGTGCCGCAAGACTACTAACACCTGAGAGTATCCTATAGCTATTAAAAGTCAACATTCGTCCAAGGAATATTGTTGCCACATCTGTGCTGGTGCATGTACCACTAGTGTCTCCCACTTATAAAGGGTTCAAAAAAGAATTTTCAATCTAATAGTCTCACATTGTCAACTAAGCTCCAACCCCTGTCCCGTGCCTCAAGGTTGCGTCCCTGTGTCTGTTTTATCATAATTTTTAAGGAATATGCTCTGATGAGCCCGTTACACTTGTGCCCCCTCGACGTTCATATCCCGCTTAGCAACAAAATTACACATTGTTTACTGTTACGGTGCTGTAAGACCAGAAAGCTTTCTACTCTATTTTTTTTTAATTCTCTCGAGCAGCTAGATATTTCAATTAATTTTCTGCTTGCTGCTTCCATGACTGTACTCATATGCAGAAGTTTAAATGTAAAGTAAACCAACATCTTGTTAATCTTTTATAGGCATGGCCTAAATATTAGCTATGTACGTATAAGTGGCCATATGCCTTGTACTTACGTATGCACTATTGGAACAGAATATTTTTTTACCTGAATTCTGAACTAACATTAAACTATGCTAACAATAATCTAATCCTGAATTTTCCCTTTTAGTAAAGCTAAATTTATATTGTTTAATATTTACCAATGAAGCGTAACAAACGTAATAAAAGTATTATAAAAATACGTAATATTTAGAAAGTATTTTTCTAACTGAGAGATATATAAGAAGGAACTATGTCTTGTTTATTTGGTAAAATCTCGAACTCGATTCGATTTTCCCTTGATCGTCCGAAATGGCCTATATGGTCACAGTTAATTTCTGAGTACCTATAATTGCCCAGAATTTAGATTTAATAAACTGAAGTTATCAGAAAGCTACATGACCAGTTAACCGCGGGGTCACAGTAATTAGTCCCGTTTATTATAGTTTGGAATAATTTGAAAATTCATAAACTCTGATATATTTCAAAGGCATTCGAGTTTATAGTTAAAATAATAAATGTGCTCACATACGGTATCTTTCCTCTACGTAGTGTTCCTTTTATAATACATTAATTTAATACTAGGAGTTTTAGTTTTTGTATTATAATAAACAGTTATATTATTAATCAAACATAGTATTTTTCATTGTAATACAATAATTGCAATAAAATACATATTATTCAAATATACGTGTTTGTTGCGTACACAAATACATGTATGTAAATTCCACCACGATACTGCAAAGGAGTCACATGTCCTCTAAATATTCCCAGTGGCTTGAAACCATATTAGTTTTAACGACTGAAGAAATATAGAATATCAAAATATAATTCTTCAAACTTGAAGCAGTTTCTGAACCTGGATATATTTTAGTATTTATTTATTCATTTAAGATTATAGAAATAGCTCATTGGGAATGGCATGCTGATTATCCGACATTCAGTGTATTTATAGATACAGTCATGTTAATATTAAAATCTATTTCACAGTAATTCATACATTTTAAGCAGTAAGAACGAGGATTTTTTTTATTTTTTAAATAAAAAAAAATGTGGTGTATAATTTGCTTTGTTAAATAACATAATTATGAAAATGTAACGGTATAGAAACAATACGATGCTAAGGTGTAACGAATAGAAACAAACTGAAACAAATTAAGATATGATTGTGGAATAAGCTATGCATAAAATAAAACAAAATAATATCAAGTACAAACTCCAACGACACAGTATTAAGTTTAAATAATTTAAAAAATTTAAACAAATTAATTCTCAATTTCTGCGCAATTTACACATTTTGCAATAGCATCAGTATTCACGTCTGAAAGTCGATCCCATGTCTGACGAAGTGTATTCCCGAAATATAATAATACAAATACTCTACCTACGATATGCGCAAGTAAGAACACGATACATATAAAATTGAATATATATATATATATATATATATATATATATATATATATATATAATTATTTAAACGTTATTTATGTTATCTTATTAATGTTTAATCTTGAAACACGTATGGAGCACTTCGGAAAATATTGGTTTTTAATCGATGTTAACAATATACTTGAACTTACGTAATGAATTATATATATTGTTTATATATGCACACAGGCACACACACGCAAACACCTATATATTAGTAAATATGCATTTGCATAGCTTAATTCACCATCATCTTAATCTGTTCAGTTTTGTCATTTATTAATTCTCCTCCGCATTGTGTTACGTAGTGGGGTGGGTGTACGTAATGGGTATATATTCTGTATGCATATAACGGTTGTACCGTATTGTGCAAATTTTACGTTATCGGTGGCATGCGAAAGCTTATGGATTTATAACATTTTGTCGTGATACTGACACGAAACGATGACGTGGACGGATGGGCGAGGACAATTATTCGTGCAAACGAAGGATTGTACATGACGACGTGAGGGAGACGAGTTCTTTGATGAATGATGAAGAGAGTTCATATCATCACGGTCTATATAATAAACCGTCTGTACATTTAAGATGTCGGGTGATGATGGCGTGTTTAACAGTTGTGGATAGTATATGTAAAGTACTACGACAAATAAACACATACCTTGATATATAAAGACAATATTACACAACACTTATATTTATATAAAACAATATTTATTCTTTGGTTCTGGACAAATATCTTTAGAGATTGCAAAGTGTTGTATACACCACTTCCTAGCAGCATAAGAGAGCCTTTTTCTCCCGACTTCTTAGTACCCGTCTTCACCATCTAACCTTTCTTTCTCAAATCCCTTCCTTCAACTAGCTTGCATATATCAAAACTAATCTTTTATACTTGCGTGATTTCACTACACAAAGACATAAGTGACCTTCCAGTCAGCTTTTCTCTGGTCAAATTTCTTGTTTATGTATTCGCCATAACTCTTCATTTGTTCATTGCTCTTAAGATTCCCACTACATTCTAAAAGTTATAAACGTTATTTTTTTTTGTAACCCAATATCATTATTATGACATTAATCATAATAATGCCCTTTCATAATAATAACGTCTATCAATAAACATCTAACTTTTAATAATAAAAGGAGATCTTAAAATCGACTATTAGCAAGGCGCCACGGATTTTTCCATGAGGCTAATACATAACACATGTATTATATACTATAAATTAAAAGTTTATTATATGCACACTAAACAATTCTTCAAACAAATTACGTTAATTTATTAAACAAAATATATTTACAATGATTCTATCTCCTTAATATGCAAAGTACCTAGGTATTTATTTTCATTATTATTTTTCTGTATCTTTGTTAATACATTCACAATCGTTTTAACTTCTCGTCTTTTAAAATTACGTTACGTCGCATTTAGCTATTTCTTTGAAATTAGATACAAAATGCCAAGTTTCACATTATATATGTAACTTCCCATATGATGTAATACCTCCGTAAATCTAAATTATTCAGATTTGTTGGGGTTATGAGTGTAGACCAAGTTGAACGAAATTGAGAAAACCTGACGTACGATATCAAAACATGAATTGAGAAAGGATTGGCCAAGCTTCTAATTAAACATTCTTTGAAAATTATGATAATTTTCTCTCCAAATGAGATCAAATAATTTTACAAGCGACACATTTTGTAATATAATCAGAAAACAAGATGAGGTATATAAATCTTGTCAAGAGGTAATTATTTTTATGTTAATTTTGTTTGATAACTTATCATCAGGCTTAGGAAATAATAAGAATGCTGGGACAACTTACCTAACATTTATCAACAAATCTATGTAGCGTGAAAGGTCCGGTCTCGGCGTAAATAAGAAAACCAAAAGCATGTTGTAGCCTTTCATGAAACAGGTTGGCCCTCAAAAATTGTATTTGGCGTTTTTCAACGCGTAACATACGAAGCAAATAAGGAAGGAACACACAGAATGTTATATAGATAAAGTACAGATGATACGGGTCTCAATCTTTTTGTCCGATTTCGACACAATTATCGATTCCAATTCTGATTATAAGAAAGAGACAATCAGAATATTATATAAACCATGAATCTTCACCTTACATATTCGAACATATAAACGTGAGTAAACAATTGCAGGCAATTTAAATAAATACATTGACAAAACCCGAAATAATTTATTTCTCCTCCTTTTACGACTCTTATCCAGTTGTTATTAAATAGTATAATGTTGGTCATATTTGTTGTAATAAGCAATGAGGTGATCCCGTTTAGGCTGTATAAAATTGGGTTTACAGTTATTTCGCTTTAACTGAATTTTGCTTTACGTATTATGACGTAACTTCCTCTTTTATTCGTAATATAAACGGCATTGCTTACGTATACAAAATCAGTCTCAAGGGTTTAAAGAAATCGGTTCACACGTCTCTCTTGACGCGTGAATGCGTTAATAGTAAAATCCTTTTTTATCAGTTCTTCTTTATTGCCATTTTCTAGCATAAAGTCAATATTCTTTTTCATCGAGGTACGTCATTTTTTAACCTTTGTCTTTAATAAAAATCATCAATATTTTACTTTTTTTTATAATAGACGACCCCATTCTTTTTTTTTTTTCATTTCCTCAATAAATTTCGCTTTGCATAAAACTAGAATGGTGGAAGCGAGAATAATATATGCAGTATGCAGCAAGAGAGGACAGGATTCAAACAGTTAGAGAAAGTTAGGATTATAATAGTTGCTTAGTATAATATCGGTTATTTGGCAATTTAAGTGCGAATTGCTTTTCATGATTACAAACAAAATGAAATTTATAAAAATAACGCAATCCCAAAAGGACAAATGTAGTATGAATTTCTATGATTCTTAGTTTTAGGGCACCAAAACTTTGTTTATTTATTCATTAATATACATGTGTATATGAACCTTAGTATTATGTGTTTGACATTCGTTTCCTCGATAAGGGATCACGCGAAGCTTGCTAACATCCTAAGTAAGGTTGTTTTGTGAAACCAACTGGATTCGACCATGGCATAATCAGGTCAGTCGCGCGGTTTCTTTCGTCACTAAAGCCATTGTTTAGATGACTTGTCGTCCGTTGATTAAATTATGTTTCTGGTCCTGTTCAGTTCTAGGGGTCCAATCCTCTAAGGTTTTATCTTATTTCTTCGAGTAGTTGTTAGTTTATTGCTATACAAGGCGTCATGCTGGCGAATTTCAACGGAAATAGGATGGTATTCCGAAAAGCCATTGTGTTCATCGACTTGATTACTCGCTCTGCAAAGCTACTTCAGATGCTTGTGACACATCAGCTCGTCATAACATAAAGATAAACAATTGCGCACCCAAGTCATCAATTTGTGTCATTAAATACGTTATCAGCGTCACCTCATATATTGCGGTTAACTCAGCCTCAGTCTAATACTATTATATAAACTTCTCAATATGCTGGTTCTGTACTTAGATAAAACTAGAAACTTCGTAGTGAGAATTTGCTTTTTTTAAAATTTATTTTTCAATATCCTCCAAATAATCCGTGTAATCAGTTTCCGTTTTGTTTTAAGTTTAGTTAGCAGTAATGCTATTTCGGGATTGCTTGCTTCGTGGGTCGTTAATTTGCGCCCTTCACTTGATCTAAAATATTCGGTTTCATTACAGATTCGGTCAATATTACATCAGCTTTGATGTCGTTCTCACGAATGTCCGCTTTGATATTTACTTACAGTTATCTGATTCGAACATCAAGGCAGTAGCTAAACAACGTCGTTAGACATATTTATGATTCTCTAATCGAAATCGTATCAATGTCACTCCACGATGACGTAGAAGTTGCGAATATGTATACAGAAAAGAAAAAGCGCAAACGCTCAGTTCCCAAAATAAATTTTTGCAAACAAGAAGCGACTGACACGTCCAACGATATATGAGAGCTTATACAAATTATGTAGCGGCTTGTGAAATGCTGTTATCCAATAAAATTCGTTTTAGAATATTCAAACGTTTTGGGATTATGTTATGTTTGAAAACAATCCCATTTAATATCTTCTAGTCAGTTGTAATTTGCTATTAAGTAATAAATATGACGTATCTGTTATTTATTTTGATGTCTTTTAAATCTGTCTTTTTCTTCATAATATATATATATATATATATATATATATATATATATATATCATGTAAAATAGCATGTGGTCAAATAGCAAAATGTCATCTCGGCAGCAGGAGTTGGCAGTCATGGTATGAGCGCAGCTGATATATTTTTCAACCACCGGTCTCCCATGGCGGATCACTGAGCGGATGAATCAAGAACGATCAACGGTCAGGGATCAACACCCAGTTAGCGGGTACTGCGGGGCAACCTACCACTGCTCCAGCTGTCGCACTCCTGTGCTCCGCTGGGGTCCGCAATGTTGGGTCCAGAGGTGGATGTTCTGTTCTGGGCATGCACTCATCCACTACTTCCCTGCCCCGGCGCTTGACGTTTCAGGCAACTACTATGGATATGTCAAGAATAAATTCTCAGCGACTGGCAATCTTTGGAGAGATAGCTGATGCCCCTCGCTGTGCTGGCGGGCCACGCCTCCGCTACAAGGATGTCCTGAAACGTGACCTCCAGGTCTTCGGCATCCCTCCTCTGCCGGCAACCGAGCAAAGTGGCAGGCTGCTATAAGATCTGGTGCCAAAAGATCCTGCCAGCAATACACAGACTTCCTGAACTGTAGAAGACTGAAGCGCCTTGCCAATCGTCGTTCTCGACGTTAAGGGCCTATGCATGTAAAATATCAAATGAAATATCGTCAAAGACATGTAAGAATCTGGAGGGTGAAATATGAGCAGACAGTTGGTCTGAAACATGTTTGTTTACATTACATTTAATTTTCTGCGTATTGACATGGTCGTTAAAAGTGTAGCTAGGATGCAAATTCCAGAGCCAAACGGTTGGAGTAAGGGGCATTTAGATTCAGAAGTTTCCCATACTAAATTAGTAATGGTTTCATCTATTCTTATTGTATAGTATTCTATCTCTTTCTGTATCTTTTTCTTCTTATTTCTCTATTTCTCGGACTCCTTCCCACACACACACTCTCTCTCTCTCTCCCGTTCTTTTATTCTATCTCTGTTTATTATCACTCAAACGTGATAAAGAAAATAACCGAATGAACAATTAGGAAGAGAGGGGTGACTAATTTTACACTTTGCCAGTGTATTTTCTTATAGTTATCTGTGGTTTTGAAAAATCATTTTCTTAAACTGAACAATTAACGGGTATTATTATTAATTAATTATACAACTTAAGTTAAAATATTTTTTTTAATTTAACATTAAAAATAAAAAAGAGATAATTGAATTAATAAACGATGGATGTATTTAAAACTGTAAAAGTATAAACTAAACTTCCTGTTTTTAAGCAAATATAATACTTTCAAATATATATATATATATATATATATATATATATATATATATATATATATATATTTATATATATATATATAAATGAACACCGCCTAGTTTTCTATTTTTTTCACACTTCACTAATACAAATATGATTGTTCATGAATATTCGACAGCACTCTTATCACGTATGAGTTCTGTTTTTAATTTCCGAAGATAAGTTTGCACTGCAAGCGAAGAATATTTTTTTTTTACTTGGGGACTCCGCTTATCGAGGTTCGAAGGCCAATCTAGGATAAGAGTTAATGGGCGTAAAGTGGTATTGAAGTAATACTTAATGATGTAAATTCGTTGGTATTTGATTATATATGAGGACGATCTAACAGGAACTTGTTTACCTTAAATATGAAAGTTACCACGTTGCATTCATCCGGGAATCATGCCAACGGCACAGTGTTCCAAAGCGGGCAGTTCTGGATTCTGGGAAAGAATCTCTGCTCAGGAAATCTGCGCCTACATTTAGACACATATAGAGAGTGAATACAATCATATATAGTGGTTTTATCTTCTTAAATGTTTTAAATAAAAGATTTATATATATATATATATATATTAATATATATATATTGACGGTAGATTTTAGTTTCCTATAAGTACATCCATTTAAACATGTGTCTACCAAAAAGAGCTTAATGACTAAACAGAGCAGGTATATTAAATTTATTTACACAAACATTGATGGCTACATATGTGCATACATGTTTTTGTAATCACCCGTAATTGGGGAGATTACGTCTTCAGTCCGAGAATTTCCCTCGAAAACGTAAACTGTGACAATAGAATATTCTTTTCATTTTTTTGACACTGGGGTATATATCTGACACAGTTAGACACACTGAATCAGCCGAGAACAACATACGTCAATATAAAAATATAATAGATATTAATGTATATATAATCAGGAGCCAGAACAATGAAAAGAATATGCTGTTTTCACAGCCCCTAGGCATTAGGTATAAGCATTTTATATAATTTAGAATTTTAATTTTGTATTGTTACGAATAAAGTAAAAATTAAAAATTCGTGGGTTCTGCTAAGTTTTAAGAATTTAGAATATCTCCTACGCGTAATTCAGTGTCAGTAAGAGCAAGGCAATATTCTATTTACCTTTTTCTCAGGATAGTAGAGACAATATCTTAGGTGGGTTTGATTAATGTATTTCTGTGGCATGAACGGGATTCGAACTTGACCCACGCTGGTTTTCAGTCCGTATTGTAAATCACATATCTATCGTTACCACAGCATATAGAGAAAGCAACATGTCAATGCATTGGAGTGTGTTTCTATGTACGTGTCTCCTCACGAGGACAAAGTTAAGGATTGGTTATTAATGTAGAAAAAAAAACAGCGCCTCAATAAAATACCTGGATTTGAACCAAATAAGCATTGCTACAATCATGAAGAATGCCCCCTCACTGACCGAGGACAAAATAATGCAGCCTCAAAACAGATATTACACTTTGCTCCTCGCTAAAAGGCAATTATAAACCAAGTTAATCGCTACGTTGTAATTGTTTACTAGTTATTTTTTTTATTATTAAATTGAGATCAATGGCGACCTGTCTCTCGTTTCTCTAATATATAAAAGCAAGATAAATTTCCTTGAAAACAGTTGAAACTAAACGAAACAAATTGGATTGCATATCGGGAAATATCTAAAAGAACAACCAAAAAGATTAAGCAGGCAACGACATGGGACATGAGTAATGAAGTTGCACCGGGGAACATACCTTCGGCACGAAATGCGCTCAGCCAAGCGAATTATGTTCATTACCTTGAGTCATAGATCGAAAACCTCGCGCTCCCTTATTAGCCAGAGCACGAGCCAATGGATGCACTCAATTGCAAAAGCGAAGGGATGAGTAATCGCGAAAAACAGACAAACTGTTATAAGGCAGGTCATGTATGATATTAGGAAACAAAAACTAATCAGAGAATCGATTTCTTTTTTGCTACGGAGACCGCGCAAAATTAACTAGAGCCTTCTCTTCTTTAATACGATCCCTTTTAGAAAGTCGTGAGAAGAAAGTACCGGGTTTGGCAAATTTCGAATTTGAGGGTTTCCCTACCTTAGGCGTTCTGGTTGATTGATGATGACGTGGTAAATTGCATCGATTCTGAGAAATGGGTGAGTCATTATATTTGAACCGCAGGGCAAACTTAATTTGTTAATGCAATCGACGCGCACAGAGCATCTACACGTGTTTAGCGACGTTACTTGCAGGTTTTTAATTGCCAACTGCAGGCTGTAATGTTATACCTTTTGAAAAATACATTTCTCAGATGCACGATAATGAAACTTTACTTTACTATTGAGTCCCGTCTTTTGAAGACCAAAAAGCAAATGATAATGAGATAGATAGACTTTTAGGGTAATGCTGATGAATATTCTAAGAGGATTGAAAATGACAAATGGAATGAATACAATTTGTTTACAATGAAAAGTTGTGAAGTTTTTAAACATTGTGTTGAACAAAGATGGCGGCGTAGTTCATATCAGTAACCAAGATGACGGCCAAGAATCAAATGCGGTCCGTGGCGTAGTTAACGGCGAACTGATTGAATCCAAAATTCAACAATTTTTATAATAATTTTGAAACGTTTTCAATGGTTGTTTAGCACAGCCGGTGGTTATAAAAATGATTGGCGAATCAATTCGTCTTATACCCACCACTCGTCTGATGGGGAAGGTCTCCTAGCGGCTTCGGCTGCAGGGAGACAGGGTAGTAGTACTCGTCAAGGCTCGTCACTTGACACTCAGCCCGACAGGTGAGGGTCCGGGAACCGGCCCAGCACCTGTCGGACTTAGGTACGCCGCCTGGGTAATACCTAGGAGGTCCACCCTCCCAGGCCTTGCCACTGGGCTTTCCGGTGGAGTAAGTTCATTGCTTACTGCCTGAGGCGTCCCTAGTGGGGAATGCCGACGGGGTTACACAGGCAATTTTTACAATTGCAGGAGTGCCCCTCCTTTAGGGGAGCCTGATGGATCCCCACTTTTCGGCCTTGTGCCACATTTTGACGAGGTGGGCGGCAAATAAATAACTACTCCCATTAGGATTCAAAAACATTTTACATACACCCTTTTTTGATATAATAGAAAAATTCTTACGAATTTAATTTTGGTTTCACTTGAGAAAAAGGGAAGAAAGATTAATAAATAAATAAATGATAAATGAACAAAGAAGAATAAATAAATACATAAATAATAAATGAACAAAGAAGAATAAATAAATACATAAATAATAAATGAACAAAGAAAAATGAACCAATAAAATAATTGTTTTTTTATCTGCTGGTTTTGGGGAAAGTTGTCTTTATTCTCATTGGTCAAAAAGAATTACACTGGGGAATACTATTTTTTAAAACTTTCTGGTGCATTTTATTTTTTTAACTGATTCTGCAGGATTTTTAGGCGCTGATTTAAAATCTGAAATTAGTTTTTCTCCATATTCTCTAGTTTTCATGCAATTTGAGATAGATGAAATAGTCTAAATATGAACTTACGTAACCCAAATCTAAGCATTTTGAGATTATATACATAGATAGATTTTTATCTGTCTTCTTTTTTCCAGATCAAACATGGCTTCCTCATCAAGACATCACTGTAGAAACAAGCCTGATGCATTCTGTTACATCTGTGGTTGCTACACACTCCATTATCAGAGACGTAACATATCCTTGTTTGTGAAGCGAGCCTATAAGGCTTATTTTGAAGTTCGTCTTGGTGACCAAGACAAGCAATGGGCTCCTCATGTCGTGTGCCACAATTGTGAGGAAATGCTCCGAATCTGGACCAAAGGAAAACGCAATCGTCTGCCTTTTGGAGTTCCAATGATTTGGCGAGAACCCACAAACCATGTAACTGATTGCTACTTCTGCATGGTAAACACAGCGGGTGTGGGCAAGAAAAACAGACATAATATCGTATATCCGAACATTTCCTTAGCTATTCGGCCTGCTCCGCACTCTGAAGAGTTTCCTGTTCCAGTTTTCAAAGGTTTGCCTTCATTAAACGATAAAGACATTAGACATGACACGGACGAGGAAGACAGCTGTGACAATGAATTACCAGAAACTGAGTTGGAACAACCCGAGGAATGTTCTTCAGAGACTGAATCTCCCCAGTCCCCAAGCCTTTTCACCAGACTGAACTGAATGACTTAGTTCGGGATTTAGGTCTTTCAAAGAAAGCAGCTGAGATTTTGGCATCAAGATTATATAGCAAACATCTTGTTGATCACACATTACATCATATTAGAGAAAGCGTGACCAGCTTTTTGTGACCTTCAGAAGACGGACAGTTTGTTTACTGCCATGATATCCCAGGTCTTCTCAAAGAACTGGGTGTTCCTCACTATGATCCAACTGAATGGCGGCTCTTTTTAGACAGTTCTAAGCTCAGTGTCAATTGTGTTCTTTTGCATAATGGCAATGTTTACGGGACAGTGCCTATCGGCCATTCAGTTCATCTGCGGGAAGACTATGATGACATCAGAATGGTCATGGACTTCTTAAAATATCGTGAGCACAACTGGATCATTTGTGTAGACTTGAAAATGTAAACTTCCTTCTTGGTCAACAGAAAGGTTTCATCAAGTTTCCATGTTACCTCTGCATGTGGGACAGTCGCACGAGACAGACACTGGGTCCAGAAGGGCTGGCCTGTTCGTGAAACCCTTGAAGCAGGCATGCCAAATATCACACATGATCCAATTTTTAGCAGAGATAGGATCATCTTTCCTCCTCTGCACATCAAATTAGGTTTGATGAAACAATTTTTCAAGGCACTGGCTACCGAAGGTGAATGTTTCCAACACATCATCACAGCTATACCAGGGTTGTCGTTCGAGAAGATCAAAGCAGGTGTGTTTGATGGCCCACAGATTCGAACCCTCATTCGTGATGATCAGTTTGTTGCCAAGATGACCGCCTTGGAGAAGGCAGCATGGTTTTCCTTCGTGGCAGTCCTTCAGAACTTCCTTGGAAACAACAAGGCAGAGAACTACAATGAACTTGTGAACAGAATGCGCATCGCTTTTCGTGCTCTCAGGTGCAACATGAGCATCAAGCTTCATTTTTGAACAGCCATCTTGACCAGTTCCCTGAAAACCTGGGGGCTGGGAGTGACGAACAAGGAGAGCGGTTCCACCAAGACCTAAAGATCATGGAAGAACGCTACCAAGGTCGCTGGGACAAAAGTATGATGGCCGACTACTGCTGGAATATTAAACTAGATTGCCAAGATGAAGTGTACAAACGCAAAAGTTACAAACGCAAAAGTTACAAACGCAAATTCCTGCCTGACTAAAATACTGTTCAGACAGAAAGTGATAAGCGTTATTAGATGTGATTGACTCTTATCTGAAGAACGTTGTGAACGACGCTCATCTCACGTTGCGATAAAGACTGTTTTCTGAGAAACTTTTCCAGAAAAACATATGTCGTTCTAACAATGGTGTACTTTAATCTAAAATCACATTTTATTGGTCTGTTTCTTTTGCCTTGTTAAATATACGTTTTTGTGGCTGACATTGCAATATCCTATAATAATACTCATTTTTTTTTCTTTTTTAATAAAAATCAAAGATTGCATAAAATCTGTAGCTTGCAGAATAAAACTAACTTCAGATTTGAACTCAGCACACTTAAATTGACTAAAAACAAGTCTTTTTTTAAATGCAACATATTGAGTGTTCCCTTGTGTTATTAATATATTGGTATAATGTGTGTAAAAGAAGCCATTTTTTATTATATTGAGTTTTTTTTATACATATAAAATAAACACTTTTCAAATATATATAAACATACAAATAGAATATTTTCAAATACATATAAATATATGCACAAAAATTCAAAATATACATTTTTTTGTTTTGTTTTAACAAATGTTTGCCAAAAAAGACAAAAAAGAACTATTTGACGAATAGGATGTTTACAAAACGGTTTTAACAAGTGACTTTTTTTGGAACAAAAACTGGAAACATTATGTTAGGTATAAGTTGTTTAATTTGGTTAGTAAGGTAGAGATGGTCGCAGTTTAACGTCGTGTCCGGGACAATAATAACTCCAGTAATATTATGAAGTTCAAAAATGCTTCTCGAAAGCAGACACCACCAAATTACGCACCTCCCCGCAACGTCTCCAAAAATAATTTTCCCAAGAAAAAGAATAAAATTATCTGCTATAATTGTGGACGACCAAACCACAAAAGTTTCCTATGTCGATATAAACGCTCTAAAATGAACTCCGTAAAAAACGTTGAGAACTTTGTGGAAGAACATACATTTCTATTCACGTGTAACATTGACACTACCAAAAACGGTAAAAATCTCCTTGTAGACTCTGGTGCTACAGCGCACGTTATCAGCAAGGAATCTGATTTTATTAATTTTGATACAAACTTTAATCCTCAAAGTCATTTTGTCGAACATGCCGACAGTAATCAAATAAATGATATAGTCTTGAAAAGAGGCGATGCTAAAATATCCCTAGAAATAATATAGGCGAAATCTGTAACTGTATTCTAACAAATGCTCTGTTCATACATACATTTAAGCAAGACATATTTACCGTGCAGGCTGCAATTAAACAAGGCACGAATATACAATTTGGCTAACATTTATTTATATCTCAGAGATAAACATGCTGTAGTTTGTAAGGAAGAAATTGTGTATTATCGTGTTGATGATAACCATATGGAGGCCAACATTAGATTTTTACAGGATTTAATTAAAACAGAAATAGAAAAAAGATAGACTTTTTATCTGCTATAGAAAGTGAGAGAACAAGACAGCAGGCAGTCAGACAGTCAGATAGTAGATAGATAGATAGATAGATAGATAGATCGCTTAGCCATACTGATCGCAACCGATCTAACACTTGCTAAGCCTACCAGAACGCCTAAGGTAAGGAAACCCTCAAATTCGAAATTTGCCAACCCCGGTACTTTCTTCTCACGACTTTCCAAAAGAGTTTATTGGTAAAATAGAAAGTGAGTCCGATCAATTCCATGAACAAGGATGAGGTTATTTCTATATAAAAATCCTGGTGGTACACGATTTCAAGTCACGGACATCCATAGAATATTGATTTATAACCACAAGCAATATGGAACTTGTTTTACCCAGTGTTTTTTTTTCTTCAATGTATAAATAAGAAAGATAATGATAGTATATCAATTTTATATGGTTGGATTGAAAACAGGTTTGTGAATTTTTATTCGATTGCATAGATGACTGTGTTTTCATATAGTTCTTTGTTTTCGGGTAGAGAGATATACGCAGCATCCATTACATTAAGGTTTATTTTCATATTCCACTTCTCGTATCTACTTCGATATTATTTGAGAGATGCCTAATTTCACGCAAGTCAGATGCAGTAAAGTATTGATTTTCTTTAAGATCATAGTTTACACAAGTTTTGTTTATGCAAAAGTAAACATACAATTAAATGATGATCACAATGTTGCGTACCTGAAGCTTCCAGAAATATCAGATTTATATTGACCGAATATCGCGGTCTTATTAGTAATAAGTGAAACTTGTTTCTATGAAAAAAGCATTCTCTGAAGTGTTTCCTAATGATAGTTTGATATATTGATAATAGGAGCGTGCTTCTGTGCGATCAAGTGAAAAATGTTCGCTTGTAGGCTAGGTGAGCAATCATGCGTTCAACTGGCTAATATATATATATATATATATATATATATATATACCCCACACACACGTATATATATATATATATATGTGTGTGTGTGTGTGTGTGTGTGTGTGTGTGTGTGTGTGTGTGTGTGTGTGTGTGTTTAGTTTAATTTTTGGTAGCGGGGCCATGGCGTTTGAACATGTGTTGTATTACTGTTGACTTTAAAATAATGAAGATACACTGACATATGAAAATTAAAGGGTGCATAACGTTTTTGTTTGTTATGATGAAGAAGTGCGGGCTAGTGGTGATAAAACACTTACGATCAGAAATTAAACGGATGTTTATCGGCGGTCTTATATCGCCAATTAAATCCTGATATCTTATGTTGCTATTAGAGAAAATTTGTAACACCTGTCTTAATCTGCCAACGCCTATTATGGGACGTTACATTCAATTAAACCACGCACTTCTAGGATGTGATGTTTTCTTGGGTCGATAATTTTTTCAGTTAATTCTAACCAATTTTGGTGTTATTTTTCTTGATCAACCGTACTGTTTAGTTTGACTCCAACTTTATTTTTAATAGGTATGGATAAGGTTGTTGGACATATTTTAATGGTGTAATTATTTTCAGTAGTTTATATTTGTATAACACCGGACTGTAGCTACAATCGGCGTATATGTATCCATAATTGTGAAAATGACTAAGTTTATAGTTGACATTTTTATATAGACATTAATATCTTGGAATACGTTTTATTAAAAAAAGATTTACATTTAACATAATTCCTTTTACTTCTTTAATATATTTCAGGCAGTATGCATTGTACCGCCTCGACATACATATCTCGACAGACCCGCTTAGCAATAAGATCTCATCCCTTCACAGGTATTGTCCCTAAATGTCATTGTATTAGTTTTTTCTCTCGAACAGATAGAGTTTGGGATTACCTCCCTGCTTTATATATATATATATATATATATATATATATATATTACAAGCAGGTCACCACTTATCAAGGCCCGGAAGCTACTCGGGGATAAGGGTTATTGCGTGAACAGTAATCAATGGGATAGTATCGTAGTAATCGTTAATATTTGATAAAGTGTCTTACTTAAGGGGGCGGTTCAGCGGTTCATCAGGAATTTGCTTATGTTGGACTTGAATACATCGAAGTTGTAGTCAGGTGGGAAACAGACAAAAGGAAGAGCGTTTCACAGGCGTGCACTTCAGCTTTGCTCATGGAATCTACGTTTCGATTTAGACACAGAAAAAGGGTGGTTTCAGCTAGACGGGTGTTTATCGGGAAAGATTGGCGAGGGGGTACCAGAGATTGGAGCTCAGATGAGCACTTGCCATTGAAAGAACGATAAAATTAAGACAGGCTTGCAACATCTCTTCTATGAGAGATAGTTTGCAGGGAACAGAAAAGGGCATCCCCTACTAAGCCGCGAAGTATATGTTGTACTCTGTAAAGGCAGAATAAGCTGTTTTTAGCAGCTCCCGACCAGATGTGGCAGCAGAACTCCATCCTGGTACGTATTTGGCTTTTATATCGATAGAGAATTGCATCAATAGTGAGATATCTTCTGGAGCGGTAGAAGGACCAGACCATTTTCCAACGACCTTAGCAACAGACTTGATGTACGTGTTCCACTTCAGATCAGGAGTAAAGGTCAACCAAGGAGTTTGTCAAAACATGGTCCCTCCCCAAGACGAGAACCATCCATTTCAATTGATGTCAGATAGGGATCAGAGCGTTGGTCATGTAAAGAATGGAGCTTGGTTTTAGATGCATTAAAAGTAAACAGTCACCTCTTCCCCACACTGTGCCACATGCTCAAGATCAGAGGAGAGAGAATCAGAGAGAACTTTGTCATTTACGGCCTTTGATGTGTTGCCGTAGATGGTCGAGTCATCAGCATAGATGTCAACGGATGATTTAAGTAAGTGTTTTCGGAGATCATTGATGTAGATCAGGAAAAGAGTTGGGTCCAGGATGGACCCCTGGGGGACTCCAGCATTAATATTGTGGGCCTCTGATTTCTGCCCATCAACGACTACTTTTATGAGCCTATCAGAGAGAAATGGTTTACTGATTGAGAAAACATTTCTAGTTATACCATAGCTGGAAATCTTGTGAAGTAGGCATTATGCCATACCGCATCGGAGGCCTTTGATATGTCAAGATCAAGTGCCCTAGAAGGGAATATTTCACTAATCCTATGAGATATAACTTTTACCACCTCTGCTGTAGATCAAGCAGAACGGAAACCATATTGCGTGTCACTAAGAAGGTTTTTTCTGCTAAGGTGGTGGACTACTTCTCTATTTAATATGGATTCCAACAACTTACTCATGACACATAAGAGACTTATTGGTCTGTACTGAGAGGGAGATGACTTATCACCTGGATTCTTAAATCCTGGGCATACTGATGAGTTTCCCCATGATTTTGGAAAGCACTTCTCCATGAGGCAACGCTGAAATAGTTTTGTAAGTATGGGGGCAAGTTCTGATTGAATTTTTGTCAACACTATAATTGGAATGCTGTCAAGGCAATTGCTTTACTGGTATCAAGGTCCTTGATTAGCTTGATGGCCTAACGTACATATATTTGTATGTTGCATAGCATGTTGTCTGTTATTGGAGAGATAATACGGGGAGTTGATTGCCTTCGTCGCATAGGGTAGAATTAGCTGCAAAGTCCTTGGCAAATTTTTTGGCCTTGTCTGATGCTGACGAGATGGCCTCAAGTCTATTAATAATGGTTGGGACAGAACGCACGCTTCTGTTCAGGATCATATTTGCTATTTGCCAAAACTGGTGGGATCCAAGCCCCTTCTCAGCTACTTTGGATTTAACGGACTGATCATATAGCTCTTTTTCATTTTTTTATTACTCTTTTGCAGTGGTTGCTGTCAGTCCTGAAAGCAGCTTTAATCTCAGTACATCTATCACGTTGGTATCAACGGAAAAATTGATTTCTGTGCGTGATGGAAGGACCATATTCTGGGGAGATCAGTGGCTGACTGTTAGTTTTTTGTTGGAATGTTTTGGATGGTATGGATCTGTCTCTGCCTGCAATTAACCATTGGGGCAGGTCTGATACTATAGAGGCCGCATCCTTTTTACCCCCCCACACATATATATATATATATATATATATATATATATATATATATATATTTGTGTGTGTGTGTGTGTGTGTGTGTGTGTGTTTTATTGCTGGTTACTTTAAAATAATGAAGACACACTGACATATGAAAATTAAAGAATATTTAATGTTTTTTGCAGAAGTTTACATGTAACATGAACAAATATCATGTTACTCTTTCCTTTACATGGCCACAAATAGTAGCCTCTTACGTTCCATGATGCTTTGTAAGGGGTTAATATGAGTAAAAATAGCAAAAATTGAGTTAATTTTAGTTATTTTTTACGAAAACGTGTATGCATATTAGATAATAACATGTTTTAAATTGAAATGAGTTATTATCGATCAACCTGTTTATCTATCTATTTATCTATCTATCTACACACACACACACACACATATATATATATATATATATATATATATATATATATATATATTCATCCAGTGATATATCTATATCTATATATCCGTATCTATATCTATTCATCCAGTGGTTTATATTGAGAGTTATTATTGTTTATAGAATAAAGTGTAGCAATGGCTTTTATGAGGGGATTTACATAAATTAGCAAGGTTAAATAAGCAAATGACCTTCGGCAGCCATACGTTGAAAGATCGCACGTTTAGATTCGTGTGGTTTTATGGTGTCGTAACGGAACTGAAGTCAAGAGGTGGGGAAAGTTGGAGAAAGGAAGAGAGTTTGAATTTGGTCCTGGAAGGGAACATACGTGTTTCAAGCCAGGAAGCGAATCTGTGAAGAACAAGTGTGTAAACACGAAATGCAGACTTATAGCGAGAACCATTTCAGAGATCTGAAATAAATTTGTATTTTAAAAAATATAAGTGTTGTTTTGTGGTTTCACAAAAGAAGGAAGAACAGACCTCTCAATTAGTTATGATGTTAGTCATTTCCTGTTTCATCAGCGTTCAGCAGTGTAGATAGAATAACTCTTGGAGAAAGAAACGGTATGAAGCATATATTAATCTTCTTATAAAAATGATATCTTTATATAAATATGAATTGTAATATATACACATGTGATTACTCTCTGATACAACATGCCTCAGTTTATACGTCGATATCATATCTCCTGACTAAACAACAACACATTACATTCATACGTTTATTACGGGTGCCGTTATTAGACCATTATATCTCACTCACTACACACCATTAATTCATTACTTTTTATTTCTATTTCAAGCGTTTAATTTTAAGTGAGATATTTATTGACATAATGTTTTTAAAGAATATTTAGATATTTATTAATATAATGAGATATTTATTAATATAATTTTACTTAATATATTTTAATTTAAAATATTATATATTTCCTGAAGTGATAAACAACACTTTAAATGAACATAGTGCATTTTCTTCTGTGCGTTAAAATGAGAAATGAAAAGAAAAAAATAAAACAACGCCAAAAAGAATTGTTTATCCTCGTTCAGAATGTCTTAATTATTTTAAAATTGTTTCAATTGTAAGATTCTTCCGGCCTACTAAAATGATTTTTGAAAAAAAATGAAAACGATTTATTTATTTATTTTTTTATTGAAGTTTAAAAAGCCGAAAACAATGCGAAAAAAGACCGGAATCATGAGAGTAAAGGAAAAGAAAAACAAACGAGTAGACGAGTGTGTTTGAGAAGAGAAATGTCTAACTGATTATTAATCTATCATTCCTCACCTCGATGTATTATTATTTTATAACGTAGTTGCTAGTATGTCCGGTGTATATAAAGTCCGTTGGTAGTATGGGACTTTGATAATTTCGGGAGAAAGGTACCTCCCTTTTCAAAAAAAAGTATATTCAAGATGGCGGAAGAGAAGATTGTTTTGTAACGGGACGTATATGCTGCAATGATCACAACGACGAAACCCCTTGTCACAACGAAATATTGATTTATGAGATATATTAATTTATAAATAACATTAAAATTTCGTTTGATACCTTCATATATTACAAACTATTAATTTCCTAATATAATGCGCATGATTTGATGCGATTCATTAAATAGGGGTATCCTCTATTTTGAATCACATTGTGCTATTATATTTATCATAAACAGAGTTGTTTTATTAACTTTAGAACAACACAAGGCAATATTATTTTCGTACAAAGCTATTGTTACATAAAGGTCACTGTGTATGCATGTGAGATGCTTCTTCAGACCTTCCAAAAGACTGTGCTTATTTTTGCAAATTTCACATAAATATGATTAATATCGGAAGTGCTCTTACATATGTTTTGAACAGTAATTCATACAATCATATCGAAAATCGAAACGTTCTGATCTTAAAAATAGCCTTACTTTTATAAAAAAAAAATAATTTTACCGGGAAATATTATACGTTAAACCGGTGTAACCTTGGCTGGTGTGACATAAAATGTTGCACTGTAAAAAATCTTTCTTTTACTGTCGATAACAGAAATAGCATTTTTAAGATCTTCTTGCCCAAATATCAGCTGAGATGATATTGTAAACAAGCACTGACGTATTATTATTATTATTATTATTATTATTATTATTATTATTATTAGTAGTAGTAGTAGTAGTAGTAGTATTGTTGTCATTATTGTTTTCATTATCATTATTGTTTTATTATTGTTATTATTGTTTTATTATTATTATTGTTGTTGTTATTATTATTATTAAAATTATTAATAATAATAGTATTTGCAAATTATTTCTCTTTATATATAATATTCAATTAATTATTTATTCTATAATAAAAAACATACGTAATCTCCATAAATTAAACTATCATGTTTAAGCTTATTGTACGCCCGGGCAACGCCGGGTGTCACGCTTGTATAAAGTATAATAAAATCGACAAAAACCATGGTAATGTTTATATCATTGTTTTCCTGCCCATAACCGTCCCGAAAAAAAAACAAAAAAAAACAAAACGTTATAAAATTTATTTAGTCGGACATAAATTTTCCTTTATCAAATAAATTATTAATCTAGCTTAAAAGAGCAAAGACAAAGGATAACATTCAATAACAAGAAGCAAGTTCCAAGGTATCACTTTTGACAAGTTATAAAAGAATTATATCTACATGTCCAATATTTACGACACTTTTCCAATATACAAAACAAGCTTATTGAAAAACGATATGATACCGTACAAAGACAGTTGATCAATTTAGAATGGATGGAAAAATATTTGCAATATTGAAACATACACAATATATCTGTTTCTGTGCCTCTTTTTTGTCTATATATCTCAATAATCTTCTCGTTCTCCCTATCACAATACCCCCTCTCTTGCATACAGAGTGTTCTTCTGCACACACATACGAGTAACGTGGTGAGAAAGGCATAATAACACGTATGAAAGATGGCACATGAAATAAATTACTATATGAGAGAGAGAGAGAGAGAGAGAGAGAGAGAGAGAGAGAGAGAGAGAGAGAGAGAGAGAGAGTTAAAAATACCGGATTAAATTTCGGGCGAAACTGAATGTTCTTATAGTCCGGATTTATTTTTCTTTACTCTTTTCTGGTTTATGGCAATACGGAGGAGATACAAATTTTTATTATGGAGGAAACTGGTAATTTAACAGTATATAAAAAAATCAATAATCAGAAAAGCCACACTCTGTCACCGCCGTCATATCTGTAAAACAAAAATTGGGGATTAAAATAAAATAGTGTTGGCTATAATAGAATGTTTAATAAACAGAATAGTGAATACGAATAATATACTTATACAAATAAAACAGACACAGTCAAGCTAACTGTTATTCCGGTCGATTCAAACGACCTTAATTCTTAGAGAAAATATTAAAATTAATCTGATATAGAAAAAGCTGTTTAAATTAAACTAATAGACGAAATATTTCATTAAAAGATTGAATTTTTGAGTTACAATTTTAGAAAATATAAATATAAATGAATGCCAAAAATTCTATTGAAATTTATGTATCGAATATGTTAGTAAAACGAAATTTAGTCATAACAAATGTTGGCGTCAAATATGCCATTGCATAAGTTGATATGTTCGTTGTGTCTTACAAACTGATGTGTTCTAAACGACTACATACACTTTTGTGAATAACTATATATAATTTGAAAATCATATCCTATATATATATATATATATATATATATATATATATATATATATATATATATATATATATACTAATAAAAGTACCGGTCGTTGACTGGGTTAAAAAAAAAAACTACAGAAAATGGACTCTGATTTATGAAAGCATGATAGGTTATGAAAAAGAAGCGTTGAAAATTTGGGTTGAATTTGGGGGTATCAAAACCAAAGCAAAATATGATGAAAGTAAAAATAAGATAGATAAACCCCATAATTTGTTATACCATACCTGTTCACACTGAAACACTTATCACAATATTTTGGGGATCTATATAAAAAAAAACCTTTGTGACATATTTCCATTCTATGGAGGTCAGGTGCGAACGAACACTCTGTAATTTTATTATACTATATTTCTTCAAACTGAAATATAATTATCAAAGTATTCTTACGCAGATAGATATGAAAAGTCTTTATTAAAGTTTGTGCCTATTTTCATTCTATGGAGGAGAGGCACGAACGCAGACCCCACAATTTTATTATACCATCCCTATTTAAGTTAAAACATACTTATCAAAGTATTCTTCTGTACATCTATATCAAAAACACATGCAAATGTTTTTTTTTAATTTTTATTTTTTTTATTTCCATACTTTGTGGATAGGCGCGAACACAGACCCCAAAATTTTAATGAAACACCGTTCTGCCAGATCAACTATACCCATTCCTGTGTCTCGATACATCTTCTATCATTATATGTAATCAGTTTTTTTTTCAAATAGTCAACTATATAGGAGCCTATTCGTGACCACACACACACACACACACACACACACACACACACACACACACACATTCAGCTTTATATTATATATATATATATGTATATATATTATATTTTATCAAATGATATAACCATTTATAAAGTAAGCTTTAAGTGCATTATATGACTAGAACCTGCAATTAAAAATGACATAATCCTAAACCTTTTTTTAAAATATTGAAAGACCGTTTCTATTACATAGGTTTATATTTATACATTTCTTAAAAACAGTCAGAAAAAGCTGCATTAGTGTACAACACGCTATAGTCAGATTTAAAAAAAGATTCGTTATACACTAGGTAAGGCTTTCTGTGAATATTTAGTAAATATATAAACGTGTATATTTACACAATGGACACAAACAAAGTTTTATAAATAAAATCTTATATGGCAAAACTCTGATTATATTAATGTATATACAAATACGACGTTTAATAATAAAGGTTATAAAGATTTTTCACATAATTATTAAGTAAATAAAACGATACAGATCACCGAAACGTAAATATATGGAAAAGTATTACGAGATTCAAAATATCCAACTTTTATTCAATGTAAGCGGAGATTTTTATTAATAACTAGCTACAAATCTTAGTGAATGCTCTACAAGAGTCACAAATATTCTCTTGTAAAACTTAGGCCAATTCACAGCCTCCAACATAGTACAGTGAAAAGCTGCTATTTTACACTCCAACATATCCTCATCTCACCACGTGCTTGAAACGTGTTAGTGCTCTCCACATCAATATGCGGTTCACATCTAAGGACATCACGATGTCTTCGGTTGATTTTTCGGATCTGAATAGCTCTACTATTGCAGTTCATTTCGCAAAATCACGTGGCATATTGTCAAAAATATTCTTTAAGTTATGCACCTGAAAATATTTTTTAAAAATCATGAAACGTTACTAACTTTTGAAAATAATAGGAAGTTGTAACAGTAAATAGAAACCACCCTATATGAAAACAACAGAAGTATATCATAGAAGTATCAGTAAGATATTAAAATGTTATTAAATGAAAATATTTTTAAAAATCATGAAAATTTACAAACTTTTGAAAATAATAGAAAGTTGTAGCGGTAGATATTGACCACCCTGCATGAAAACAAAGGTATATCATAGAATTATCAGTAAGAAATTAAAAAGTTATTAAATGAAAATATTTTAATGGTACGTATATAAAAGCTTATTTACACTACTAAATAACCTATATAAAGCAAATTTACCACTGAGAGTAATATAGATAAAAAAAATGTATATTTAATGTCCCTATTTGTGCAGATTTTTACGGCTTAAGCCAAACAGAAAAATATAGGATGTCATTTCTTTATCATTCCGTCATTTCTTTTATCGATGTGTATCACAACTTCCGAAATTACCGAACACATTCTCCCTTGCATCAAAGAAAGTATATGTTTGCATATCTATGATACGCAAAGACACACAGGTGTCACCAACCAAATGCTCATATATATATATATATATATATATATATATATATATATATATATATATATATATATATATATATATATATAAGAGCAAATAGTTGATAAATCATGTTAGAGCACATTGCTAAAGAATTAAAAGCATATTTAATCTGTAAAGGGAGCACTTAATAAGTGGATAGTCCTAAATCCGCGGAATTTCGAAGAAAGACTTTCCTTCTCATCAGAGGGTAGGAATTAGCAAAATGCGGGAGCGGATTTTGCATGCAAAAGTATTTGATGAAACTGCAAGTAAGATCTTACTTGATAACAAAGAGCTAAGCAGAGGGAATATGGTTTAGAAAAGGAAGATTTCACGTGAATGGATAGTCAGGTGAAAGGTAAGGTATCCAATCACGGTAAAATCCAAAAATGTAAGTCCAAGAAAATTAATTTAATTTTCTATTCGCACAAGTAAAATCCAAGGAAATCGCGTAAATGGAAGATGGTCCAAAATAATTCAAAAGGCCGAAATCCGTGGAATAATTCACAAACATGTACAAAGAAAAGGGAGGAAAATTCAATAATAATAAAAGAAAAATAAGGTATGCTTTTAACACGGCTGCCGAGAACACAATTATATATATACACACACACACACACACACACACACACACACACACACACACACATATATATATATATCGTTATGGATAGCATTCTAACACATTTTCCTTTTCACTTAAGTATGGTCTATGATCGTTTTCTTTTGCATTTTAACTTTTAATATCCTGAGGATGTCCCCTGCAATAGGAACGAAACGTTGATCACCATTTTATAAATTCATTCGGTTTTTCGTTTTTAAACCAACATAACGTCAACTATCGCTGGTATTTTTGTTTTGTTTTTATTCATTCTGTCGAAAGAAAAACCGATCTTTTCTGCGAACATCTTAATCGCAGCAAATTCTCACAACAATAGGAGATTTTTTCTGGAAAAATGCATTGAAGAAAAAGTAATACCCGCATTCATACCAAGATTTCTTAAAACAGCAGACCATATTTTCCCGAAGTACATTGAAAAATACCTCCTGCCATCTGTAGTATATTTAAAGCACCAAGGCTCTCATCTTTTTCGAAAAGCCAGGACATTAATTCCTGAATATCAACATAATTACAAGGACACCCCAATCAATTAAGAACATCAACAGATCTATCAAAAAATTTAAAAGGCGCCAATTGATAAGAAATAGCAAATAGAAAACTTTAGGACGTCCAGACCTTATTCTAAATATTACTTCAAATCCAATCTCGGGCATTGAAACTGAAGCTGTAAGCTGCGGTCTTAAATTCCTACGTAGAACTATTCATAAAATTTAAACACGAATCCGAACAAGACAACTCCCTAGCTTTTCTAGATATACTCATAATCAGATCAGAAAAAAAAATCTGAGTTTTGAAGTACATAAAAAGACCACATACAAAAACGGTTAAGTTCACTACTGTGATAAAATAAAGACTGGCATGATCATTGTTTTTTTTTTCTTGCGTGCCCTTAGAATATGCTACCCCCAATATCTTAATGATAAAATAAATAAAAAATTAAAAGTTCGTTACCGGCAAACATTCACATATCACCGCTAACACAACCCTAAAAAGTTATAGACAAGATGACTCGAATTTCATAAAGGGTTTCATACAAGGGATAATATTAGTAGCAACTACCCAACCACAAGAATTATCGCTACCAAAGAGATACATTGATGTCTTAAAATTTTTAACAAAAAAAATAAAGACATCATCATTTTACAAGCCGATAAAGGGGGTGGAATAGTAATCATAGATAAATATACATATCTAAAGAAAATGCACACACTATTAGCAGACGGAGATACATATACTCCGATGGACTTAAAATCTATACAGAGATATATCGGAACCTTCAAAAAATTTATAAGGAAACTTATCAAAAACGATAAAATATGGATGAATTACATAGCCTACCACCCCACTATTCCTGCATTATACGACCTCCCCAAAACACATAAAAACATCCCTATGCGAGCCATAGTCTCTAACATCGAAAGCGTCACCCATAAATAAGCACGAGATAATGCCCAGATTTTAACTCCATTAATGGGCACTATTAGCACTTCACATATTAAAAACTCTCGCGACCTTCTAAATAAAATTAAAAAAGTATTAAGATCCGAAACAAAACCCTGCACAGTTTAGATATAATATCCCTATACACCAATATTCCTATAAAAAATGCCTTAATCTACTTCAGAAATACCTAAACAAAATTAAAGCCGATCTACGTTTTTCCTCGGACACATTAATACAAATAATAAAACTTATCACTGATACAACCTATTTCCAATTCAATAATTCCTACTACAGACAAAAGTTTGGACTCCCTGTGGGTAACCCCCTTGGCGGAGTACTAGCTTACTTATTTCTAGAATTCCTAGAGACAAAATCTTTCAAATTCAGATTACTTTAAAACTTCACATACATAGGCGATATCCTTATTTTTTCTCTCCATAAACGCACAAATGGAACAACTTAGAAATACATTTAATTCAGTAGAACCATTCACAAAATTTAAACACGAATCCGAACAAGACAACTCCCAAGCTTTTCTTGATATACTCATCATCAGATCAGAAAAAAGATATGAGTTTCGAAGTACATAGAAATACTACACACAAAAACGGTTACATTCACTACTGTGATAAAATAAAGACTGGCATGATCATTGTTTTATTCCTTGCGTGCCCTTAGAATATGTGCCCAATATCTTAATGATAGAATTCAACACATTACGAATGTTTTAAAAACATTACATTATCCGTCCTATTTCATTTCTTACGCAAAGAAAAAACTACGAAAATACACTATAATATAAACAAACAGAAAAATAAAATAAATACCTCCCTACGAAATAGACATCTTTTCATTCCCACCTACACTAAAAGTACAAAAATCTACGACACGTTTAATAGACGGTTTTCACTTGATAGAAACAACTTCAACAACAATAAAACAGACATTAAAAACTACCGAGTACTCTTCCAAAACCCTCACATCCAACACCGATATAGACTCCATCCAATGTAACAATTGTCAACAAGCACACATAGGCGAGACACAGCGTAAATTGAAACTAATACTTTACGAACACAGAAGATATATAAGGAATTGTAACGCCCTAAATGCACTCTTTGCCATTGTGCGGAACATGATCATTAATTTAACTTAGATCATACGAAAATTATAAAATTCTTGATAGATAGAGTCAAAAGAAGACTTTTAGAGTCAACACTGATATTAAACACGAATACTATAATACTATATCGCAAAGAAACGGATTCTACCATTTAGCGCCTAATATAGGGAAAATAATAATCAAAGAACAAAATATAAAAACGGATCCTGGTTAATTCATACTATTGTCCCAAGCCGTTTTTCCTTAAATAATAAATAAGATTAGGAAAAAAGCTTGTACATAGGTATTTAAATAACGTATTTTTAAAAGTGTGTGTGTGTGTATATATATATATATATATATATATATATATATATATATATATATATATATATATATATATATATATATATATATATATATATATATATATATATATATATATATATATATATATATATATATATATATATATATATATATATATATATATATATATATATATATATATATATATATATATATATATATATATATATATAAAAATATATATATATATATATATATATATATATAAAAATATATATATATATATATATATATATAAAAATATATATATATATATATAAAAATATATATATATATATATATATATATATATATATAAAAATATATATATATATATATATATATATATATATATATATATATATATATATATATAAGGATTTGAATAATCCAACCTTCCCATACACACATTTATTTATTTTTTTTTCATTTTTCTTAAACTTTTTCTTCTAGGGGATGGGACATCCAACCAGATGTCTGACATTTACCCCTATTTTAGTGAGTCCAACCAAGAGATCTTTTCAGGATTCTAGCCGTCCCTTTCAGTGCAATCGTTTGTATTTCACTTGCACTTGGTTCACCGGGTATGCTTGCTATGTACTTTTTAAAGTTCTTTTTCATAAGCCCAGTTGCTCCTATGATGACTGGTATAATTGAAACGTCTTTTAATTTCCAATTTCGTTTCATATCATACATAAATCCTTGATACTTTGTTATCTTTTCCCTCTCAACTCTGTTAAGCCCTGTATCATTGGGTACATGGACCTCGATTACGGTCGCTTTTTTGTTTGCTCTGTCCCAAATCACTATATCTGGTTTAACAGCTGCGTTTTCAAGATATGTAGCAGTAGGGATTATGTAGTCATAGTGAATAGTGTAGTTGTCATTCCCAACTGTTCGTTCGGGTATATGTTCCCAGGAGTTTTTACTACACTGAATGTTGAGTTTCTTACATATCTTCCAGTGAAGGTATTTGAAAACTCCGTTATGGCGATCTGTATAATAACCGTCTCCAAGTAGGACTTTGCAACCAGAAATCAGGTGGCCCACACTCTCAACCTCAGTGCTACAGAACCTGCGTTTATTATTGTTGCTTAGACCACACATCTTTTTGAAGGCATTTGTCATGGGGCCCTGGTCTTGTGCAGCCAATATCAACCTCTCTTGGTCGTAATGGAGGGATCCTCTTTTAAGCCAGTCCAGGGAACCATCCCTATCAATATATTCTTGGGATAGTTCAGTCGGTAGGTATTTTGCCAGTTTATGGTTGGTCCATTCTTCTGTTTTAACACTATGGAACTGGCTAGTGTATTTTTCCGACTTTTCTGGGCTATGTCAGGTGCAGGCTTGTTTGGGTTCTCAGTATCATTTGTAAGGCAATCTTTTCCAAAATGAGTGGCAAGTTGTGTTATAGATGTTGTACTACTTGCTCGATTCTGATAATGGTCTTTAATTTTCATAAGCTTGGGGTTACAGGAACTTATTATGTACTGACCTATGTGGACGATTGTGGCTCTTTATAGTTTCCTTCCCGTTATGGATAAGTTTCTAATACTGTTTCATTTTCACTTACGTATGGTCTATGATCGTTTTCTTCTTCTGCATTTTTCGTTTTAATATCCTGAGGATTCCCCTGCAATAGGGACGAACCATTGATCACCATTTCATAAATTTATTCGGTTTTTCTTTTTTCAAAACAACACACATACACCCCCCATATATATATATATATATATATATATATATATATATATATATATTATGTTACAGAGTAAAATAAAATCTATTTTCTAGACCTTACACGAGACCATAAAACGTTATAAAGGGAGGGTAATAAAGAAAATAATAAATAAAGTAGGACTTTCCTTCTGCAGACAAAGCCAAGAATAACTAAAGATGGATGCTCAACGATGTCCTTTCCAGATGTCACTTAACTTCTAACTTAGTTCCACACACATCTGACACCGCTTCAACTTTATCTTCTATGATGTGATCGAGGTTAATTCCAACAAGCACGTCCACAATTCACTCGAAACTGAAGGCTGCCATCGCGTAAGCGTACCGCAAGGGCATAGTCCCCAATGTTTTTAACTCTCGCGAGAGCAATGAGATGGGATCACTACCGTATGCGGTTACATTGAGAGATTAGCTCGTATGTAACCAACTGTTGTAAAATAAACATTCGATCCTTTGCATATAAAGAATTTGCATACTTATTTTATTTTATCAGATTTTGCTGAAATACTCCATATTTATTCCTTAAAATGCATAATAATTAGTCTTTAATGTGATATATGGTTCGAACAATTTCATAGTTATATATTAATAATGCTTCGAAGCACTACTGAAAACTAAAAAAAATAATAGAACTATAGAGAACCGGTATGACTACATTGCGCTATGCATGCAACTAAAACTTATATATATATTTTTATAGCTATTCTAATTGTTTTGTTAAACGTGGCGTTCAGTAGTTTTAATATTAATTTAATAATGAAAACCATCCAAAATAATTTTTCAATGTTCTCATGGTCATGTTTGTGTGAAAATAGCGGATTAGGGATTCCGAATGGCTGTGTTTCGTGTAAAAAGATAGAAATAAGTTTTTTGTTTATTATTTCATTTTGCAGCATATCTACTCTTTTCAGATTATGTAATGACGATTCTATAAATTTTGGTAAAGTTATATGCCATAAGGCTTTTATATCTTCACACCGATATTATCGAAAGTCATCCCCTCTTTTTGATTGACTTCAAATAAATCGACAGATCTGTTCAGATACAACAGTTAAGAAATCAGCTGTTGAACGAAAATGAAACTCACAAGGTCAAGAAATTTCCATAAAATGAACACGTCTTCTGTTAACCAACATCTCAAAAAATTTGCTAATAACAGAAAGGCAACTTAGAGGACGATATTTCTTTAGGTCAGGGGCAACAGAGGAATAATCTCAACAAGAAGGGAAATCGGGCTAAGACAAGCAGACAATGAATAAGTTCGAGAGAATAAAGGAAATTTTAGGTGCAGGACTTTGAGAACAACAGTACGAATCAAATCAAGACATGATCAAAAGCAGCAAATATTCTAGCTACTATTTTCGGATAATTTTCGAATCAAGTATGCTAAGTTTTCCGAGGAATACCCAGAAGAACAGAACCAGATTTATCAATATAAAAAGAAGTGCAATGTGGTTTTAGTCTTACCTTTTTTTTATTTTTTTTATGTTAGCTTAGGTCTAGGATAATGTTACAGTATGAGTAGGTATTAAGAATTGTGCTACGAGTTGTGCCCGAGCTATTTTAGATTATAGGAGGGTTAAGATGTAAGTGCAATATAGTATGGATAAGACAGCAAGTTTTGAGTCATGCGTAATTAGGTGAATAGATATATGGGCAGGTTTTGAGTCATGCGTAAATTAGGTGAATAGATATATGGGCAGGGTTTCAGTAGGTGCGACTAGAGTTGAAGTTGTAGGTATTTTCAAGTAAGAGTCATGGGACATTTTACATAACAAGGAGAGAGGGTACCGGATTGACAGTTCCTGGCTGCTGTTCCCGACTGGTAATACAGGAGCCCTAACTCTTTGGTAGCGCTTAGAGCGGCTGCTCCATCAACAGTTGAATAATATCGGGTTGTTTGCAGTGCCATGACGCGCATGGAAAGGGACCCTGCACTCATCCCCGGTGGGCTTTCCTGAGGCCACAATCCTAATTGGAGAAAGGTCAGCTGATGGTCTACTTGTGATGCATGTCTGATGCTCTGCATAACCTCTTGTTTAGCTCCCCCTTACCTAAACCGAAACTCTTAAAAAAATATGACGACAGTACAATCTAAAAATAAGCTTAAACCAGGATTAGGGACAAACAAATTCAACTTGCCTCCTCCCTTGAGGCTCTCATTCACAAATATCCGTGGGCTTAGAACTAACTTAGCTGATGTTGAAGCATTTCTCTTAACAAATACCCCGGATATCTTAGCACTAAGTGAGACTAACCTACACTCCTCCATTCCCTCTAACCACTTTAACATGCCTGGATATCTCCCACTCTGCCGTAAAGAATCTGACAGACACATGCACGGACTTGGAGTTTACATTCGTAATACCCTTCCCTTGACTAGAGAAACAAACCTAGAAACAGATGAGCAAGCCTTTATGTGCTTTAGACAAAACATGCAACACAATATTAGCTATTACTATTTTCTCTACCGCTCTCCCTCGACTCAGGACTGCACCATAATAAACAAAGTATCTGACAGCATAGACACGGCACTGCCCCTCGACACTAGCGCACAAATACATGTATTTGGTGACTTTAATGTCCACCACAAAAACTGGCTCGGATTCTCTACTTACACAGATGCAGCGGGCAGCACAACTCATAGCTTCACTATATCTCACTCCCTATCACAAATTGTTACGTTTCCAACCCGTTTCCCTGACCAGGAAGAACAACACGCATCACTTCTAGATCTGTTTTTGACTACAGTTCCCGATGATTGCATAACGAAGGCCCACATCCCACTCGGGAACGCTGATCATGCAGTGATAATAGTTGAAATCGCCCTTAACTCTAGCGCATAAACTCAAGAGTCAGTGCTCAAAACAACGAGATATTATAAAAAGGCTGACTGGGAAGCCATCAGGGAACTAATTAGAGATGCCCCATGGAGAAATATTTTCTCTCTCCCTGCTGAACAATGTGCAAACGAGACCACTGAATGGTTCCAAACCGCAATCGAAGCGCATGTTCCCATGCGGAAATTCTATAGTAAGCCCCACTCTCCCCAATGGTTTACGTCGACTTGTGCAATTGCCATTGCTCAAAGGCAGCATGCATACCGTAGGTTTAACCGACATAAGTCCAGTTCAAACAGACTGAAGTATATAGAAGCTAGAAGTAACGTTAAGAAAGAAATAGCGACAGCTAAGAGAGAATTTACGGAAACAACTAAAAAGCGCATCGAAGCACAAAAACTAGGAACTCGAGACTTCTGGAAAACCTACAACAGTGTAGTAAATAATGGGCAATCCACAATTCCCCCACTAACCAACAATCACGAAGTTGTCTCCTCAGCAACCGAAAAGGCTAACATGCTTGCCAGTCGGTTTGCCTCCAACTCCACACTGGACCCTTCCAACCACCCACTACCTGACTTTCCTATGCGGACAGACGCCACGCTAGACGATCTGAAAATCACCCCTGCTCAGGTGCATGTTATCATAAAAACCTTGACACTTCAAAGGCATGTGGACCCGATCTTATCCCGGCTGTGCTATTAAAAAGGTGCTCAGCCGAAGAAGCTCCAGTTCTCTCCAAACTCTACAACAAATGCATTAATTAAGCTTGCTTTCCGGGCTGTTGGAAAACTGCTTCTGTTGTACCAGTATTCAAGAATTCTGGCGAAAGGACAGACCCATCAAATTATCGCCCCATTAGCCTCCTCCCACTTTTTGCCAAAATTTTTATGAACGACATTAGCATTATTAATTTTTATATGCATTTTTTTGCGAATTAGTTTATCTGGCAAATTATTCCTCTTAAGAGAAGATAGATTCAATAATAATACGTGTGTAACCTGCTTTAATTAAAATATCATGATTAAGCGTATTGTATGACCGGGCAACGCCGAGCGGTTATCTTGTGTGAATAATAAATATTTATCTCAAATATTCAGAATCGTAATTAAACAATTTTAGTTTGGACGTGACAGAGTTACATATTTAGTGACGCAAATATATAATTTGACACATGAGAGTTTATTGGGAGCATCTTTAAATATGTATTATTAATACTAAGAGAGTCTTGAGCGTCATCTCTCCAGATGTACCAACAGTACTTTTCAGCACGGACAGAGAATAAGATAAATTATTGACAGTGGTTATAGCTAGATGAAAGTTTGTTGTGAATATCACACAGGCGAGGTGGGCATAAATTGAATTTTAGTCCAGCATCTGACATGAAACCCACGAAAGAGCAAAGCTAATTCACATCTAAGTGTGACATACTGACGGACAGAAATATAGACGAACAAAGAAACGCAACATGTTATGGAGACGCTTGAACACAACTGGAAACATTTTTATATACGTTCATTCAATTCTACGCATTTAGTAAATAAACTGATTTTTCTAACTGAAACATCACAGGCCGACCTACAGGCGTACTAACAAACAAACGTACATAGACTTTTATCGAGATACTTAATAATACAATATTGGTATTATATTCCTTTATCAGCTATATGCGAAATTGAATCATTATTTCGTTTCATTTTTTATTATATTTTCCAATTTCTTTTTTTTCTTACGGTCATATTACTATCATTTTTGGGTTGTTGCTGTTTATCTTCCTTCTCTTTTTAGGCAATGTTACTGGACCGCATTGAAATGTTTCGACTAAAGAAATCTATACATTAGACGAAACTTACAATAAACTGATCCTTTGAAAGACGAGATGAAGATGTGATCAGAAACTAATACGGCGGTTGTATTTATTTTTCAGGTTTGCGTATAATATTTCGTTTTAATTCAGACAGTATCAACCTGTTACTATGAGCGGAATTCTCCGTAGAAAATGGAGAGAATAAACGTCATTCTTTGGACTGAAAGAAAGTATGAATTCTCCTTTCTAAATAAACCACACTCTGTCGATCTTAATTACAATAAACTAAACACGGCTAATCTCGTTGACATACCGGTTTCCTTTTAGAGCATCGAAGTGAAGGAATGCTTAAACAGTATTAAAAGGAGTGATTTCGTAATTTCTTTAGCTGAGGATTAAAGATTCGTAATATTTAAATTATTCAAACTACTGTTCTAGTCTGGAATGTGATTCTCAGAACATCTCGGCCGATGTAACCTCCGACCATATTAAAGTGAATATTCTAGAACTTAGGAATATTTATGTTGAACTCTAGGATCAGTACGGAATTTTGAACTAAAATTTCTATTTAATTTATAAGGATTTGCTTGTTCTTATTCTGCAAACGCCTAGGAGCGATACTAAAACTATGATTAATAATGTTTTCTATGATAAACAAATTCTCATCAGAATGGTTCCGAGCCTTCTAGATAATCATACGGAAAGCTAACAATATCTGCAAGAAACCTATTTCTGGAGGTAAGTCTTGTTATTCAAAAACATTCCTTACTCGACCTCATCTGCAAAAGTTGTAAAAATTATTATTTTTTTATTTTGGAGAATTTCAATTGCGTTTTTAATAATGGCAAGTCTACAATTTCTCTTTTTAATGATTTCCTGGTTATTTCAATTTCTGAAGATAATGCTCTTTGTTCGTCTTTTTTTATTATTACATTTTTCACCCCAAACAAGGCACATTGCCACTTTGGTGTAGGGGGCTACTATCCGGGGCAACAACTACTGGGGTACTATGTAGGGATTTGGGCAGCAAGATGCCGGTTCACGTTACACTTGAACTTCTGCACGTTAGTACTGTTGGGGAAGCAGGGACCTGGAATAGAATTCCAGAGTCTAGCGGTTCTGGGGAAGAAACTATTGGAGTAAAAAGATCTTTTACATCTAGGGATCTCTACAGTGTGGGGGTGGGATTTAGCAGCCTGTCGGGTTTGTCAAGTGTGCTCACGTAGTGGGGGCACAAGTGATTGCAGTTCGTCAGAGCATTCACAACTAAAATACTTGTAGAAAAAGCAGAGGGATGCAACATTTCGTCGATAGGACAGAGGCTGAAGCTTAGATACCAGTTCAGGGCCTATCAGGTTTGCGACTCTCTTTTGAACCTTGTCAAGGAGCGAGAGACTAGTAGCCGATGCACCAGCCCAGATGTGGCAGCAATACTCAATACATGGGCGAATGGTGGCCTTATAGAGGTACAGGATACTTTCGGGTGTTAGGAGTTTTCTAGCACGGTAAAGAGAGCCCAACTTTCTTGCAGCGGCCCTGGCAATGCCTTCAATGTAATTGTTCCAACTCATGTTTCCTGTGAACGTTAGGCCAAGGAGTTTGAAAGATGAACTCTCAGATAAAGAATCGTTGGCCATTGCTATGGGTGGTAGAGAGGGTTTCTTGTAATTATTGAATGAAACTAGTTTAGTTTTGGCAGCATTGAACGCGACCAACCACTTTTGTCCCCATTCCACTACAGATTGGAGGTCTTCCTCGTGTGTTTCTGCCATTTCTTTAGAAATGTGTTCATTCGTCTTCCTGTCTTGCCTGCCATAGAGTGTAGTATCATCAGAATATATACCCATATCAGAGGCAATTTTGTCGGGGAGGTCATTTATGAATATCAGGAACAATAGAGGTTCAAGGATAGAACCTTGGGGAACCCCCACATTTACATCATATTGTTTAGATGTACGACCGTCGAGGACAACCTGGATTTTCTCTTGTCCAAGAAGGATTTAATTATGTTAAGTATTCTACCAGTGATACCGTATGATCTGATTTTCCTGAGGAGACCCTCATGCCATACCCTGTCAAAAGCCTTAGATATATCTAGAGCTACCGCTCTGCCTTCCCCCGCTTTGTCCAGTGAATGGTATATACGTTCAGAGATCACAGTTAGGATGTCTGCTGTGGAACGGGCTTGTCTAAATCCATATTGTTTGTCAGTCAGTAGTTTAGCATCTGTAAGATGATGGACTAGAGCATGGTTAATTATGGTCTCAAATATTTTGGCAAAAAGTGGGAGGAGGCTAATGGGGCGATAATTTGATGGGTCTGTCCTTTCGCCAGAATTCTTGAATACTGGTACAACAGAAGCAGTTTTCCAACAGCCCGGAAAGCAAGCTTAATTAATGCATTTGTTGTAGAGTTTGGAGAGAACTGGAGCTTCTTTGGCTGAGCACTTTTTTAATAGCACAGCCGGGATAAGATCGGGTCCACATGCCTTTGAAGTGTCAAGGTTTTTATGATAACATGCACCTGAGCAGGGGTGATTTTCAGATCGTCTAGCGTGGCGTCTGTCCGCATAGGAAAGTCAGGTAGTGGGTGGTTGGAAGGGTCCAGTGTGGAGTTGGAGGCAAACCGACTGGCAAGCATGTTAGCCTTTTCGGTTGCTGAGGAGACAACTTCGTGATTGTTGGTTAGTGGGGGAATTGTGGATTGCCCATTATTTACTACACTGTTGTAGGTTTTCCAGAAGTCTCGAGTTCCTAGTTTTTGTGCTTCGATGCGCTTTTTAGTTGTTTCCGTAAATTCTCTCTTAGCTGTCGCTATTTCTTTCTTAACGTTACTTCTAGCTTCTATATACTTCAGTCTGTTTGAACTGGACTTATGTCGGTTAAACCTACGGTATGCATGCTGCCTTTGAGCAATGGCAATTGCACAAGTCGACGTAAACCATTGGGGAGAGTGGGGCTTACTATAGAATTTCCGCATGGGAACATGCGCTTCGATTGCGGTTTGGAACCATTCAGTGGTCTCGTTTGCACATTGTTCAGCAGGGAGAGAGAAAATATTTCTCCATGGGGCATCTCTAATTAGTTCCCTGATGGCTTCCCAGTCAGCCTTTTTATAATATCTCGTTGTTTTGAGCACTGACTCTTGAGTTTATGCGCTAGAGTTAAGGGCGATTTCAACTATTATCACTGCATGATCAGCGTTCCCGAGTGGGATGTGGGCCTTCGTTATGCAATCATCGGGAACTGTAGTCAAAAACAGATCTAGAAGTGATGCGTGTTGTTCTTCCTGGTCAGGGAAACGGGTTGGAAACGTAACAATTTGTGATAGGGAGTGAGATATAGTGAAGCTATGAGTTGTGCTGCCCGCTGCATCTGTGTAAGTAGAGAATCCGAGCCAGTTTTTGTGGTGGACATTAAAGTCACCAAATACATGTATTTGTGCGCTAGTGTCGAGGGGCAGTGCCGTGTCTATGCTGTCAGATACTTTGTTTATTATGGTGCAGTCCTGAGTCGAGGGAGAGCGGTAGAGAAAATAGTAATAGCTAATATTGTGTTGCATGTTTTGTCTAAAGCACATAAAGGCTTGCTCATCTGTTTCTAGGTTTGTTTCTCTAGTCAAGGGAAGGGTATTACGAATGTAAACTCCAAGTCCGTGCATGTGTCTGTCAGATTCTTTACGGCAGAGTGGGAGATATCCAGGCATGTTAAAGTGGTTAGAGGGAATGGAGGAGTGTAGGTTAGTCTCACTTAGTGCTAAGATATCCGGGGTATTTGTTAAGAGAAATGCTTCAACATCAGCTAAGTTAGTTCTAAGCCCACGGATATTTGTGAATGAGAGCCTCAAGGGAGGAGGCAAGTTGAATTTGTTTGTCCCTAATCCTGGTTTAAGCTTATTTTTAGATTGTACTGTCGTCATATTTTTTTAAGAGTTTCGGTTTAGGTAAGGGGGAGCTAAACAAGAGGTTATGCAGAGCATCAGACATGCATCACAAGTAGACCATCAGCTGACCTTTCTCCAATTAGGATTGTGGCCTCAGGAAAGCCCACCGGGGATGAGTGCAGGGTCCCTTTCCATGCGCGTCATGGCACTGCAAACAACCCGATATTATTCAACTGTTGATGGAGCAGCCGCTCTAAGCGCTACCAAAGAGTTAGGGCTCCTGTACTACCAGTCGGGAACAGCAGCCAGGAACTGTCAATCCGGTACCCTCTCTCCTTGTTATGTAAAATGTCCCATGACTCTTACTTGAAAATACCTACAACTTCAACTCTAGTCGCACCTACTGAAACCCTGCCCATATATCTATTCACCTAATTTACGCATGACTCAAAACCTGCCCATATATCTATTCACCTAATTACGCATGACTCAAAACTTGCTGTCTTATCCATACTATATTGCACTTACATCTTAACCCTCCTATAATCTAAAATAGCTCGGGCACAACTCGTAGCACAATTCTTAATACCTACTCATACTGTAACATTATCCTAGACCTAAGCTAACATAAAAAAAATAAAAAAAAGGTAAGACTAAAACCACATTGCACTTCTTTTTATATTGATAAATCTGGTTCTGTTCTTCTGGGTATTCCTCGGAAAACTTAGCATACTTGATTCGAAAATTATCCGAAAATAGTAGCTAGAATATTTGCTGCTTTTGATCATGTCTTGATTTGATTCGTACTGTTGTTCTCAAAGTCCTGCACCTAAAATTTCCTTTATTCTCTCGAACTTATTCATTGTCTGCTTGTCTTAGCCCGATTTCCCTTCTTGTTGGGATTATTCCTCTGTTGCCCCTGACCTAAAGAAATATCGTCCTCTAAGTTGCCTTTCTGTTATTAGCAAATTTTTTGAGATGTTGGTTAACAGAAGACGTGTTCATTTTATGGAAATTTCTTGACCTTGTGAGTTTCATTTTCGTTCAACAGCTGATTTCTTAACTGTTGTATCTGAACAGATCTGTCGATTTATTTGAAGTCAATCAAAAAGAGGGGATGACTTTCGATAATATCGGTGTGAAGATATAAAAGCCTTATGGCATATAACTTTACCAAAATTTATAGAATCGTCATTACATAATCTGAAAAGAGTAGATATGCTGCAAAATGAAATAATAAACAAAAAACTTATTTCTATCTTTTTACACGAAACACAGCCATTCGGAATCCCTAATCCGCTATTTTCACACAAACATGACCATGAGAACATTGAAAAATTATTTTGGATGGTTTTCATTATTAAATTAATATTAAAACTACTGAACGCCACGTTTAACAAAACAATTAGAATAGCTATAAAAATATATATATAAGTTTTAGTTGCATGCATAGCGCAATGTAGTCATACCGGTTCTCTATAGTTCTATTATTTTTTTTAGTTTTCAGTAGTGCTTCGAAGCATTATTAATATATAACTATGAAATTGTTCGAACCATATATCACATTAAAGACTAATTATTATGCATTTTAAGGAATAAATATGGAGTATTTCAGCAAAATCTGATAAAATAAAATAAGTATGCAAATTCTTTATATGCAAAGGATCGAATGTTTATTTTACAACAGTTGGTTACATACGAGCTAATCTCTCAATGTAACCGCATACGGTAGTGATCCCATCTCATTGCTCTCGCGAGAGTTAAAAACATTGGGGACTATGCCCTTGCGGTACGCTTACGCGATGGCAGCCTTCAGTTTCGAGTGAATTGTGGACGTGCTTGTTGGAATTAACCTCGATCACATCATAGAAGATAAAGTTGAAGCGGTGTCAGATGTGTGTGGAACTAAGTTAGAAGTTAAGTGACATCTGGAAAGGACATCGTTGAGCATCCATCTTTAGTTATTCTTGGCTTTGTCTGCAGAAGGAAAGTCCTGCTTTATTTATTATTTTCTTTATTACCCTCCCTTTATAACGTTTTATGGTCTCGTGTAAGGTCTAGAAAATAGATTTTATTTTACTCTGTAACATAATATATATATATATATATATATATATATATATATATATATATATATATATATATATATATATATATGGGGGGTGTATGTGTGTTGTTTTGAAAAAAGAAAAACCGAATAAATTTATGAAATGGTGATCAATGGTTCGTCCCTATTGCAGGGGAATCCTCAGGATATTAAAACGAAAAATGCAGAAGAAGAAAACGATCATAGACCATACGTAAGTGAAAATGAAACAGTATTAGAAACTTATCCATAACGGGAAGGAAACTATAAAGAGCCACAATCGTCCACATAGGTCAGTACATAATAAGTTCCTGTAACCCCAAGCTTATGAAAATTAAAGACCATTATCAGAATCGAGCAAGTAGTACAACATCTATAACACAACTTGCCACTCATTTTGGAAAAGATTGCCTTACAAATGATACTGAGAACCCAAACAAGCCTGCACCTGACATAGCCCAGAAAAGTCGGAAAAATACACTAGCCAGTTCCATAGTGTTAAAACAGAAGAATGGACCAACCATAAACTGGCAAAATACCTACCGACTGAACTATCCCAAGAATATATTGATAGGGATGGTTCCCTGGACTGGCTTAAAAGAGGATCCCTCCATTACGACCAAGAGAGGTTGATATTGGCTGCACAAGACCAGGGCCCCATGACAAATGCCTTCAAAAAGATGTGTAGTCTAAGCAACAATAATAAACGCAGGTTCTGTAGCACTGAGGTTGAGAGTGTGGGCCACCTGATTTCTGGTTGCAAAGTCCTACTTGGAGACGGTTATTATACAGATCGCCATAACGGAGTTTTCAAATACCTTCACTGGAAGATATGTAAGAAACTCAACATTCAGTGTAGTAAAAACTCCTGGGAACATATACCCGAACGAACAGTTGGGAATGACAACTACACTATTCACTATGACTACATAATCCCTACTGCTACATATCTTGAAAACGCAGCTGTTAAACCAGATATAGTGATTTGGGACAGAGCAAACAAAAAAGCGACCGTAATCGAGGTCCATGTACCCAATGATACAGGGCTTAACAGAGTTGAGAGGGAAAAGATAACAAAGTATCAAGGATTTATGTATGATATGAAACGAAATTGGAAATTAAAAGACGTTTCAATTATACCAGTCATCATAGGAGCAACTGGGCTTATGAAAAAGAACTTTAAAAAGTACATAGCAAGCATACCCGGTGAACCAAGTGCAAGTGAAATACAAACGATTGCACTGAAAGGGACGGCTAGAATCCTGAAAAGATCTCTTGGTTGGACTCACTAAAATAGGGGTAAATGTCAGACATCTGGTTGGATGTCCCATCCCCTAGAAGAAAAAGTTTAAGAAAAATGAAAAAAAAAAAAATAAATGTGTGTATGGGAAGGTTGGATTATTCAAATCCTTATATATATATATATATATATATATATATATATATATATATATATATATATATATATATATAAATGCAGAAAAATGCGAAAAATGCGAACTGCAATCACTTGTGCCCCCACTACGTTAGCACACTTGACAAACCCGACAGGCTGCTAAATCCCACCCCCACACTGTAGAGATCCCTAGATGTAAAAGATCTTTTTACTCCAATAGTTTCTTCCCCAGAACCGCTAGACTCTGGAATTCTATTCCAGGTCCCTGCTTCCCCAACAGTACTAACGTGCAGAAGTTCAAGTGTAACGTGAACCGGCATCTTGCTGCCCAAATCCCTACATAGTACCCCAGTAGTTGTTGCCCCGGATAGTAGCCCCCTACACCAAAGTGGCAATGTGCCTTGTTTGGGGTGAAAAATGTAATAATAAAAAAAGACGAACAAAGAGCATTATCTTCAGAAATTGAAATAACCAGGAAATCATTAAAAAGAGAAATTGTAGACTTGCCATTATTAAAAACGCAATTGAAATTCTCCAAAATAAAAAAATAATAATTTTTACAACTTTTGCAGATGAGGTCGAGTAAGGAATGTTTTTGAATAACAAGACTTACCTCCAGAAATAGGTTTCTTGCAGATATTGTTAGCTTTCCGTATGATTATCTAGAAGGCTCGGAACCATTCTGATGAGAATTTGTTTATCATAGAAAACATTATTAATCATAGTTTTAGTATCGCTCCTAGGCGTTTGCAGAATAAGAACAAGCAAATCCTTATAAATTAAATAGAAATTTTAGTTCAAAATTCCGTACTGATCCTAGAGTTCAACATAAATATTCCTAAGTTCTAGAATATTCACTTTAATATGGTCGGAGGTTACATCGGCCGAGATGTTCTGAGAATCACATTCCAGACTAGAACAGTAGTTTGAATAATTTAAATATTACGAATCTTTAATCCTCAGCTAAAGAAATTACGAAATCACTCCTTTTAATACTGTTTAAGCATTCCTTCACTTCGATGCTCTAAAAGGAAACCGGTATGTCAACGAGATTAGCCGTGTTTAGTTTATTGTAATTAAGATCGACAGAGTGTGGTTTATTTAGAAAGGAGAATTCATACTTTCTTTCAGTCCAAAGAATGACGTTTATTCTCTCCATTTTCTACGGAGAATTCCGCTCATAGTAACAGGTTGATACTGTCTGAATTAAAACGAAATATTATACGCAAACCTGAAAAATAAATACAACCGCCGTATTAGTTTCTGATCACATCTTCATCTCGTCTTTCAAAGGATCAGTTTATTGTAAGTTTCGTCTAATGTATAGATTTCTTTAGTCGAAACATTTCAATGCGGTCCAGTAACATTGCCTAAAAAGAGAAGGAAGATAAACAGCAACAACCCAAAAATGATAGTAATATGACCGTAAGAAAAAAAAGAAATTGGAAAATATAATAAAAAATGAAACGAAATAATGATTCAATTTCGCATATAGCTGATAAAGGAATATAATACCAATATTGTATTATTAAGTATCTCGATAAAAGTCTATGTACGTTTGTTTGTTAGTACGCCTGTAGGTCGGCCTGTGATGTTTCAGTTAGAAAAATCAGTTTATTTACTAAATGCGTAGAATTGAATGAACGTATATAAAAATGTTTCCAGTTGTGTTCAAGCGTCTCCATAACATGTTGCGTTTCTTTGTTCGTCTATATTTCTGTCCGTCAGTATGTCACACTTAGATGTGAATTAGCTTTGCTCTTTCGTGGGTTTCATGTCAGATGCTGGACTAAAATTCAATTTATGCCCACCTCGCCTGTGTGATATTCACAACAAACTTTCATCTAGCTATAACCACTGTCAATAATTTATCTTATTCTCTGTCCGTGCTGAAAAGTACTGTTGGTACATCTGGAGAGATGACGCTCAAGACTCTCTTAGTATTAATAATACATATTTAAAGATGCTCCCAATAAACTCTCATGTGTCAAATTATATATTTGCGTCACTAAATATGTAACTCTGTCACGTCCAAACTAAAATTGTTTAATTACGATTCTGAATATTTGAGATAAATATTTATTATTCACACAAGATAACCGCTCGGCGTTGCCCGGTCATACAATACGCTTAATCATGATATTTTAATTAAAGCAGGTTACACACGTATTATTATTGAATCTATCTTCTCTTAAGAGGAATAATTTGCCAGATAAACTAATTCACAAAAAGATGCATATAAAAATTAATAATGCTAATGTCGTTCATAAAATTCCGCCTGGGTTTGTTTACAATATCACGTCAGTTAATTTTTGGATTTGACATTGAATGCCCTAGAAAACTCACTTCTGGTTTATGGTTACTTTTAAGATATGCAAATGAAGAAATGATTTGCAGCGATGTTAAATTGTGTTTCTGCTTTTATCTAAAATTGAACTCGTTAATAAGAAAAAAATTAAATGGTAAGGTACACACGGGCTTGAACAGGGGGGGGGTAATTCGATCTGTAGTCGAATGCTAAACAACTGAGCCATATCTCCAGATGACAATAACTTTGTGTTTTCTTTTTAAGAGGAACTGATTTGCTGAGGTTTTATTATTTGCCTTTGCTGGTGCAACGTAAAATATTCCCCTGTAAAAATGACTCCTTTTTATTGATAGAACAGAAATACTATTTTTAAGAGCGATTGTTTTTCGATTTTCGAAAATTATTTGCTGAGATTTTATTAATTCCCTTGGCCAGTATAATGTAAAATATTTATCCGTAAAAATCCTTCTTTTTCGTCCATAAGAGAAGAAAGCATATCTTTATTATTGGGTTATTTTTTCGATAGTTATCGGATGGATCCTTGTATGAAACATATCTAAGAACACTGCCAGGCATATGAATTACCTGTAAGACAAATAAATTAGCTTTGCGTAGAAATTTGCAATATATATGCTCAGCCGTTTCGGAATATATGAGGAAGAAACTCATACACAAAGTGATTTTAATGAAATAGTTGGGATTTAATTCTATAATACCATTGCTGAATGCTGAAACTGAATTATACACAATTTAAAAAAAATATTCGTATTTAGATGCGTCCAAACGTCTCCATTATAGGGTGTGTCCGTAAATTTATCTATTATCGGTGTGTCACAGTCTAATTATAAAGACAATTTTCATCGCAATATATGCAAAATTTGAATAAGCCTGCATATAACAGTGTATCGGCTAACGGTTATTTGGCCGTCTTTTCGATCAATCGCCAGTTCATCGCCAGTTTTTTACAATTTAATGCGATAAATCATCTCCAAACAAAACAAAATCGTATGGACATATCTTAGTAATATATGTTCTTAAATGCGTCTAATGTGTTAAATCATTTCTATATTAAGTCCGCTCGTCGGTCAATTTGTCGGTCTGTCACGCCTGAAATTGAAATTTGATCTTACTTGCAAGATGCTCAGTTTGAAATAAACCAATTTTAACATATATGTTTGTAGGTTCGTACAAGCATAGTTATATGAGTCGGTCTAAAGGCCGGCCGGTTTGTCCATCGGTCTATGTGTTGACTTTTCTATCAGATAACCGTCAATTTAGCAATCGATTCGTAAGTATGTCTGCCACTCTTCAATATAAAATAAGATTTTTCTCAGTACTTCCTAAACAATTGATGCGATTTTAAACTATCTGTACTTATATGCGTTCGAAGATTTCTATAATAGTCTTTGTGCATGTCAGTTCTTCGTTGCTTCGTCCGTTGGTACTTCCGTCAATTCGTCCGTTGATTCTTCGGACACTCTGTCCATACCTCTGCTTGAACGTCCATTGGTGAACCGTTTGTTCGCTAGATCTTGAAAAACACGCAAATTGAATGGACGTATCTAGCAAATATATTACCCCAATCCTCTTTATTGATTGTTTTGTAAAATAATCTTTATTCGTCAACCATTGGTCCGTCACGCTGTAAAATAATTGGACGCATCTTTATATTAATTCTTGTTATGTTGCGTTTTTTTTTTCTGCCCCAGGCATATTTTTCATATTTTTTTTAGAATATATGTTTTTCTTCCCTTTCTTAGTCTAACAATCTCGCTATGGAATAAACTATTTTACGTCCGGTCGGCCGTATTCTACGCAGGCGTCCGTATACAAATATCGACACAAATAGACACGGCACAACGAAATGCAAGGTTAAGGATTTAATAAAATTACACGATGAAAGCGATTCTATTTTTTATCGGTTGTTACTCACGGCTGATGATCCCTTTGATGTGACTTAACCATCGGAGATGATAACACTGTAATATGGAAGAGAGGTAGAAAAACGGTGAGGTCATTCCCGAGGAAAAAAATGTGCTTTACGACAAGTCGATAACTAATTTCGTCTATATCTTCTTCTGTCTACACAAATACGTTCTTTTATTTTGTGGATATTTGCTTAGGTTTTGTTTACATCTGCAGTTTTTTTTTATGCCTTCCACCCCAGCCAATCGTCTAGAATACATTTCTTTTTATTTCTTTAGAAGATTATTAATTAAGGTTCATAACTGTGTCTATATCTTAAGAAGGTGTAATTTCCTATTATACAAAGGCGTCTATCATTTTAACACAAACATACACGCGATATATACATATATGTCCGTACACACACACACACACACATACACACACATATATATATATATATACATATACATATACATATATATATATATATATATATATATAAGATGTTTCTGTTGAGTCTGAAGAGACGATGAATATCCTCTGTAAGGGTAGCTGCGCGTGTAATTGTGCAGCAAGGCTTGGTAATCTGCAACCGCACTTCTACTGAATCGGCACTGCTTTAGTCCAGTTACAAGAAGTGCTAGAGGACTGGAACAATGCCGAGATAAGCAGAGAGCATATACAACACCTGGAATTGCCAAATGGTCGCCCATTTGTGCAGTTACAAGGCTTAACGTTGCTTACGGCATAATTCGCGTTTACAAAACGGTTCTCGTTAGATCACCGAATGTTTTCATTACCGTTTTTGGTCTTCTTAGTTACATGTTTTCACTACGAGAATCGATATGTAACTAAGCACACCAAAAAAATAAAAAATAAAAAAATGCAATAAAAGCATATTTTGCCCTACAGAATTATTTGGGATTTTTCAGGTTTGTGTCCATTTAACATATACTCAGTATATACACACACACATACACCCACACAAACACACACACACACACACACACACACACACACATATATATATATATATATATATATATTCATAAAGGTTGAGTAAAAGAGTTACAAAGAAAACTTTGACGGACTTCTTACTTTAATATATTATTGTAACAAAATACTAGAGATATAAAGTCAGATTAATGTTAGATAAAATTAATCTGCTAGATGTATATATTTATAGTTATTTATAGTATATATAGTCAGATTAAATTAATCTGCTATAGATATATAAATATATATATATATATATATATATATATATATATAGGCAGAGAGAGAAACAGAGACAGATAATTACAAAGACAGATTGGGTGGTATAATTTTGTTAATTCCAAATATCAAGTTTTCTCATTCGGCCATTTTTATTTTACAAACGGTAGCCATTACAATTTAATACTTCTGCAAGATAATATTGTTGCTGCATATTTAGACATATAATCATCAGGTGCTTACCTTAAAAAAAAACTTGGAAAAAACACCATTATTGACAACTTACATGATTTATGCAACCGACACGTTCTGCTCTTCTTGCTTATTTCGGAAATTATATCAATGAGAATACTTGGTATTATTAAGTTGAAAAATTGTTTTATTACATTATATATGCCTTGGAACATTCTTTTCCTCTCAAACTAAACGCTACTTGGCACTCAAAACTCTTATAATTAATCCTAACTGTATTTTGTAAGTTTAATCCTACTCTGAAAACTAACAATCTGCTCTAATCCCCAAGCTGCCACTAACACTCATACAAGTCATGCTCCCTAATCAACTGTACATTTCTACCCCTTAGGCATGCATTAGTTTATTCTTATCCAGGTCGATACTCACTAACAACAGTCTGTACTTAGATATACAACTATCTAAATTACATAGCAATAGTTGCCCCTTCCTTAGCTTAGCAATGTTAAATACAAAGACTGGACCGATGCTCTATAATGCAAAAACAACTTCCTGATTTTTAAACGAAAACTGAACATATCTTCATTAGAAATGGTAACCTACTTAATACCTATAATCTCCATATATTCGACTCTACTGGAAATATGCCCATATATCTATTTATTGTACTATACATACTGTATACGACATAGCATATAATTTACTCCCAATAATACCTGTACTGTAATGTACTTCATATCAAAAATGACGTAACATGTGTCTAGTGAATATACAACTTAACCCTCCTGCTATTTAAAATATCCAGAGCTTGTACATTTTTTCTAGTTAATTCGTAATACCATACCATTCTGCAACGCATTATCCTATTCCTAAGCTAACATAAAAATCAGAAAAGGAAACATTATTTTTAACCTGAAGGAAAAAACAAACCATGATAACTCCTTCCAACAGACCTGTTTGCAAATATAGCTGCTTCCACTGCATGAACTCTTACTCAGCCCCTCCTCCAGTAACGAACAATGAAATATCAATGCCCTGTAATGACTTTGAGGAGCATAATTTTTCAGTTGATATATAACCCTTTTAAACAAATCCGTTAAGATTAACCACCAACGCGGGGGCGCAGAAATACCTGAATTAGGACTCAGGCGCGGGGAAAACCCTCTCGGTGCTGATGGACTTATAGATCTTCCTAGGTCATCCGTCTAGGAGAAGGAAAACTTTGAAGCTAAACCTAAGGGGGGAGGCCTCTCCAGCCTTGGATGACAGCGTTCCTAGACCTGGTGACTCAAACAAATTACCTGTTTGCAAACCTAAACTGCTTAAGGATAGATAGGCACTGTCTATCGCCCGGCTTCCATACTCCTTCTTTGTCTATGATCTAGGCGTAAAGGTCCAATAACAGGGAGTCGACAGACTTTAGTAGTCGATCTTGTTTCCTGACTAGTGCAATGAACGCGGTTTTCTCCACTCCCGACACATCCCATCCCCTAAACTGGGCACTTGGGAGTGCTTGAAGTCCATAATGCCAGTAACAGTAGATTGGGTTAACCATCGTCTGAGGGGTTGAGGGTACCGAATAGACAGTTTCTGGCTGTTGTTCCCGAATGGTAGTACAGGTGTCCTAACTCTTTGGTAGCGCTTACAGCGGCTGCTTCATCAACAGTTGTATAATATCGGGATGTTTGTAGTGCTATATCGCGCATGGAAAGGGACGCTGCACTCATCCCCGGTGGGCTATCCCGGAGCCACAATCCTAGTAGATGGCAGGGCAACTAATGGTCTGCTTGTGTTGCATGTCTGGTATTCCGGATAACCACTTATTCAGGATCCTTTACCACAACTGAACCTCTTAAAGAATGACAGTACAATAACAAAATTACGCTATAAAACCAGGCCTAAACTCAAACAAAACCAACCTGCCTTCTTCCTTGAGGCTTGCATTTACGAACATCCGTGGGCTTAGAACAAATTTCAATAATGTTGAAGCATTTCTCTTAACAAATACCCCGGCTATCTTAGCACTAAGTGAGACTAACCTACACTCCTCCATCCCCTCTTACTACTTTAATATTCCTGGATATCTCCCACTCTGCCGTAAGGACTCTGACAGACATATGCACGGGCTTTGAGTATATATTCGGAACACCCTCCCCTTAACTAGAGAAACTAAACTAGAATCGGACGATCAAGCCTTTATGTGCTTTAGACTTAACATGCAATATAAAATTAGCTACTTTTATTTTCTTTACCGCTCTCCCTCGACCCAGGACTGTACCCTAATAAACAAAGTATCTGACAGCATATATATATCATTTTCCCTTGGCACTAGCGCGCAAGTTCATGCGTTTGGTGACTTCAATGTCCACCACAGCAACTGGCTTGTATTTTCTTCTCACAGAGACGCAGCTGGTATCACTACATATATCCTCTCTATATCTCATTCCCTATCACAAATGGTTAAGTTTCCAACGCGTTTCCCAGACCAGTAATAACACCACACATCACTTCTAGATCTGGTTCTGACCACAGTTCCCGATGACTGTGTAACTAATACCCAGAGCCCACTTGGGAACGCCGATCATGCAGTGGTTATAGTTGAAATAGCCCTAAACTTTAGAGCCAAAACTGAAGAGTCACTGCTCAAAAATACGAGATATTATAAAAAGGCTGACTGGGAAGCCATCAGGGATCTCATTAGAGACACCCCATGGCAAAATAGCTTTTCACTTTCTGCTGAACAGTGCGCAAATGAGACCACTGAATGGTTCAAAACAGCAATTGATGCACACGTTCCCACACATAAATTTTATAGCAAGCCCCACTCTCCCCAATGGTTTACATCTACTTGTGCAGCCGCCATCGCGCAAAGGCAGCATGCGTACCGCAGATATAACCGACATAAGCCCAGTGCAAACAGGCAGAAGTATATAGAAGCTAGAAGTAACTGTGAGAAAGAAATAGCGACAGCTAAGAGAAAATTTACTGAAACCATCAAAAAACGCATCGATGCACAGAAATTATCCTAATTATTATAACCCTAACCCAACTATCCAACAATCATGAGGTGGTTTGCTTACCTGCTTGCCAATCAGTTTACCTCCAACTCCACACTGGACCCTGCTAACCATCCCCTCCCTGACTTTCCTTTGCGGACAGACGCCACACTAGACGATCTGAAAATCACCCCTTCTCAGGCGCATGCTGTCATAAGAAATCTTGACACTTTAAAAACATGTGGACCTGATCTCATCCCGGCTCTGCTATTAAAAAAGTGCTCCGCCGAAGTAGCTCCAGTTCTTTCTAAACTTTATAACAAATGCCTTAATGAATCTTGCTTTCCTGTCTGCTGGAAAAAATGCTCCAGTAGTACCAGTTTTCAAGAATTCTGGTGGAAGAATTGACCCAGTAAATTATCGCCCCATTAGCCTCCTCCAAATGTATCACGGAGTGTGAACTCACATTTAAATTAAGATAATCAGCGATGTTTAAAAAACAATGTTTACATATCCATTAAAATGTTGTCTTTATTTCAAGACTTTCGCGAGGTGCATGATTGGCAGAAAACACATAACAGCCACATTTTAAAAATAATACGAGCATTTATGACGAGGAAAGCGATGGAGGATATATTCTCAAATATACATGTGCTACCTATGCTAATCTGTCTTCCTTCCTCACCTTCATCTTACCCGTGGCAAATGCCGCTGAGGCACTAAAGATGACTGGTCAACAATCCTCTCATTCCGTCCATGTCCTCGTTCAGCCTCAACCTTGTCCATTCCGTGATGTCATTTCTGTCTTTCTCTATTTCTTTCTTTCTTTTTTTCTCTGACTGTTCCCTGAAACATTGTATTGGAAATCCTCTCTCTTCTTGCTACGTGGTAAAACTATTTTTAGTTTCTGCCTCGTGATTGTGGTGAGAAGATTTTCATAAGGAGCACTGGCTTGCCTTATTGCTTCTGACTTCCTCGTTGGTTAGATGGTTCTTGCAAGATGTGCAAACAGTCTGATGAAGAATAAGTCTTATGTTTGAGCAAAGCTTGATTGTCTTTGCCTTCCAAATTGGCCAGCGTTGCAGTTGCCACTGCAATACTGACCAATACTTAAGGTTTTGACATCTCATCTGAAATATTCCTCCAAGATATTTGAAATTCTACACAATTATTTTTACTGTTTGCAATGACGTCAGTTTGGATTCCATGTTCATTATTGCTCATCAGTTTTGTCTTGTTTTTATTGCTTTCCATGGCGTAAGCTGTCTAATTGCCTGGGCAGGTCTCCCAGTTCTTGTGCTGAACTATTTGCGATTATACTGTCACCGATCATGGTGGTCTCCAAGTGCATCTTTCATTTCTTTCAAAAAAAAACATTGAAGAGCGTCCCTGTCTCAATCTAACTGTCGTTCGGAACCAGTCTCCAATGCCCCCTTTGACGGCTGGTTTTGTTTTAGAATGTCTGTATGACGCGGATGAGGTTAGCGTGTATGTTGTAATAGTTCATGGTCCCCCAGTCTGGCGCATTCCTCACTCCGTCGAATGCCTTCTTGAAATTTACGAATGCATGTTAGAGTTCTTGTTCGTGTTAACTGTGTCTCTCGCATAGAATCCTGAGGTTTAAAATCTGCTCAGTTGTGCTGAATCCTGCCCTGAATCCTGAAGCTCTTCAACTATAATTTCTTCGGCCTGGTGTCTTAACCAATTCATTATAATCCTGAACATCAGTTTGCGAGGATGGCATGTCAGGATGATGGTGTGGTAGTCTCCTGTGTCTACTGTTGCGCAGGCTTGGAGTATAGATCTGCGGTTTACTCTGTGGTCCTAGTCTAGATGTCGTTGAACACAGTCTAAGACTTTCTGTTTTATCGAGACTAGTGCTATGCTGTTCTTGTTTGCTGCTGGTGAGATGCCTTACTACTTGCCTTCATAGCGTTATTTGCTGAAGGTTCTGTTCAATGTCGCTGCACTGATCAGTGATTGTCTCTTCCTTTGCTTTACGCATGTCATCTTAATCTGTATGTCTGCTTGCCTATACTTGTCCGATCCATCATCATTTTCATACTCAGTCTGTTGGGGTCTCTCCTGTCATCACACAGCTTGATTAAGTCTGGTGTGAGCCAAGGCTTCTTAGTAGTTCGCTTCTTGGCGCGAACCTCACTGGCCATTTAAGTCACTGCGGTGTTCAATGCGTCGATGAATGTGTCTGGTTTTTGTCCCCCTTCTCTTACTTTATACGGTCAGCCTCATGTAGCAAGAGTGGGGTGGTTTTCCATCCAATCTTGGCATCGAAGACTTGTGCTTCAATTTCCCCAGATCAAATTGAATTTTGGCGTGGTCCTGCTTTTTCGTCATCTTCTTAAGGTCAAGGCGAGCTCATGGTCGCTATTGATGTTCGCTACGGGGAAGCTGCGTGTCCTTCAAATATGCTAATATCACAATGCAAAAAGATAAACGAAAAACGCATTAGTAAATTATCACAGTAATTATAAAATTATAAATATTTAATCTAGAGCTGAAGAGGGGAAAATTATAAAAGAGGGAGAATGATATATTTAATTAGACTGGCTTTGCAAACACACTTTTTCTGATGCAAATCTCTATTCTCTATATAAATAAAATGAACTCATTTTTTCCCGTCTGATTTTGATATTAATAGGATTACAAATCAAGATATTTCATGAAAATATAATATGCACAAACGACAGAACAATATCTGAGGTGTGTTATAGGCTTATTATTTCTCAAATTCCTCGATAATCTTAGATTTCTATACTTTTTCTGCTGAGAAGTCACGGCCAAAATCGGTTAAGATCAATGGAAGTGATAAAATATTTTCTCTCTAATAAATTCCTCCTCCCCCTGCCACCACTTAACACCGTTTGGGGATGGTTCACAAGGAACAGTTGAGAAGAGAACACCGGTTTGGCTTTGTATTTCTTTCACTAAACTAAGTTGCAGAGCTCTGTGGCGTAGTGGTTAGCGTGCTGGACAATTCACATTATATTTTCACGTTCGCGCCGACCTACCGTAGTCGTTTTTTTTTTTTTTTTTTTCCTTTTTCCTAAACAACTGGAATGGACTTTTCTTGGTGGCCGAACTGTTTACGTTGCAGGTGTTTTTTTTTTCACACTTTATTTTCCTATTTTTACTCATGACTCCGGGTTTGATCCTTCCTACTTACCTACCATAACATTTTTTAAAACTTCCCCCCCCCCGTCCCGGAAACAAACACTCGGGTAACGCCGGGTACCCCCGCTAGTGATTAAATAATTTGGCTCAGAAAGTTCTTTAACCGGTCATGTTTTTTATTGTTTGTCAAACTAGATGGATCTTAACTATAATTCGCAGGTAACATGCAAAGTCATTCGATCCTAAGCTTTGCTTATTATCTTCTCACTTCCACTCACTGTTTGAAAACCGATCTTACTTCATGCAGTTTTTAATAATCTTTTTTCCTGTTTCAATAAAAGGGAAGCATAAAAAAGATATTTGAAAGAATAAGAATTATTACCACAAATATTGATATGATTTTAAACAGTAATTGAATGGAAATCTCTTTATCTATAAGAGTGAACGTGTCTGTCTGTCTGTGTGTGCCCATTTCCCTACACAATAACTGTCAATATTCAGCCTGTAGACTCGAAATTTGATACACAAGATATTGACATTTGGGAAAATCTTTGTAATTGGGTTTTGGCCAGAAATTTGTTAAAGGGGCATAGTTCAACCATTTTTCCTTTGAGAACTCTACGAAACTCCTGCGTCAATTTTGGGTATAAACAATTGAAATTTTAGATATTGATTCCTTGGACATGGATCTAACTTAATTACTTTATTTGAGCCCAAAACAATAAATGTTAAGGGGTCATAATAGAGGTCAAAGTTAATTTAAAAAATGCCCGCTTCGGTCTCTACCAAAATACTCAGATAATTTCTGGTCTAAACATTTGCAATTTTACACAAAGGATATTCAGAGATAGGGCAAGCTTTTTAATCAGTTTTGGTCGAAAAATTTTAATTACCAATATATAACTGTATGTATGTATGTTTGCATGTCTGCCTAAAACTTTCGACAAAGGCGACGGGTTTTCACAAGATTAATATCGTTTTGAAGTTCGGCCTTTCAGACGACAAATATCGAAAAATTGGCTAACAACATTAATATATTCACCTTCCACTGGGCACTTTTCCACAGGGAGGTCGCTTTTTTTGCCGATATTTTCGAAAACCATCCTCTTCTTTCGATTGTCTAGCCTTAATTTAAACTTAACTCACGGTTTGGCGGTGGTCGTAACAGCAAAGACATCAGGCGTTTTCCCGTTCTTTTCCTCCTTTGCGGTACGGGTTCGAGCCTTCCTTCCTAGTACCACGTTTTTTTGGTCAACAAACACCTCCAAACACCCGGGCAACGCCGGGCACCCATGTTAGTGAGCAATAAAGTTGGTCTTATTCAAGAGTACAACTTTTTATCAGCTGTACTTATCTTTGCAAGCTAAATCTTAAACAATGGTGCTTTGGTGCGCTAAGAGACTATTTTTTTATAAATTCCCAGTCATATAAATGTTATCTGTAATTTCTTATCCTCTCAAAATAATAAACATTTCTTAATTATTATTTACTATTATCATCTATTAGTTGACCATTTCTTTTTGTGACTGTTTTGCCCTCCATCTCTTATTTTATATGGTTTTACTCGCTCCCCACTATTTTATTTAAAAGTTAAAATAAAACTAATTATGAATCCACCCTCTCTCACACCTTAATATTCTCACCTTGTGGATATTAACAGTCAGAGGTATTAACAATATCAATATAACCAAGCATTAACGTATTCAGTCATAAATAATATTATTGCTACCAAAATACTGCGATTAAAATTAGTTCGTCAGAAATAAGCAAGATTCACGTAGACGGCAATATAACGAAATGATTAGATAAAGAGATAGACTTATAGAAAGATATGGACGTAATGATGATAGATATCGCATTGAGAAATAACATTTTGATTAATGCTTCAATTTAACTTGATTTACAAACTTCTATTTTCTGATTAAAAGATTAACTCCGAGACTAATATGTGACCTACCTGGTCACATTTCTGCAAAGTCGTTTCTAGGTGAGATAGAACTTATATCATTTACCTGCGTTTAAGTTACGGCAAAACTAAAAACAGCACATATTTACAAGGAATACGACCTCCCAACTATCGGTACGCACAAACAAGATAGCGCTGGAATCACCATGCGAAGTCCACGGTGCAAATATGTTTTTGTTTTCCAGCTGACTTCATCCAACAAGATGAAAAGGATATTTCATTTGCTGAATCTTTCGTTCTGCACCGATTTGACACGAACGGATATTTGTTTGCAATTTCATTTTCCCATTATCTCGCATAGATTTTTTTCTCGCTTTCTATAATTTCAGCCTAGGCGAAATGACTATTTTAATATAGTCGTTTTCGCAATCAATGTGTGGAGCCTTGTCAGTAATTGTTGGGTGAAAAAATAACAAGGTTATAACACTCATAAAGATGCATCATGTGAGGACCTTTACTAAAAATATAATCAGGAAAACGATATTCTTTAATCTATAATGAATATCAATGCATATATATACATATATATATATATATATATATATATATATATATATATATATATATAACAAACAACGTCGGAGCTCACAAGAGCCATGACAGTCAAAGAACCGGAAGTCCAAGACTTGACTCCTGGTTCGTTGACTGCCATGGCTCTTGTGAGCTTCGGCGTTGTTTGGCTGTGGAATTTATTATATATAATCTCTCACATTCTGAAAATGATATATATATATATATATATATATATATGTATTATATATATGTATTATTATTTTTTTAAGGACAAAACGTTTGGAAAAGGATTCTTACCTAGTTATATATAAATAGTTACCGAAACATAATCAGGAGTGTGTAGCGATATTTCAATGTTCATATAAAAGCAAATGGAACGTATAATCTGCTCAACTATGTATTGCGTACTCTTGTATAAACACATTACTGTTCATTCTCTTAATATTCTTTACTACAAATAATAACCATATGTTTATATACATACACATAAAAACTACACACACATACATACACACACAGACACACAGATTGAACACGGCAGGGTTATTTCTTTTCAGATTTTTCAGAATATTTTTTTCTATTCGCCGAGCGGTCTTTTTTATTTTAGCCCTTTTTTTAACCGGATCTAATTTAACACCGCGACAAATATAATAAAATCATTTTATAATTAACAATAAACTAAATAAATTAACTATAAAAAAGGGAAATCGAAATTAAAAATAAAAATTGGCTCCTATCCTTCATACGCCCACTTTTATAACCAATAGAAACATTTTTTTTAATACACCAACCCTCAAAGAGAAAATAAAAAGAAAAGAGGATAAAAGCAATCGCTCCTGATGACGATCAAATGCAGCGATGGAAAGCGCTTGAGAAGTATATGGCTGAACAACAATTGTTAGGCGCCATTTTATACAATATGCCAGCTGAAATATAAAGACCGCCTGGCGAATGGAAAAGATATTCAGAAAAATCTGAAAAAAAGAATAACTTTATCGTGTTTAATCAGACGTGCTGGAATATATGTATATATATATATATATATATATATATATATATATATATATATATATATATATGTATATATATATATATTATGTATCCGCAAACAAGTTATAAAAAAGAATATCCTATTTTATGTATCAATTTTCAGTATTTATTTAAAAAAAAACTATTTTATGTATCAATTTTCAGTATTTATTCAACAGTGGTATATACGTGATTATAGTTTAGTAGTAAGTTATCTATTATATTAAAAAAAATGCATTTTATCGTGAATGTATGTATGTATGTATTTATGTATGTATGTATGTATGTATGTAAGGGCGAATGAACTCTTTTTCTGGGTCAACGACCAACTAGCACCGTGTATATTTGTGTGTGTGTATATGTGTATTGGGGTAGAGAGGGCTCCCGTAAGCCGTGGTGAAGGCAACCTTTCTAGGAGAAGCAAATCTCTGATTTAAAAAAAACATAAAGCGGGAGACCAGTACCCGCATTTAGCTGGTCTGCAGTTTAATTTGTTGCTGGTTATCTTGCTCTTGCTTGTTGCTGGATCTCAACATTTTGAACCGAGAGAGAGACTTAGCTGTCGTACAAAGCTAAGACTCTGTAACATCATATTTTTATAGATACTCTCTCAGGCATTTGGGCTCATGGATTTTAAATGTCTGAGGGAGTGGTACTCGTCTGACGAGACGTTGCAATCATCATGTATGTATGTATGTATGTATATGTGTGTTATTGTATGCCTCGATAAATCTTTCACATCTAAAACGGGTAAGAATGATTCTGATACTGTCTGAAAATGCAGGAGCTTGGAAGCACATGTATTATTGCGTGGATATGGCGGCCACAGATTTTAAAACTAAATATTACGACCACAAAATGCATTCAATAACACAAAATATAAACACAGCGAATAAAATAGCACACCCAACGCATTACTGAGATCTTAAATAAAGGAGACACTCGTGGATACTCGAGTGGCAATTTAGAACGACATATTACATTTCTATATAAACAACTGCGGAATCTGATGTCGGTCACATAAAATTGTCTCTTTCTGACCTATTTCAGCATCTCTCGCTTACATTGAATACATAAACTTGCTACGTTATGCTAACACTTTCGACGTAAGCCGAGAAGTAAAGCTGTCGGCTGAGAAATATTTATTTTTTAGTTCGTGCAGACCTTACGGCGAACGTTTTGTTTTTTAAAACATATTTTTAACAACGTTTATTCCTGTAAGTTATGGTATTTAAACAATGTTAAAAGTTGTTTTTTTTAATTTTTGTTTTATACTTTGTATTATGTACTTGACATAAAACAGATGTACTTAGCATAAAACAGATAATTAGAGGTATTTTTTATCAGCAGTTAATTTAGATTTGAGTTGATTTAAAGATCAGATTACTATTAAATGCATCAATATTAATACGTAATACATTACTATTTTATGAAGTGTAACCGCTTAAAACTTTTTGTTTCCTCATATACCGATATTCCGAATTCGTAGCAGTGGGCTGATATCAATGAATTCTTTTAACAAAATGGTAATTGACAATTTCTTTTCAACCTGATATAATTATTGCACAGTATAAATAATTAAATAAAGACAGAAAATAGTAATCAACTGAAGTCAAATAAAACTTTATTTTTTATTATTCTAGGGGGCATGAGAGGCTGGGTAGCCCTGCTAGTGAAAATATATATCGCAATTAATGTACACCCCCCTCCAAAACAATATTCGCATTTAATTTTCATGATTTATTCTAAGGCTAATGCATAGACTAGCGCATAGATTAATACATAATAACTAAAAATAGTAATATCTCATATCCAAATAGAAAGAAAAAAAAAACATCGCTAATAACAGAAAAACTGCAACTGTAGAAATCACGCACATTGCAACTACAAAATAAATGCTTAATCAAACGCATAATTTTCCAGGTACTGTTAGCTAAAATGAAAACTTTAATAACAAGAAATATTACGTGAGTATTGCGACATTAGATTTTAAAACTAAATATAACGATTAGAAAAATCATTCAATAACAGAAACATAACAAATAAAAACGCCGAATATAAGGCCACTGTAAAGTATTATTGAAAGCTCAAATAAAGTGGGCGCTCGGCGATATTTGTGTGTAATCAGAGGACAATCCAGTGCAAGTTAAAAAAGTGTACATGTAAAGGTTATGTCTGACTAATAATCCAATATTTAAGACGCCTTTAAAATGTAATAGCGAAAAAAATTACAGCTATATACGCAAAGTAAAATTTACTGTAGGATGACAAGAGATAAAGAAATGAAGAAAATAATAATAACAATAATATATATATATATACATACATACATATATATACACATATATATATACATATATATATATATATATATATAATACAACAGAATCGCTAATAAAAATAATTAATAACCCCAAGAGATCTTACATTTAAAAGTGGTAACACGTGTATAAAATTGACAGGTAGCGCGGTGATAAAACATCAAGCTGCCATGCTGGCAATGGGTGAAACCCAGAAACACGTGCCCATTAACGTTTATTCACGTAAAAAATATTTAATAAATATTGAAATAAAACATATTTAAGTATTTAATAAAGAAAACTAAAAAAGGAAGAAGAAGAAGAAGAAAAAGAAGAAGAAAGAGAAGAGGAAGGAGAGGAAGAAAAAGAATGAAGAAAATACGCCCCCAAAACGGGGCAATGTAAATAGACAAGGGGTTGGTAACTCCCTTATAACATGTATACTTCTACTATTAATATTATCAATTAATTATATAAAAACATGATGCTCTGAATATTTGTAATGCGAGTCCTTCTTCCTTATTAGCTAATTGGATAAGCAATAAATACCGACTTGTAGATAAAACTAGGCAGCCACCGAAAGGCTATGCACAACTCACGCTATTATATACCAGTCCGGTCAGGAATGCTCGTTCAATATAGCAGTATAGTATATTACTAAAACCTATTGAAAAGATAATAAAGCTAGTTCAAGCTACACCGGATATGTAAAAATAAACTAATGCAAAACTAAAATATAAATACAAATGTATGAAAATATTTATCTAGGTACACCTAGGTTTAAGTCACGTTTTACTATACCAGGAGTGGGCCCATTTTTCTCCAAAAATCGGTGGAGAGCTGAAATACAAATCGATTGAACTAGGCAAAGATTTCAAAATTGGTCGTTTAAAAAGGGGGGGGATGACAAAAAATCAGATTGGTTTATTAGCAATTTTTATACCACCTTTATATATAGAAACACGCGATACCATCAATTCAATGCAGTATCCAGACGAATATTTACTAGGATGAATAACGGAACATTCTGAGTAGCTTAACTGTCTGCAATATATATTTTCATACCTTGCTCTGTCTCTCTCTCTCTTTATATATATATATATATATATATATATATATATATATATATATATATATATATATATATATATATATATATATATATATGAAAATGTATATAAAAAAAAGAATACGAAAAATATAAAAGCTTATAACATTTCTTTGTTAGTTTTCTATTGGTGACGTGCAAGAAAAAAATAATATTATGAAAAAAAAAATTGAAACATTTTACAAGTGCATATTTTCGACCGATCCCTCATTCGTCATCAGTGTAAACACAGCCTGATTCCCTATACCAGCACATTCCACTGCTAGGAAATTAACATTTCTCCTTAGCCAGAGATCGAATATGTGACCATCAAGTTAAGACTCGCCAGTTCTAACAATAAGGTAAATAACGTCTGTGAACTGTAACTATCATAAACCTTCTCCTTTATTGTGCCCGAATGTTAATCTGTTATTTGTATTTGCTCTCGCACAATTTTCTTCTATGTAAATTGTATTTAACTCTCTTTAGTTTATGAACTTAACGAATTTCATGATTCACTGTATGAATGTTAATATACATAATTTAATACTGGCCATATGATTACCTTTTATAGTTGGTGCCATATTCATGTGCTGATATAGGAACTTTATTTTTATAAAAAAACTGTATCGTCGCATAAGCAACCATCCACAGATTCGTTGTTGAATTTCAATTTTTGGATACTAGACCAAGTTTTTTTTTCCATAAATCATGTTACATGATATCTTTGATCTGACAGGTTAATTTCTTCTACGAGATTTTTATGCCCAGTATTTTGAACAATTTACATATCCATTACAAACTAAGATGGCTAATTATCTGTAAACTTGTCTTTCTCCGTCTGGCTCAAAGATGTGTGCATCACACACACACACACACACACACACACACACACACACACACACACACACACACACACATATATATATATATATATAAGATAGACGTTTTTTTCTGTCATTCAAAGTTAGCGATGAAGTTTTGAAATATTGAAATTAAACTATTTTTGGTGCCGATAAAGCGTCAAAACAAATAGCAAATCAAACATTTTGGGAAAAAAATCGATCATTTTTCATAAAATGTCAACCCCGTAAATTTTTATTCTTTATTATGGAAATTATTATGTTTATTTATTTATTTATTAAGCAATTAAATAGCAACGTCACTGTCGGATTTTACTGTAATAATTTTTTAATGGAACTCGATCGAAAATTAGTAGTAACACTAGGAAAGGTTACTATCTTGATGTCTTTTTGGCAAAATGCGTGCGCTAGAAATAAAAATACTAAATTATTTGTAATGGTAATATTAATCAAAATATTTTCACTTATAAATTTATAGAAAATAAATTACCATTAAATTTTACTTTAAAAACATGTGTCTATCATAATAGATTGTGATTTCCCTCGAACACTATAGCGCGGCTTTAATTATTCTGCTGTTGATGATGCCACTGAGATTGTGTCCTCCTTGAATATAAGCTGTGCATATTATCCGTTTGTATGAGTCGGTATATTTACGTTGATAAGAAAACTACTAACATGGCAAATGATTTTATTCACTCCTAGAGAAATACAATTTAAAAGGTAGGTGTTGGCAACTCATGTTACATTCAACTGCGAAAATACCGTCTGCTATGTGTCCATCTAAAACAATTATTTGATAATAGACAAGTAATGAAGATAAAACAAAAAACAATGGTGACTATATTTGGCATGCTTCATCCACAGGCCAAGAATAATTTAACCAAGCATTTGATTGGTGGATTATTTTTCTAACTGAGATTAAAACAACTAATTAAAGATGGCGTCAGATATTATGCGACGTGAAAACGACGTTGTCGTATATTTTTTAATTAAAAATTAAACAAAAATAAAATTAAAATATGTGCAGAAGGGTTGAAGTTTAATTTGTGACAGTTATCAGTCGTATTTTTTTTTGCGATTCTAAAATATTTCAACCTGCGTAAAATACGGCGTCATTTAGTCTGTGTCTGTATGTCCGTTTAATTGTTCATCGGAAACTACAAGACTGATCTTGTTGAACATTGTATGGATATTTGGTATGTTAAGATGCAATGGACATAGTAGAATGCCCGCCGTTCGAGGTACTATGAGAGATAAATAAGGATTAATAGGAATTAGTTAGCTTAATAATATAATAGTGTCATCAATATAATATAGACCTCTGTCGCCAGGAACTCCGGTTGTAATCCGGTCCATCAATAATGACAGGTTTTGCCTGAGGTCATAATGAAGCCTTAATTCAATGGACTGGGATTTAGTAAAAGTTTATGACAAGTCAGCATCAGGATCATCAAAAGAAAAACATATATATATATATATATTTATATATACATATATATATAAATGTGTGTGTAATTATTTACTATAATAATTAAACAATTAAATACCTACAGACACTAGTGTTTCATCCTTTCGGGAATTTTCAGTGCAGGGTCTCACGATTAACACCAGTCGATAGATTCGAACCCGCCAACACAAGCCATCACTGGCTTTTTTAGAAATACCGTATCCATTCGACGTCCATTAACTGCGTGAAATAAGGTTGAATTTGAACATTTTATATTTAAATGTTTTTCACCTCAGTTAGAGTGATCTAATCCTTATAAGATGATCTATGCATAAGAGCTTAATTGACCGACTTAATTGAACTGAAAGTGCTCAACGATAAGAAACGCGTTTCTTAAATGGGCTGACAAATAAAATAGCAGAAGCTCTTAAGCTAAATACTAAATGTCATAATCCTCGAACATAATAAAAAAACAACAAACAGACAAACTACTGATATAATAGCAATGGCCAAAGAAATATGATCACCGGCAGCAGTGGGGGTAACGAAATCTTAGGGTTTAAAATCAGCCATGTCCGCACCCAATTCATTCTATAGAAATGCTTGTAAATACTCGGTGGCTTTCTAAAAAAGCGTTCCCATTAGAAATACATTGCGCGAAGCAAACGACAACAGTAATCATCTGATTCACTCGACAAAGTATAAATGCTGCCCAACAACACTCCCTAACCCATGAAATGATTGATTACAATAAATCTAAAACCAGACATGAACATTCCCGTGAATGCTTTTAGTGTTTTTAACTAGACTACAAATGTGGTTCTGAAACCGCAGATATTGATTGTCAACGATAGCTTCTCTTGTGTTACAAGATTACACACACACACATATATGCGCATGATGTTATCCAAAGTTGTCTCCATAGAAATGAATTAGTGTTATTACGCCTAAAACCTGATGAAAATAAATTAAAAAAACAAAATATTTACAGCATATGTTGAAAGCATATGTTGAGGGTAAAATGCAAGTGTGGAAAATAATGCTTAAATTTCATAAGATTTTAAAATTGTGCAATAAATAAATTAATTATAGATTATCAACTTAACATATAAATAAGATTTTAAAATGGTGCGATAAATAAATTAATTATTAGATCATCAACTTAACATATAAATAAGATTTTGAAACGGTGCAATAAATAAATTATTAGATCATCAACTTAACATATAAATAAGATTTTAAAATGGTGCAATAAATAAATAAATTATTAGATCATCAACTTAACATATAAATAAGATTTTAAAATGGTGCAATAACAGTCTATGTTTAAGAAATAACATATTAAGAAAAAAATAATAAGTGGATCGTAAATGTAAACAAATTTTATATGAACCTACCGTAAATTGAGTGTGAAATAGTGAAAAATATGAGAGGAAAGTAGAAAAGTAAGGCCCCCTGTACTACGAGTCGGAAGCAGCAGCAAGAAACTGTCAACCCGGTACCCTCAACCCATCACAAAAAAAGTCAAACTAATCTAATTGCACTTTGGATTATGATGGACCATCTTCTTCCAATTACGCGATTTCTTTGGATTTTACTTGTACAAATGGAAATTCTTTTAACTTTCTTGAAGTTTTACATTTGGATTTTACCGTCACTAGATTTTTTATCTTCCACCAGACTATCCATTAATGTGTAATCACCTTTTTCTTTACCATATTTCCTCTGCTTAACTTATTTTGTTTTCAAGTAAGATATTTGACTTATTTGTTGTTTAATCAAATACTTCTGCATGCAAAATCCGATCCTGCATTTTGCTAATTCCTACCCTCTGATGAGAAGGAGAGTATTTCTTCGAAACTCCGCGGATTAAGGACTATCCATTTATCTAGTGTTTCCTTTTCAGATTAAATATGTTTTTAACTCATTTCAAAGTCTTTTTAACATATTTCCTTAACTGTTTGCTCATATTATAAGCTCGATTTCATATTTGGTATTATCGAGCCTTTATATCTGGCTGAGATAATTTTATAAATATTAATTCTTTAATATTTATAATTTACTTTAATTTTACCATCTTGGATCATTTTGGTAAATTCAATTGTAATTTTCATTTTATATATATATATATATGTATATATATATATATATATATATATATATATATATATATATATATATATATATATTCGCCTTCGGGGATTTTGCTTAAACCATTACAAGTTGTTTCAATCGACATGACAATAAAATAATCCTGCTGACTTCATCACACAATTAAAGCCAAAATCTAAAGTTTTGGCTTAGATTGTCTGATGAGATCGACATGATAATTTTATTGTCCTGTCAAGTAAAACAACTTGTAACGATTTAAGCGTACTCCCTCAGGTAGAAATGAATAAAAACGTATTTACCTTTAGTAATGCATTGAGTAATTCTTCCCCTGCTTTTTTTTTTACGAAATCTACTTTCTAATATATATATATATATATATATATATATATACACGATGGACTTATATTCCTGTCGATTTGGAACTACGAATTTTATCACAAAGTTGTCAGAAACCCACGCAGTGATTTGTTTATAGTGGTAATTACTTTGTGGTAGACCATTTTTGTACACCTGCTAAGATGTTTCAGTGCAATTGCTGCCAAAAGACAGAGCAAATAGTAGACCATGCATTTGCATAATTTTTGTTTTCTTTTACTAGATGTATGTATTTCCAAAGACTGAGTGTGTAATGTCCGAGTGGCCCTAACGCGTCCCCAGATACTAGTCTGAATATTTCTACGTCATGTTGCTGTTGCGGTATATATATATATATATATATATATATATATATATATATATATATATATATATACATATATATATACATACATACATATATATGTGTGTGTGTGCGTGTGTGTGTGTGTCTGAAGAACTAAATCATTAACAACACAGTCAAGCGACATAATTGTGCTATGTTCTAACCCAATTTGTTTCGTATAATTGTTGCCTACATCTCTGAAAATTATGTTATTTTCAGGGATGTTTGCAACCTTCAGTTATAACCCCTCGTAAGTACAAATGCATTGCTACAAAACATTCTAACTAGAAAGAGGTCTGGGAAACCCAATGCAAACATACGACACTGCTCAACAATATTACCAAAAATAATAGCAACAGAAGCAGCAACGGCAGCAGGAATAGCAGAGACAGATCATTTACAACAATGATTGACACTTGCAAGATAAATCCACATTCTTTAGCAAAATGCATTTACCGAACTTCGATGATTAAATAAATTGGCTGGTGCACAAATAAAATAATCCTTGACTCTCGTTCGTAACCTGCGAATATCGTGTCGCTATGGCTACCGTTATGAAATAGCACGTATTTTAATATCTTAACGGTGGAATCCTTCTCTTTGATGCTTTTGCTCGTGGAACAACTTTAGGCAATTAATTTAAAATATACAGAATCCCTGCGTGAAAGAGAAGGCGCGGATATTTGTTTGCCATGAATCGCTGATTCAGCGTATTTTTCAGTATCGCAGCTGCGTTCATATACTTACGTGTGTCTGATGACAGATAACTGGAATCAAGCGTATTCTTTAGCAATCTTATCTCTTTAATATTATAAAGGACATGTAAAACGTATCTATGAGGCATTTATTTTTCACAATATTCATCTTCCTACATTCTATGAATTTTAACCTCTGTTTTATTCAAAAACGACCATATGGACACCGTATGTTGCCCGGTCCTATTATACGCTTAAACATGATATTGCGTATGTACTATTATAAACTCAATCCTCTTTGAATATTATATATTACGAGAAATACTTGGCTGGAGAACTTATTCGTTAAAAAAAAATAATAATAAATACATTTTAAAAAATACAAAAAAAGTTATAATGATAATGTCGTTTATCAGATTCTGTCCGTGTTTTATTACAATATAACTTTAGCTGAAATGATCCACCGCGATTTTAAATGGATCCTCTTCTTTTATCGTAAAATAAACCCATAATTAAGAAAATAAATAAAAGCAAAATGGTGAGGTAAACACGAGCTCCAACAGGAGGATCATTCGATCTGTATTCAAATGCTCCTCGTCTACGCCATATCTCCAGATTATAATAAACCTACATTTTAAGAAGAAATGTTTTGCTGGCATTTTATTATCTCACTTGTTTAGTGTAAATTAAAATATTCCCATGTAAAAATTATTCTTCTTTATCTATATCCAATAAAGATATTTTTATGATTTAATTATTTTTATTGTCGATACTTGTCGGATAAATTCCGATACAAAACACATCTAACAACACTGCCAGACATTTAAATTAGTTTGTGTGTAATTTGCAAAAGATAGGCGCAGCAGTTTTGGAATCAATAAGGAAATACATCCCACAAAAATGTCTTTTATATAATAGTAGATATTACGTTAAAGCAATTTTCCTTTCGTATGTACTTTACATTCCGCCTAAAGTTGTGTATAAGATTATATAATTCAATCGCAAAAGATTCACGTATTTATTTTAAGAACGTTTAATGACAATCATAGGATAATAATCGTAAGAAACTTGGTAAACGGTAATTTATTTCAACACTAGTCAAGTGCACCCGATCTTTCCTGGTCATAAACTATGCATGTATATATTTTTATTCATTTTTAGATTTCGTATTTTTTTTTTAATTAAAAATCATATTCTCTATTACATCTTATATTCTACCTAACACTCGTGCTGTTCAAAATAATAGAACATATGTAAATTCATTCCGTTGTGTAAATTGTACAGGCGAGATATCTAATATTTAAATAACAACTGCTCATCAAACTTGAACTGCTGAGGAATGGCGGCGTGTGATCCTTTCAGCTGAGTCTTGATTTTGTATCTCCTTCGGCGACCAAGGGGCACGTGTTGGCGAAGAACGCCAGAATGGTATAACCAAGAATGTCTTAAGAAGTCTGTGAAGTTTTCGCAATCTTGCATAGTTTGGGCTATATCAGTGCTAAAGGTGTTGGTAATTTATATTTCATCAAAGGAACTGTAAACGCGAAAGTGTACCAAGATATCCTGGGAGCTAATTTACTGCCAGTGTTGGATAACCAGTTTGACAAGGAGGCTACAGACATTATTTTTCAAAATGACTTGGCACAGGCACACTCTGCCAAGACAACGTCTTCTTGGCTCCGAGAACGAATGATCCCTGTTCTTGAATAGTCGCCGAACTCGTCAGATTTGAACGTTATTTGATCTTTGTGGAACCAGATGAAAAGGAAGCTGCGCAAGGAAAGACCTATTACCCTTGCAGCCATGAAGATTGCAATCCAGAATACATGAGTTTCAGTGTCTACACAAGATTGCGAGAAGCTTGTTGATTCATTGCCTCGGCGAATTGATGCTGTTATCAAGGTCAAAGGTGCTACTATTAAATATGCATTAATTTTATTAGTATTTATGTTAATAAAAAAACTATTTGGTTTACTTACATGCATTGTTCTATTATTTTGAAACACAAAATAGTCAAAAAATGACATTGCAAAACACCTGAAATAAAATTTTACCAAACACAACATTTAAGTTTTGTTCGCATTATATGAATATTTTAGCGCCAATTACATCTCACAGATCGCCCTCAATAAGAATTTAGCGCCAAAAAAACATGAGGTCTTATTTTTTGGACCAACACGAGTATAATCAGAAACTGATCGAAACCAAACTATTTAGCGCCCCAGCCGTGTTCCCTACCGTTTAAGCTATCGGGAGAATATAAGAAAGTAAGATTTAAAATCCATCCAAAGAGTTTACTGCTTATAAACATCTCTAGTGTATGATTACCATTTACTGTTATTTCAGTGTTGTGCGAACAGTGGTTTAAGGGATTGTCAGTTAAATATTTTCTACACACATAACATGCATACATCTTCTGTTGTTATATATATATATATATATATATATGTATATATATATGTATATATATATATGTATATATATGTATGTATATATATGTATATATATATATATATAACATTAAATTTAAACAAAATGAAATTTAAACAATAACATTTAGACCCCTTTTTAATGACCGCTTTCATTTTAGGTTACATTTATGCCAATCCATAGTTTCATGCGGTTGAATTTAGGCTCGTTATAGTTTTGCATAATACTCCCTATTAATATGTAAATTTAAATCAGCGTATGCCGTAATACTTAGTTCGGTGAAACCTATCATAAGAAAAGGTACATACGAAATGGCAATCAGTAGTTTCTGAGAAGATTCTTCAAGTGAGGGTGGTATTTTCATGATGTATATCTATTTATCCTTAACTGCGTATTGAACAGATAGCTTAATATTTACTTCACTGCGTCTTATAATACCAAATTTTACCCGAATCGAACAACTGTTTCCACGAAAATAAAACGAACATAAATTAATATATTAATTTTATTTTATTTCAGACTATTAGTCTCATCTTATCTTTTTATTGGTGCACCAATAAAAAGATAAGATGAGACTCATAGTCCGAAATAAAATAAAATTAACATACAATGCTCATCTCAAAAATAAAAAAAATTCCAATTAAGGAATAATATATATATAAATTAATATATATATATATATATATATATATATATATACACACATATGTATATATATATATATAGAGAGAGAGAGAGATAGATAGTTAGATAGATAGATTAAACGATATATATATATATATATATATATATATACTCTCAAAAGTAAGATGACAAACATTGTAGAATTAACCATTACTCTGACGCTTTATCAGTGCGACACCCCCTCTTATTTTAGTAAAATTATATGCATGTATATACATACGCATATATATATATATATATATATATATATATATATATATATATATATATATATATATACATACATATAAGGAGAGAGATAAGAAGAAGATATCTATGTATATTTCCTCTCGCTTTTCCCTCTTTCTCTATATCAATTATACACACACATGCATATATATATATATATGCATACATGTATTTGATATATTTATGCATGTATTAAATACATATGTATATATATATATATATATATATATATATATATATATTATTATTATTATTACTATTCAAAGAACAGAGGCTGTCGCACTGGTAAAGCGTCGGCATGATGGTCAATTCTGAAATGTTTGTAATCTTACTTTTTAAGTTAATCTGCAATATTACTTTGATACTGTGAGTAGTTTTCACGATACATAACAACATACAGACATACAAAAATACACACTTATGAGGAAACTAATAATAATCGGACTACTAATAAAATTTTTAATCGTGTTCATACAGATCTATAAATTTATACATAAAGAAAAATTATTATGATCGGCTAATTTGTTTGTACATGCATTCTTTCCTCACATATAAATTAATGTATGCACATATATACTTTATTATAGGTTAATTTGTTTAACCCAAATTATACAAATAAACACTGACACCTACAAAATATTCAAATTGATCGGTTACTTAGTTTAGCTGTGGACCCCGTCCATACAAATATATAAACATATACACATACATACACATTCATAATTATCGATTAATTCGTTTAGGACTGTTTTATTCATTGAAAAAATACTAATTACGAAAATATATTTTTTCTACTTCTTCGGCCTTTTAGCTAAGAAAGAACTTTTATAGCAAAGCGCATTCTGCTTAATTGGTTACGTTTAATTGTGCAGATGCTATTCTTGATGCATTTCGCAGGCTTTTCGGACATACGTCTATTACGAATAAACAAAAGTTTGTACAAGACAGAAATAATTGTAAGAAAGAAATAACTGCAGCTAAGAGAAATTTTCAGTAAACTGGGACATATAACAGTGTAGACAATCAACACCACGTTCTGTAACAGACTCGAACGGAAGGCTATTGAAGACATGCCCACAAAAATAGGAAAACTCTAAAAAAATAACTTCCAGTCTGTAGTGAAATGGGTCCAACACTAGATATTAACCTCTGATGCAGCTAAGGTTTAGCTTTTTCTGTTAATGACTATACAAAACCTTCTCAACCTGAAAGTACTTACCTTAAGCTTATATGCTTAACATTCACAGACAATATAAATTGGAACAAATACGTTGAGACTGCTGCGGGGCTTTTTTTTACACAGTGATCACCATTTATCAAGGCCCGGAAGCCACTCAGGGATAAGAGTTATTGCAAGTACATTACGTTAGTGTGGAGATTTGATGAAGTGTTTACTTAAGGGGGCGGGTCATTAGGAATTTTCCAATACTGTGCTAGAATGGTACCTACGCTTGATAATACCCTATATCTCTTCCAAACCAATATTCGCCTAGGAATAGAGTATTATTTTTAGTAGTAGTACTATCATATCTGGGCTGAAGTATCTGCCACTGGTCTATCGCTCCTCCTCTTCGATTATGCCGAATCATCGCCCGTTTACCATGCTGGTGGTCGATCCTCCTAAACCGACAAATATTATTAAATTTTTTTAAAGTTTGATGTTTATTTTAAGAAGTTATTATTTCGGAAGAACAGTATAATGATTATCGGTATGAAAATAAAATTGTATTACAAAGATAAATAATGTTTATATGTTTGGTATGCAATCGAGATCTGAGAAACAATAAACAAATGAAAAGCTATGCCAAATACAAAAAAGAGTAGGTTTTCAAAAATACGTATCAAAACAATTTTTTGGGGAGATCTTTACTAGTCCCACAATTCAAATCGTGCCATCCAATCTTTTCCGAAAAGATTTTCTAATGTCTTATGCAGATTGAGTTTCACAATTTTAGATATTTCAATTTAAAGTCACAGAGAGTGTCAGTTCTCCCGCAAATTTTACTTTATCACATGTGCCTGCTCGAGCTGACTTATTCGTCTTTTGTATGGTTTGTTTCTTCAACCTGTTTCATGTCTGCTTTTCTTCTCGTTTGCTTTTTATCCCAATGAGAGTTATCCTTTGGCGTTAAACTAATCATTTGCACGTATGACACACCTAATTCCGCGATGGATCGAGAGTTGTTTTTTTACACTAACTGCACATTGGAAATCCTCGAGAAACTTCTGGAGAGTGAGCCCAGATAGGGCTCGTCGTCTTATCTCGAGACTATGTGCAAAATCAAACATTTGAACTCGTTTGCTGTTAATTCAGCTAGCCGAAAATCGTCACAGTCTTTGCTAATAATAGGCCCGAAGGCGAGATAGTCTTCGGCGTCGGGTTTTGTCACTCTTCCATCTCTTGTGAACAGTGTCTCTTTAGAGTACAAAAAATGTTTCTCTTGTCTTTGTGGGTATGTGTGTTGTTTGTTTGTTTGTTTGTTTGTTTGTGTGAGTGTAAGCATGGGGAAGGAATTGTTTCCCAAAAGATTACTGCAACAAAAATAGTACTTTGTCTGCTAGCAAATAAAAAAGTCCACATGTTAAAAAAATAAAAATGTTTACTTCCAATTGGAATAGAAAAAGAAAAAAGAAAAAATTAAAAACCTGAGGCAAAAACTTAAATAATTCACTTTTCCAATTCAAAGAAATGAAATATTATTTCCAACGACCGGTAGCAGAAGTAAAAAAAATATTCAACTACCGAAAACTTTCAGTTTGCAATGAATTACTTAACCAACACGTCAACTGCGAAATACGTGTGCAAAAGTAGGTCAACCTTTGAAAATTGACAGTTTAAATTTCCAAAAAGAAACAATTTCGCTTTATTTCAAGCTGACAGTCTAATTTTCATAAAAGTGGACAGTTTTCATTTTCTTTTTAAAAAAAAGTACTCGTGTAAACTAGTTCAAATAGTCGCTGACAAGTTATTTTGGTGGAAAACCGAAATTTTCCGTCGCCAATGTGTTTGTTGGGTTTCTTGGGTAAGTTCGAAATCCTTGTAATCAGTGTTGTAGTGTTAATGTTCGAATAATCGACAAGGAAGACAGTAACAATTAAATATGCATTAACAGAAATAAATATAAAGGGTAATCGAGCAATATCTTTGCTCACTGCTGGACTAGTGGTGACGTCAATACTCTCTGTGTTTCTGTCTCTGACTCATTTGGTAAACCTATTCTCGTTACCCAGAAGTTACAGCATGGACGGAAGTGACATCATGGAATAGTTCATTCTTCCAAGTATGAGGGGTGAGCTAGCAACAATTATATAGACAAGGCATGCAAAAAAGCACGAATATGCACTCATCATATACCTTTACAATACAATACTAGATGGGGTTAAAAAATAATCGCCATCCCATAATGACAACTAAACTCTGCAGCATTGTCGAAATGGGGCATCGCTGTGTTGGTTTTACAATAGTTTAATAGAATCGTGAAAGAACTATAAACACTATAAAATATCCCGAAAAACCCGATAAGTAGTAAACTCCTTTACCTACTCTATAGAAATCGATAGATCATGTAAATCCGTCTACCTAAATCGTTTCATCTCAAACTGCTAAACTTCGGAATTTCCACTCAAACGCTTGCTATTCTGATTGTACTGGCATGCAGCCGTTCAAGTTTAATGTGAACATACATCTTGCTGCTCAACTTCCTACATAGTGTCTCTGCGAATCTGGTCCCACATAGTTACCTTTTTATAGTTTAATCGCGAGTCTTCAAATGTCGATCACTGTTACCCAGTGGCAGCTAGTTTAAAGTGGTTACTGCCATTTCATATTCGAGGGTTTACTGGTGGATACTGGTGATTTAGGCTGTTACTGTTTTATTGTGGCACTAAAAAAAACTCTTTTTCTCCTTGTATACATTATGCAAAATAGTTCAGAAATGATATTCCGTGACTATGAATAGATACCCAGAATATAGTATACGTAAGAATGAACTTACTATAGATTGGAAAAGAACTTGTACATAATTGCTATGTTGTACCTTTCAATATACATTTGCTAAAAATGTACCGTTCACATATCAATGTGTAAATCTGTTTGTCTGTGCAGAGTATTAAATTTATATTTAAATGCATCTATAAGGGAGCATGAAAGTAAAGAATACTTTCGAATCAAATAATGAATAAAATGCATGATGAAATAAATATATTGCCTGTCGATATGTTTCACTTGTTGAAGTGATGTGGCGAAAATCTGAGTTTAGATTCTATGATATGTCCTACACAATGTATGAATTTGCTGTTCATCTTGGAGATAAGCAAAGAGTTTACATACATAATGGTAATGCACAACAAGCTGAACATACATACTCTTCTCTTAAAGCATGGTTTAAGCTGAATGAGCATGGCGTCAATGCACATAATTTTTCCTCTGTATTATGTATTCAATAAACATACCAAAACATTTACACCAAGTAGAAATAATATACTATGAGCCCTAAAGATGTAGAAAATTTTTATTTGTTTCTGTTGTTTCCAAATGTCTTTGAAAAATTACGAATTGTACAAGGTTAAATCATGGCTACATTTCAAGAAACGCGCTTAAAACTTGGCCTTCTTCAAAATGACGAATCATTGGAAAATACTGTGATTGAAGCTATTGCATTCCAAATACCTTCGCTATCGGAGTCCTGTTTGCTGCAATTTGTGACTATTCAAACCTTAAAAATTCTCTTGATTTATGGAAGAGCCACACGATCTCTATGATGGAAGAATTTTTACTCCAGGGATTTGCAATTATTCAGACACAAAATATGGTTTTGCAATCCATATATACAGTCCTGACTGTAATCGTGCTAATTATTTATTAATTGTTTTACCTGGACCAATTGGAATTCATCAAACGGAACATAAACACACTAACTGATGAATACAGAGTGTTTAATAACGTTGTGATTGAACCTGTTACAATAAAGAGAAAAGGAAAAGTGCCTAAATATTTCTGTTTTGATGTGGATGCACCGGGGGCGGCAAAACTTTTATGTTTATTGCTATACTCTCACATATCCGAAGAAATAACTATGGTGGTTGTAGAGGTATTGCTTCTACTTTACATTCGGGAGGAAAAACAATCCATTGTATGTTTAGATTACCTATCCCACGAAAAAAATGTCTATTTTCAATACTTCCCCACATCTGATCATGAAAATTATTTTTTAAAAATATTGATTAGATTGTATTAGATGAAGCAGCGCTACTCATAGCTTCTCTGTATCTCACTCCCTATCGCAAATTGTTACTTTTCCAACCCGCTTCGCTGATCAGGAAGAACAACACGCATCACTATTAGATCTGTTTTTGACCACAATTCCTGATGATTGTGTAACGAAAGCCGACAGCCCACTTGGGAACGCTGATCATGCGGTAATAATGGTTGAAATCGCCCTAAACTCTAGACCCAAAACTGAAGAGCCAGTGCTCAAAACAACGAGATATTATAAAAAGGCTGACTGGGAAGCTATCAGAGATCTTATCAGAGACGCCCCATGGGGAAATATTTTTTCTCTTTCTGCTGAACAGTGTGCAACTGAGACCACTGAATGGTTCAAAACTGCAATCGAAGCGCATGTTCCCATGCGGAAATTCTATAGCAAGCCCCACTCTCCCCAATGGTTTACTTCGACTTGCGCAACTGCCATTGCTCAAAGGCAGCATGCATTCCGAAGGTTTAACCGACATAAGTCCAGTTCAAACAGACAAAAGTACATAGAAGCTAGAAGTAACGTTAAGAAAGAAATAGCGACAGCTAAGAGGGAATTTACGGACACCACTAAAAAACGCATCGAAGCACAAAAACTAGGAACTCGTGACTTCTGGAAAATCTACAACAGTGTAGTAAATAATGGGCAATCAACGATTCCCCCACTAACCAACAATCACGAGGTTCTTTGCTCAGCAACCGAAAAGGCTAACATGCTTGCCAGTCGGTTTGCCTCCAACTCTACACTGGACCCTTTAAACCACCCATACCTGACTTTCCTATGCGGACAGACGCCAAGCTAGACGATCTGGGAATCACCCCTGCTCAGGTGCATGCTATCATAAAAAACCTTGACACTTCCAAAGCATGTGGACCCGACCTCATCCCAGCTGTGCTATTAAAAAAGTGCTCAGCCGAAGTAGCTCCAGTTCTCTCCAAACTCTACAACAAATGCCTTAATGAATCTTGCTTTCCGAGCTGCTGGAAAACTGCTTCTGTGGTACCAGTATTCAAGAATTCTGGCGAAAGAACTGACCCATTAAATTATCGCCCTATTAGCCTCCTCCCACTTTTTGCCAAAATATTTGAGACCTTAATTAACCATGCTCTAGTCCAGCACCTTACAGATGCTAAACTTCTGACCGACCATCAATATGGATTTAGACAAGCCCGTTCCACGGCAGACATCCTTACTGTAATCTCTGAACGCATATACCATTCACTGGACAAAGCGGGAGAGGGCAGAGCGGTAGCTCTAGATATATCTAAGGCTTTTGACAGGGTATGGCATGAGGGTCTCCTCAGGAAGATTAGATCTTACGGTATCACTGGTAGAATACTTAACATAATTAAATCCTTCTTAGATAAGAGAAAAATCCAGGTTGTCCTCGACGGTCGTACGTCTAAACAATATAATATAAATGCCGGAGTGCCCCAGGGATCTATCCTTGGTCCTCTGCTGTTCCTGATATTCATAAATGACCTCCCCGATAAAATTGCTTCTGAGATGGGTATATATGCTGATGACACCACACTCTATAGCAGGCACGACAGGAAAACAAATGAACATATATCTAAAGTAATGGCAGAAACACTAGAGGATGACCTCAAATCAGTAGTGGAATGGGGACAAAAATGGATGGTAACGTTCAATGCCACCAAGACAAAACTGGTTTCATTCAATAATTACAGGAACCCTTCTCTACCACCTATAGCAATGGCCAATAACTCTTTAGCTGAGAGTACGTCTTTCAAGCTCCTTGGCCTAACGTTCACAGGAAACATGAGCTGGAACAATTACATCGAGGGCATTGCCAGGGCCGCTGCGAGGAAGGTGGGCTCTCTCTACCGTGCTAGAAAACTTCTAACACCCGAAAGTATCCTGTACCTCTATAAGGCCACTATTCGCCCATGTATGGAGTATTGCTGTCATATTTGGGCCGGTGCATCGGCTACTAGTCTCTCTCTCCTTGACAGGGTTCAAAAGAGAGTCGCAAATCTGATAGGCCCTAAACTGGCATCAAAACTTCAGCCTCTGTCCCATCGTCGAAACGTTGCATCCCTCTGCCTGTTCTACAAGTATTATAATGGTGAATGCTCTGAAGAACTGCAAGCACTTGCGCCCCCACGACGTGAACACCCTCGACAGACCCGACAAGCTGCAAAATCCCACCCCCACACTGTAGAGATCCCTAGATGTAAAAGATCGTTCTACTCCAGTAGTTTCTTCCCCAGAACTGCTAGACTTTGGAATTCCATTCCAGGTCACTGCTTCCCCAACTGTACTGACATGTATAAGTTCAAGTGCAACGTGAACCAACATCTCGCTGCCCTAATCCCTACATAGTGCCCCAGTAGATGTTTCCCCTGATAGTAGCCCCCTACACCAAAGTGGCAATGCGCCTTGTTTGGGGTGAAAATGTAATTAAAAAAAAAAACCATCTGTGACCCCTTAATTTGTTTTGGATGCAAGAGACAAAACATTGACAAACATAACAATAATTATGTTTTGAAGGTAAATTAAAGATTTTGGTGGAAGATTTCAGACAAGTCTTTTCCATATTATCAAGAAAAATTCGTCAATAAAAAAAAAACTTATATTTGCATTAATAATTCTTCTTTTTAGCTTTAGTTTTAAAAGTATAGTTTTGTCCAAATATTAGAGTAACACAAAACGAGAAATAACTGATTCTTGGGAATTAAACAGGAAATCCTGGGGAATATCCAGGACAGTCTTATAATCATGATGTAGGAGTGCCAAAGATATCAACCCTTTAAGAAAATTGTTGAGGGAAAGTTAAATGCAACCGTAAGGCTCTCTTGAAAGTAGCGGAAAAATTTGGCTGTATACCTGATTTTTAGCAACTTCATAATAGTATGAAAGGTTGTGCCAACTTTAATTGTCGGCTATCTGAACAATTACCCAATGGAGTGTAGCAGGTTGATATATGTGCACTGATACTGTTTTCGCTCTATCTGACTGGTGTTCTATGGTATTGTTCCGCGATTGTGATATTAGGGGTTCTATTAGATTCTGAACGAGTGAAACGAGTCTAACCTCAGAAAATTCCAATCCAAAAAACTTGTCAGTGATGGATTTGTGAGGTAACTATTGTATTCTGATGATGCTGACACACTCCCCAGTAGATATGTAAAATAATGGATCTAACCGCGAATGTTTGTACCTACTTCGGGCAAATAGTTAGCATTAAGAAGAGTTACTTCTTGTATGCTACCGCGTCCGGTGATCACTATGTGGAACCTGATTACTTCGTCTATGGAAAGCGCCTCGAAGTCGTAAAATTTTTGTCTGGCTTGGTAGTACTTTATGAAATTATGGCACTCTTGATGTGGAAATAACACTGAGAATCAGCAAGTCATCAGACGCATTTGGAAGGTTAGGAAATAGAATTTAGTATGATGGCAATCTAACTTTGACAGTTAAATTGTCAGTATATAAAACATGCGTATTACCATCCCTACTCTATGTCTCTGACACATGGACCTTGTACATCTAACATGTGGAGCAGCTTGAAAGGTTTCATCCGCACTGTCTTAGACACATTATTGGTTTAAACTGAGACGGTTTCGTCCCTGCTACATGTGCCTTAAATAAGACCAAACACCACCAGTATTCCCACCATTGATATTAAGAACCAGATACGTTGGGCGGGTCATCTTGTGGGGCTTGATGACTATCGACAACCAAACAGTTGTTTTATTGTGAGCTCCTTCTTGACAAAAGACCCCAGCACAAGCCCAAAAATCGTTTTCGTGATAGCATCCAAAAAAGTTTGGTGAAGATTTATATATCTGTTGAGAGTTGGTAATCCCTTGCGTCTGATTCGCAAGCAGTATAGGGCACTGATATATGGGGACGCAGATCACTTGGAAACAGCCAATATAGACCGATCGAAGCTCGAGAGAGGATGTAGGAAACACCAAACCTTGCCACTCAATCATGGGGATTTCTGGATCTGTTAGGTGTATGAGCTAGTTTTGTTGCGCAACGCTAGTCTCGTTAATTACATGAAAGCTCACCACGATACAAAGTCCATTCCTGTTGGTTCCATTACGTCAAATGTGTACAGCAATACTACTTTGCTTGTGAATTTAGCTCTATGAAAAAAGCACTTCAATGTCCAATTATTCTTTGTTATATTTGGTGTGTCTTGAATCATTATTATTATGTGATGCTCCATTCAAAATTGTTAAGCTACATATTTCCTGATAATTCTCTATATAATATGTCTTCAATCTCTTTATTTATCTATTTGCTCTCTCTCTCTCTCTCTCTCTCTCTCGTCCTGTACACACATTATAATATACAAGAAATATGAAATAATTTCATTTTACAAATTGTATAATATTTTACACTTAAAATCAATATAAATATTATTATTAATCTTTATAGGACAAAGCCAACCATATAGAAATTCTCAATATAAGATGGAAAACAATAACATACGTAAACACATACGTAAAAAATTTGGAAGTAGATTCTATAAATCACAATTTACAATCAATATCTTTTTCAACAAAGTATAGAGATTGTTAAGGATTTTTTTCTTATTTCATGGGGTTTCAGTGAATGGCGTTTATCCTCAGAGTAATCGTATTAGCCAAATATTATGCATAGGAAGTCTATAAATTTGCTGGTTTGCACGTAAATTAAAAACTATAAAGTGTACGAAAGTATATAACAGGAAAAATAGATTAAAAGTATGTACCAAAATTAAGTCCGAAGTCGATGATGAAATAGAACACATTGATATAATCAGATGCAATGAAAATATGTTTGATATTCAAATGCATACATGCATATGATGGAGCCCAAAACATATTAAAGTAGATTGGAAAAGTAACATTCCAAAACGTGCTATGAGAAGAAATTCCTTTAAAAATATAATGAGAAAATACTGATTTTATTAGTCTTTTATTAGGCTTTATACAGGCCGGGACATCTTTTATCCAAAAAAACCAAAACAAAAAAAAAATAATTTAAGACCTTTGCATATAGGGCTCCATAGACTTCTTTCAATCCCTAACAGAATGATAAGAATAAGTATATTCTCACGACTCTCTGTACTAATTGATATCCCTTAGACATTGTGGAATCCACAAGAAAAATAAAGTTATTCACTTTATAATATCACAGAAAATACTGAGACCGTTGTCCTTTTATCTTCGCCTACTTTGGCTAGGTAATGTAAGTGAAAGATTTGCCAAACAAATGACTGTCTGTTCAACTGTTTTAATTTGTAGCGAATACTCGTGTTGTCTTTTGTACTAGACATGTGCTGTATTCAATTCGAAAAGACAACCTTCCCTCATTTTAATTCCTCTATTGTTTATTCATTTAAATACAGTTGCGCTTAGACATTGTGGAATCCACAAGAAAAATAAAGTTATTCACTTTATAATATCACAGAAAATACTGAGACCGTTGTCCTTTTATCTTCGCCTACTTTGGCTAGGTAATGTAAGTGAAAGATTTGCCAAACAAATGACTGTCTGTTCAACTGTTTTAATTTGTAGCGAATACTCGTGTTGTCTTTTGTACTAGACATGTGCTGTATTCAATTCGAAAAGACAACCTTCCCTCATTTTAATTCCTCTATTGTTTATTCATTTAAATACAGTTGCGGTTCGCACTACGTTGGGCTTACGCTGCAAAAATTGGATTCCCGCATAAAACAATGCATTCTAGCTAGTTCGGTATGCGAATTTGTTACAATTAGATGTTAAGAATAATAGATAGATTTCGATCATATGTGAACACCTCCTAAATAGCCGTATTTGTGCCTCAAAGTTCAGTGCTGATTTGTTCTCAATACGAAGAATGTCGCATTCGTTATTTCAGTTTCAAATATTATGAAACATTTAATTTAATCCTTGAGACGTTCTCTTTGTAAGTGAAAATGAAGACTTTTATTAACTTCATTCTTTACCCGCCTTCGTTTTAATTTTCCTCTCGCTTATTCCGTCCCTCGCTATATTATATTGTGTTTCAATCGTAATTATACATAAATTAAGCGCTCTTGTGCGTAATAGGAAACCAGTCAGTTAGCTTTTTCACTTTTTACTTTTAAAATTAATTTTGTTAAAAATTGGTCTATATTAAGCTATTCCTCTCTATCTCTCTTTCTCTCTCTCCCTCTCTTTCTCTCTCTCTTTATGTATATATATATATATATATATATATATATATATATATATATATATATATATATATATATACTAGCAAAAGTACCCGTCGTTGACTGGGTTCAAGAACAGCCTACAGAAAATGGACTCAGATTTATGAAAGTATGATAGGTTATGAAAAGGAAGGGTTGTAAATTTGGGTTGAATTTGGGGGTATCAAAATCCAAGAAAAAATATGATGAAAGTAAACATAAAATAGATAAACCCCATAATTTATTATACCATACCTGTTCACACTGAAACACTTAACAAAATATTCTGTAGATCTATATTAAAAAAATCTTGTTAAACTTTGTGACATATTTCCATTCTATGGAGGTCAGGTACGAACGAACACCCCATACTTTTATTATACCATATTTCTTCAAACTGAAACATAATTATCAAATAAATATATACTTATATAATTATCAAATAAATAAGTATACTTACGCAAATAGATATGAAAAGTCTTTATTAAAGTGTGTGCCTATTTCCATGCTACGGAGGCCAGGCGCGAACGCAGTCCCCACAATTTTATTATCCCATCCCTATTTCAGTTAAAACATACTTATCAAAGTATTCTTATGTACATCTATATCAAAAACACTTATAAACGTTTTTTTTTTAAATTTTTTTTATGTCAATACTTTGTGGACCAGGCGCGAACGCAGACCCCACAATATTAATGAACCACCGTTCTGCCAGATCAAACATACACATTCCTGTTTCTCGATACATCTTCTATCATTATATGTAATCATTTTATTAAAATAGTCAACCATATAGGAGCCTATTCGTGACCACACACACACACACAAGCACACACACACATAGACATTCAGCTTTATATTATAGATATACATATGTGTGTGTTTGTGGTTGTGTTAATATATATATATATATATATACACACACATATATATATGTATATATATGTGTGTCTGTTAACATATATTATATATACACACACACATATATGGTAGGTTTTGAAAAGTATATGGTAATTAAGCTATGCCCCTTTTCTATATATATAGTCTTACATTTCCGCTTTGTTGGCTATTATGGGTCTTGTGCGTTGTGATATTGTTTGCTTGTGGAAACACATATATATATATATGCGTATAGATGGTATTTATTTGCTCCCCCACTGAGCAAATTAGGCACAAGGCCGTTTTTAATGTGAGGTAAAAACCAGCTCCCCTAAAAGTAGGCAAAAAGGGGGCACTCTGGTTACCAAAAATATAAATGTCCCAGTATAGAGGGTTTCCCCTCCATTGACTGGTACAAATTATCTTAAGTGCAGCATCTGCCGGAACAGATGGTATTTATTTGCTCCCCCACTGAGCAAATTAGGCACAAGGCCGGTTTTAGTGTGAGGTAAAAACCAGCTCCCCTAAAAGTAGGCAAAAAGGGGGCACTCTGGTTACCAAAAATAATAATTGTCCCAGTATAGAGGGTTTCCCCTCCATTGACTGGTACAAATTATCCTAAGTGCAGCATCTGAAGAACAGATGGTATTTATTTGCTCCCCCACTGAGCAAATTAGGCACAAGGCCGTTTTTAATGTGAGGTAAAAACCAGCTCCCCTAAAAGTAGGCAAAAAGGGGGCACTCTGGTTACCAAAAATAATAATTGTCCCAGTATAGAGGGTTTCCCCTCCATTGACTGGTACAAATTATCCTAAGTGCAGCATCTGAAGAACAGATGGTATTTATTTGCTCCCCCACTGAGCAAATTAGGCACAAGGCCGTTTTTAATGTGAGGTAAAAACCAGCTCCCCTAAAAGTAGGCAAAAAGGGGGCACTCTGGTTACCAAAAATAATAATTGTCCCAGTATAGAGGGTTTCCCCTCCATTGACTGGTACAAATTATCTTAAGTGCAGCATCTGAAGAACAGATGGTGTTTATTTGCTCCCCCACTGAGCAAATTAGGCACAAGGCCGTTTTTAATGTGAGGTAAAAACCAGCTCCCCTAAAAGGGGTCACTCTGGTTACCAAAAATAATAATTGTTCCAGTATAGAGGGTTTCCCCTCCATTGACTGGTACAAATTATCTTAAGTGCAGCATCTGAAGAACAGATACTACACTTGGATCTTAACCAAAAGGCCAAATATATATATATGCGTATAGATGTGTGTATTTGTCTGTTTTTGTGTTTGTAGTTGCATTATATATTGTACTATCGCCATTGCTGTCTACGGGCAACCGGATAACTCGCTGTAAATTGCATCGCTTAGAAGAACGTCATTAAAAATGTACGAACGTTAGAACACTTGCTGCTCGTAAACAATTCAGTTTTTCTACGGTAAAATTAATTTACAAGCAAACGACACCATCGCCCTCTTGCGGCCATCGCCAAAAGACAAGGGAGCCTTACGAAGTTTTGTTCGTGGATGGGGACCGCCCGCTGACCGCTGCAGAAAACCAATATTTCTTCTCCTTGTGATCGCACGGCGTTGTCATAAACTACAATAGCGTCAAGAGTGTTTTCAGCTAAAACCGTTTAAGACTCTCACATTTTCTCAGGCAATTAATGAAACTGATTAGGTTAGCATTCGTCAAATCGACATTCACGATTGTCAAAACAGCTAACAGCTTGACGGTTTTCTCATTAAAATTTGCAATATTAAACTTGAAAGAAAATTATGTCCTTCAAAAGCCATTGTATAATGTTTACAAGTTAATTCTTATCAATTGTTTCTAATCATAGGGACGTCATAATAGTAGATTCAGTATTCCGTTTGTTTAAATTGTTTTTATAACTATACATTGTATTTGATATTTAGATAATTGAATAACACATGCTTGTGACATTGCGTATGTCTATTAAAATACATAAACGCGAGCATAAAACAATTAACCATCTTAAATGTACAGCCTTTCGTTTAGTATCACGATCATCATCAGCAGGTGATGGTGATTCAGTTGTTAATGACGCAGGCTGACAAACTAAGTGTGCCAAGTTCGAACCCAGTTCGTTTCACAGAATGACTTTCATTAGGAACGTTTGAAACCCTAACGTGCCCCCGTAAGTACCTGCTATCCTTCCAGAACGAATACTTTACAGAAAGATATTGGGGAAACGAATGCCAAATATTCGTAACCTTGATCAAAGTTCACAAAGACAGGAAATAATATCTGCAACATCATATTCGGTTTTACGTCTCTTTTCTCTTGTCACGCTGTTTACAACATTTAGAGCAGGTCTTATATTTTTCTCTGCCAGTGAGAATTTCTATTAATGTTATAGGCATAGATTTCTTCAGATATCGACGGGTATTTATTGAACCATCATTAGTAACGGAAGTACTCCCTAAGATCAAAATCATTCTTCATTGTACTATAATTAGTGTTAGTTAGGCAGGGAGGTCTGTTTATGACCAACAGGTTTAGCTGATATAGTCGGGTTGCAATCCGACTAACACGGCTCTAGTTAAACACCAGGAGAAAACAGCATCATTATACATTGTCCTCTCGTCCTCGCTATCTCTGCAAGTATCAGGCATAGACATCCGAAGCATATCAAAAAAAATAAATTTAGTTTTTAATTACCATGCGGATTTCTATAAATTCATACAGATATTAACATAATATATATATATATATATATATATATAGATATATATATATATATATATATATATATATATATATATATATATATAATATTGATAACGTTTCCATTACTACCGGCTCTATAAGATACCAAAGATGTTATTTCTATGCTAATACGTCGCAAACAGAATTTACCTCCAATATTACAGCGAGTGTTTACAGCAATAGAAAATATTGTATCTTTCTTTCTTTGCTACACTTGCTTGCCTACTTAGACCTACATAAGTAGTAGAAAATCTTTCCCCCTCTTTTCATCTAGCCATTCCACAAAACTGAAATCACCTGTTTTCAGTCATACTTAGCCAACTGCCACCAGAAAATTATCCCCCTGTTTTAAATGCATTCATTTCATTCATACTACGCTGATTTAAAACTAGACTATAACCAAAGTTGTCATTCAATTCAACAGAATTTCTAAATAGCCAGCAATCACCAACTGGATAAACCTTTACGATAAAACCAGTCGTCACCATAATAGCCGTCGGTATTTTAAATACAGGACTCTAAAACAAACAAAAAATCTTCTTCTTACAGAAGATTGTAACTTTTCCTATTATTATTTTTTAAGACAAATAAAAAGTTCACATTAATCATTCAGCTTGCGCATGGGCTAATCAGATTCGAAATTATTCACATGAAATAATTTCACACATGTCACATTTTTATGAAACATTCACACATGTGGAAGTTCAGAACAGCAAAATTATGCGATTTTATTTCCTTTGTACGTATTCCATATGACACGGACCACTAAACCATGGGTTTTATTACTTTCTATCCATATTAAAACAGATCTTATATTGCCGAGCAACTATTAGATCTAACAATTTGTACAATATCGTAGCTTGATTATATCCTTAAACACTAGGCAAAGTAGCATACGCTGCTGAATACACTTTCCTAAAATCTGTCTGAAAGAAACATATCCCAAGTCTGTCGTCAACATCTAAAACGAGATTAAGACTCCGGAAGGATATCAGGACAGATATATATCTCTGTCAGTTACGCAAGAGCCATGTGAATTCCTTTTTAACCGCAGTCAGTAATGAGATTCCATGGAAAATTCCCATAGACCTTGTACCCTTTTCTTTGTATAACATAATCAGGATGGAATCTATCAAGTTTTGGGCAAGCGACTCACCCTGCCATGCTGACATTATCAAAGAAGGACCGCACAACATACACTGACACCACCATGTTTCAGCAGCTCAACAGGACCGCCACGCAACCAGGGGCTTTGTCTGAACGGATTTGTTTTATGCAGCCAAATGTTTCAACGAGAGTTGGTTCAACATCAAGTTCCGGATACTGAAGAATACTTTCTACTGCAGCAACATCAACATTGGATGGGTTGAGAAAGAGATCACGAAAATGTTCATTCCATCGATGCATAATTTCATCTGAAGTTTTCTACAAAGTTCTCCCATCCTGCAACAAAAGTGGTGTAGCTGAAGGGGATTTCGGACCATGGCCCTTGCGAGGCAAAACGTAAAATGTCTTAACATCTATACAAATGTAGGCAGTTTATCTCAGTGAAATTGTCAAACTACTAAGTATTAGTTAATTGGAATTTATTACTGAGGTGAGTAGTATTAATTTATTTATTGCGGACTATTATCCTCATCTTTCTTAGTTGTTGTTTCACGACATTTTGGTTAACTATTCCTCTGGGTTTCGTCAGGTGGTACCCGCGACGAGATAAAAACTCCGAATCTCCGAACTGTATTTTTAGTAATACTGCCATCCATAGTTGTTGTTTCACCACGCTCTGGTCGGGTTTCGGTAGGATTGAAACTACTATTTCCAGACAATTCTCACCTGGAACCGCAGATATTCAGCGTCTCTATCCACTGCGCCACGTCCCTGAAGGGCGATCAAGGTTTGAATTTTTGGTCTTCTAAATCCACGTTTATTCATTATCTGATCTTCCATACTATAAATTATACAACCAGAATTTGTTCTTTTTATGTGATGCGCACAACACTTAACTTAACTTCGTATATAATTATTTATATGTGTATACAGGTTGGATCGATAATTGTCGCCATAGAATCGAAAACATTGTTCTAGTTTCGTTTGATGAAAACTACATTTGTATGTTTGTTGCAGGCAATCTACTAGTTGGCCAATTGTGTACAAATCCCAAGAGCGATAGAAGCCTTGTATCATGTATGATAGTAACAAAATGTACAACATGCGAGGTCTGAGATGCACTACTGTATAACTCAAGCTCTCTACCTTGCCAGCATCCTTAAAATGTAAATCCGGATAACAGGGACGTGCACAAGATGATTCAAACAAAGTTTCTGGCTATGACTATGGTCTTTGGTGTGGTTTCATGTGAGGGCCATATAACACCATCTCACATTATCCAAGTCGTTTTGAGTGTCAGTATCAAAGTGTACCTGAATGTGCTGAATTGTGGTCATATCCTGATGCATTCCAGTCATGCTGGAAGACCATGTGTTTGGCGTTTGGTCATACGTCGAGAACACCACCAACATAACTTTCCACAATACTAAAGCTATCCTGTTCTGAACCCGCATTGAGGCCATGATTGAAGCTGAATACGGCTACATTGAATATATGCCACTTTTACGACATAATCTACTCCGATGAATTGATTTTATCAATAAAAGTTTTAAAATAATTCTTTAGTGTTGTTTTAATTAGAGGAACTTTATAATAAACATCACATACACTAACGAGTACGAATAATAATAATGAACACACATAACTAATAATAATAATAATAATAATAATAATAATAATAATAATAATAATAATAATGAACATCACATAAAATAACGAGTACGGATAATAATAATAATGAACATCACATACATTAACGAGTACGAATAATGATAATAATAATAATAATAATAATAATAATAATAATAATAATAATAATAAACATCACATAAACTAACGAGTACGGATAATAATAATGAACATCACATAAACTAATAAGTATGAATAATAATAATGAACATAACATAAACTAATAAGTACGAATAATAATAATAATAATAATAATAATAAAAATAATAATAATAATAATAATAATAAACATCATATAAACTAGTGACTACGAAAAATAATAATGAGCACACGTAAACTAACAGGTACGAATAATAATAATAATGAAAAAAGATAAACTAACGAGTACGAATAATTATAATAATAAAAATCACATAAACTAATAAGTAGGAATAATAATAATATAATAATAATCATCATATAAAATAATAAGTACGAATGATAATAATAATGAACATAATATAAACTAATCAGTACGAATAATAATAATGAACATAAAAAATTAACGAGTACGAATAATAATAATAATGAACTCAAATAAATTTAATGAGTACGAATAATGAACACACATAAACTAATAAATACGAATAATAAAAATAATGAACCCACAAAAACTAACGAGTGCGAATAATAATAATAATAATAATAATAATAATAATAATAATGATAAACACATAAACTAATAAGCGCGAATAATAATAATAATAATGAACACACAAAAACGAACGAGTCCGAATAGTAATAATAATGAACACACATAAACTAACGAATACGAATAATAATAATAATAATAATAATAATAATAATAATAATAATAATAATAATAATAATAATAATTAACACACGTAAACTAATAAGTACGAATAATGATAATAAAGAACACAGATAAACTAACGAATACGAATTAGAAAAATAATGAACACACATAAACTAACGAATACGAATTAGAAAAATAATGAACACACATAAACTAACGAATACGAATTAGAAAAATAATGAACACACATAAACTAATAAGTACGAATAATAATAATAATGAACTCAAATAAATTAACGAGTACGAATAATAACAATAATGAACAAACATAAACTAATAAAAACGAATAATAATAATAATAATAATAATAATAATAATAATAATAATAATAATAATAATAATAATAATAATAATAATAATAATAATAATAAAGAACACAGATAAACGAATCTGTACGGAAAATAATAATAAGGAACACACATAAACTACCGATTTCGGATAATGAAAATGAACACCACACAAACTAATCATTACGAATAATAATAATGAACACGCATAAACAAACGAGCGCGAATAATAATAATAATGAACACACATAAACGAATAAGTACGAATGATGATAATAATAA
>NC_136495.1:11846589-12079089 GCF_053919585.1 Euprymna scolopes | reverse complement strand
TAATGAAACGCGTCATCATCATCGCAAACATAAATTAATGTGAATTATCTCCCTTTATTGTTCACTCTTTATTAGTTAAAAAATCGTTAACCCCTTTTATTTTCCAAAACTTCCCGAACAACAACAATATATATATATATATATATATATATATATATATATATATATATATATATATATATATATATATATGCCCTGTCTATTTATGGTTCTGGATTATTTTAAAGACAATTATGCATAGAAGGTATCGTTCCACAGTTTAAATAGTATATTATTTTACTTACATTTTTAACGATGTCTTCTGTTTATTATTGTAGTGTAATATGGATTCTATTTTATTCAGTAATAAATATATTTTTTACATTTAACGTTACGAATTCGCTTTTTTCTGTGCTACATTATCTTTTTTATTTACTTTTGAGTGAGCCTTACATAACAAAAAATATGTTTAGAAATACATGTTACAAAAGTCAAGAATGACTTTATTAAATAAATCACCAAAGTCACCATTCGCAAATACACTGAGTAACACAGAGTCAAAACATATTTTACGTCTTGTTCTGTTTTGTTTTTGTTTTACGGCATATCAATCCTTTTTCGTTTTATTTAATGCCGAATCGCGTAATTTTGTAACATTTATACATCTTCACGTTGTTTACATAGTTATTACTTATGTTTTGTTCGTTTTATTTTGCTTCTTTTACAGGCATTCATCATCTTCTAATGCCCACCGACAGGGCATACATATTTAAATACTATAAAAAATGGCACAACAATTTTTTTGATATGAAATAAAACACTTTGTTTCATTACTTTCGATTTAATTTATTTAAAGAAATATTTATTTCCTATTTAAATATTTATTTCCTATTTAAAGATTTTCAGTATATTTTATTTAACTAAAGAATTTTTCCATTATTTTTATTACATTGTTAGGTGAAGTTTCAGAATAGTTAAGCCCCCTCCCCATATTAAGAATGGCTTTCAGCATGATTCTTACAATAACGGTATCAAAGATTTTTTTCCTTATTTTAAAACAAATTATTAAAAAAAGGGGTTTGTATTACTGTACACATAGATTCGAAAAGTTGTCAAAAAACAAATATATAACAAATAAATGTTATCAAAGGCAAGATAAGTTACTTTTCTACGAAACTGGATATATTTTTCGTGTTTTTATTCAATGTAACGTGTTTATTCAGCTCGAAAACCATACAGTGTTTAGCGATGTATTGGAACATTCAAGATGGCGTCTCATTCTCTCTTCAACACGGTAAGTGTGAGAAAAGATCTTATAAATAAAAAACCGGATAAAATACTGTTAAATACTCTCTCAATATATGTTACCGTGACATAGGTTGACATATATTCTGCGGATTTTTAATAGTATTTTATAAAGTTTTTTTTTTTTTATTTATAAAACTTTTTTCCATACTTACGGTGTTAAAGAGGGTGTGAAACGCCATATTGAATTTTCGAATACATCGGTAAACACTATGTTGTTCGATGTTTTTCGAGCTGAATAAATATGCTACATTGAATAAAAACACAAAAAATATATCCAGTTTGGCAGAAAAGTAACTTATCTTGCTTTTGATAACATTTATTTGTTATATATTTGTATTTTTACAACTTTTTCGAATCTATGTGTACAGTAATACAAACCCCCAAAAAGATACAAGACCATTAAATTTGTTTTCATTAAATCGCTATTTAGGTGAAGGTTCAAAATAGTTAACCCTTCTCCCCATAATCGTTTTTTTATGCAGTAAAATACTTTGTTTCAATAATTATGGTTTAAATACATTTTTATTCCTTATTAAAAGATTTACAGTATATATTTTTTCAACTGAAGAAATATTTATTGTTCATACATATATTTTCCCTTATTTTTTTACATTGTTAAGTGTAGTTTCAGAATAGTTAACCACCCTCCCCATATTAAGAATGGCTTTCAGCATGATTCCTACAATAGTGCTATCAAACTTATAGATTTCTCTTATTTAACAAAAATTATAAAACAGATACAAGAACATTTTAAACATTTTTTTCATTAAATCCTTATTTAGGTGAAGGTTCAAAATAGTTAACCCTTCTCCCAATGACCGTTTTTTATGCAGTAAAATACTTGTTTCAATAATTATGGTTTAAATAAATATTTATTCCTTATTAAAAGGTTTACAGTATATTTTATTTAATTGAAATCTATATCAATGATTCGACTTAAAAGATATTTGTTAATTTCCAAATCTTCATTGATTAAAATTCAAAATAAATAGAAAAGTCTATTGCATATGTAAAAGTTGACGGTTGCTTATTTAACTTCATTAAAAGCTATCAAAGTCAACCAAGAGCTGCTCAATATGCTGGCTTAATGGATCATTTAGCAAGGAATGAAGATGGTTATTCTGGTGTACCAGTTATTCTAACATCTACATTTACAGGAAATCTTAGGAATCTACAACAGCTTAATCAAGATGCAATGCCAGTTTTCTGTGACCTATTCATTACTCACACGTGTAATCCCAAATGTCCTGAAATATTAAACAACTTGGGGCCATCAGAACTTTCACAAAATCGATGTCAACAATGTCACAGTTTTTTTTAAATTCAAAGTCTGACTCCCAAGAACCTGCTGACTGACCACTATTCTCACTCCAAGCAGCTGATCGATGTCCCTGTCACCGCCTCAATCATCACCAGCACTTCCTGACAATATCAACAGCATCAGTTACGATCGCATTGACCTTCAATTAAAGTTTAAACTAAAGTTCTTTGTTCCACTTGCTTCCATACGTTCATTTTTGTAATATAACAATAAGGAATTTCTTGCTGATGTGTTTTAAAAGATTTTAACCACCGTGGAATTTCCACGGGCCCTGCTAGTTATTATTATTATTATTATTATTATTATTATTATTATTATTATTATTATTATTATTATAAACCCATTTGAATAAAAGGCGGCGTTGGCATAAATAGACACCATACCAAAATAGTCGAAAGCGATAGAAAGACTGAGGATAAAAAGCACTAACCAGACTTTCGATGCGTTTGCGCGAAGAGGTTTGGGAAGTTGGGAGATTTATCATCACCCAAATTGCAGTGATGAAAAACGATCACTGCAAACGAGTAATCAATGGAAAACGTACGTGGCGGTAAAAGAAATTGATCTGCAAGCAGTGGAGAGTACTGGAGATTTTGAGATACTTGTCAGTCAGATGCCATAGAACGCCACTGGTTTTTCTCAAAGACGCATCTTTGATGATGGCAAGAATAACTATGCTGATGACACGACCATCTACGGCAACACATCAAAGGCTGTAAATGACAAAGTTCTCTCTAATTCTCTCTCCTCTGATCTCGAGCGCGTGGTTCAGTGGGGGAAGACTGGACTGTAATGCATCTAAAACCAAACTCCTATCTTTACATCATCAACGCTCTGATCCCCATCTGGCAGCAATTGAAATGATTGGCTCTCGTTTAGAAGAAGCCCCATGTTTTGACAAGCTTCTGTGCTCGACCTTTACTCCTGATCTTAAATGGAACATGTACATCAAGTCTGTTGGCAAGGTCGCTGGAAAGAGTGTTGGATCCTTCTACCGCTCCAGAAGATATCCTACTACTGATGCAATTCTCTATCTATATAAAAGCTAAGTACGTAAAAGGATGGAATACTGCTGCCATATCTGGGCAGGAGCTGATAAAAACAGCCCATCCTGCCTTGACAGAGTACAAAATAGACTTCGTGGCTTAGTGGGGGATGCCTCTTTCTATTCCCTGCAACCTCTCTCCCACAGAAGAGACGTTGCGAGCCTATCTTTGTTTTATCGTTATTTCCATGGAAGGTGCTCGTCTGAACTCCAATCTCTGGTCCCTCCTCGCCAATCTTTTACGAAAAACACCCGCCTAGCTGAAGCCACTGTCAGAAATTTTCCCTCTCTTTATATGTGCCTAAATCAAAACGTAGATTCCATGAGCAAAGATTCTTTCTTAGAACTGCACGCCTGTCTGTCTGCTTCCCACCGGACTACAACTTTGATGTCTTCAAGTCCAACGTAAACAAATTCCTGATGAACCGCCCGTTTAAGTGGAGACTTTATTAAATTTCCACACTAACGTACTTCACTTGCAATAACCCTTATCCCTGAGTAGCTTGCTGGCCTTAATAAGTGGTGACCACCGGGTAAAAAAAAGAAAAAAAAGAAATAAAATAATAATAATAATAATAATAACAACAACAACAATGATGATGATGATGGTGATGAGGATGATATTATTACAGATTGCATACACTTCAACCAGATCATATATAAGCTGTTATTTCCAATGCTGTGTGTTAATGTTAACTTCAATATCTCATTTAAAAGCAGGTGAACATTTTGACAGCTAAATTATCTTCGTAAATAACATAGCGAAGAAAATAGTTCTAGATTGACATCATTCATTAATTTTGAACAAAAATATTTCTTACCCCGAATATCGCACGAGTACCATCTCCAAAACATAACATTATTTGACAGTGATAGATTATTTGCATCTTAATAGAATTCAACACACGCACACGCACACACACGCGCGCACACACACACACACGTACACACACACACACACACACACACACATATATATATATATATATATATATATATATATATATATATATTTATATAAGATAAGTAATCGTATGCTTGATTATTAGGAACATTTTATATATATATATATATATATATATATATATAAGTTTGTGCATTATTTTAATAATTGAACACTCTGCTGAGCATCTGTCACATAAGATGCACATATATATAATATATATATATATATATATATATATATATATATATATATATATATATATATATATATATATATATATATACTGAATAGTAACGAAGCTAGAGATGACTTCTGTTTGCGGGTTCGATTCTGTTATCCTGCACTGGTTATTCCAGAAAGGATAAAACACGTATTTAATTATAGTAAATAATTACATCAGCCGTTTTAAGAAACTCGTTTCTTATCGTTGAGCACATTCAGTCGAAATAAAATGTCTGTAATTATTGCTCTTATGCGCAAATCATTATATACTGATTAGCTCACCCTGACATGTTAAAAAACATTAAAAAATAGATAAATTGTAACATTTTAACAATATTCCTAGCGGTTAATGATAACCGAATGGATTAGGTACTTGCAAATGAAGCAAGAGAGGGTTTCCCTTGCCGTGTTCGAATCTGTCGACAGATGTCAATCATGACACCCTGCACTTATGATTCCCGAAAGGATGAAATACTAGTGTCTGTACGTATTTAATAATTATTATGGTAAATAATATATATATATATATATATATATATATATATATATATATATATATATATATATATATATGTGTGTGTGTGTGTGCGTGTGTGTATGTGTGTGTGCATGTGTGTGTGTGTGTTTGCGCAATCTATATGAAAGAGAATCCCAGCAGAGTAAAGGCGAAAAATAAGTATCTAATTTTTTCTGATATATATATTTTTAAGAAGGTCAGAATGAATCGATGTTTAAAATGCAACATAATCTGCACTAATGTTTGCTGTTTTAAATATTAAACGAATACACGCATATCTATCTATCTATCTATCTATCTATCTATCCCTATATATATATTTATATATATTTATATATATATACATATATATATATATATATATATATATAGATAGATATATAGATATATATATATTCGTATAGTCTGGCATTAAGAAATCAATTCATTACTATATTTAAAGCAGTTTATATGATACGTAATGTGTGTATTAATAAATGAGATATTATGAATCTTTAGTATATAGTAAACGCTGCATATAAAATCGACCGCGAATTTTAACACACTATGTAAAGCGAACCTTCAAATTTGATGCCGCAAAATTATTTTATTTTTTAAAAGAAGAGAACATATCGCTAACTATTGTACTTTTTGAAACAGGAGTACGGATTATACATTACGTCGTAAATAATATATTTTTTGAATACATACACACGCAAACACACACATATGTGTGTATTCAATAACATATATATATATATATACATATATATATATATATATATATATATATATATATATATATATATATATATACAACCAATTCTAAAATTATGCATCAATTAAAAATAAATAAATAGTATTCTAAACCTACGCATTTAAAGGTTAGGAATTGTACAATGAACACGCAGAGCCTAAAAATATCTCAACAGTAGATTGTAATATTTATTGTCTTTAAACTCTCTCAAAAGAGATTTGGCTGAGTTTCATACTAAATTCGTTTCCATATTAAAAATAATTCATTACCATACTAATAGTTTTTTTACTTATTTCTCAGGTAATATTTGATTACTGCCAGTGCTATAATTGTATATCTAATTGAAAATGCCTCCGAGGATCCAGTTTTTAGAGATTATAAGGGCACAAATTGTTGCTTTATTGAGTAAAGGATATTCTCACATGGATATTGCCAGGAAGATGGAATGTTCAAGGCAGTGAGTTAAAACAAAATTAAAAAGTACAAGGACACGAAGTCTTTCAAACACAGAAAACCAAAAGGCTATAAAAAGTTTACAACCGTCAGGAACGACAAATCATTGATTAGAGCATTCCTTGAGATAGAAGCAACAGTTTTCAGAACTTGCTGATAAACTTAAAAAGGATGGAAACAAAAACATCGAACAGTGAGAAAAAGGTTTTTAGAAGCGAGATTAAAATGATGCAAAAAAGAATAAAACGACTGTAATTTGCAAAAGAATAAGAGCATTAGGCACCTAATATAATTGCTGATTTGACAAAAATACATCTAAAGTATCTAATAGCATCTATTTCCTAAACTTTAAAATGGAACACATGGAAATTTTATGTGAACACCCATTCATAACATCTATTCCAGAATTGCAGCAACTTCTCATTTTTTTCATCAGAGGTTTGGCATCCTAGCGCGGTTTATCTTCGCCGTATGAACAAAGACATTTCATCCAGAGTGTATCATTTTAACCGGTAAATTTGAAGGAGAAAACATAATAATTGTACACGTGCTAGAGCAGAATTAACTCCTTAATTTATTTATACTAACATGCGGGACAAATTTTAACAAATCTTTTGGACTAAAATCTATACTATTAATAAGCAATAATTGTTTATTTATTTATCTATTTGTTTATTTATGTGTGTATATATATACTAATGAAAATTCCGAACGGATGCACCGCATTGAATTTTTATTTCCTGAAAGGTGTGAGTCCCTGGGTTGCCCTTATCTATATATGTTTCGTAACGAACAACTCCGAATCACGCAAAAAACCCGAACTCAGGTTTTTTTTTAGACGTTTTGTGCGATTGTCGGAAAATTTGCCTGCCCATGTAAACTGAATTTTGCAATGTCGGGGTAAAATCTTTTGGCATACGGACAGGACTTGAGGCGCAATGGATAAGGAAGATTCCAGGTTCGAATCCTGGCAGGTTCATAATAGTCTAACCATCATTTTATCCAACGTTTACTGATTATCCTTACCCTTAGTTGGGGTAGTTTTGTTTTTTAATAATATTGTTTTGTGCATATGGAAATTTTTCATACTCTGAGTTCACAGGTTAAGCGTTGATAGTAAGATGATGTTGAGTGTACTTGATGTGGAGTGTACTCGATTTTGTGTTTGACTCGGCGTTGTGTGTACCGACGCGGCGCCGCCGCTAGTGTTTAATAAAATTCTAAGTTATGAAATTTTCCAAAAAAGACAATACACTATACCATATATCAATATTTTCAACGGGTTGGTTTGAGAAAGAAGAGGAATTACAGTTATGTATTAGCCGTTCCAAAACCTAAACCCTGTTGACATTTGTAGTCCTATCTGGTGAAAGGAGTTAAAATACACAAAAAAGAATTCAGGACCAATCTTCATGAAGGGTGTCAGAATCTACCACCTTCAACAGTATCGTAAATAATATGCAAAAACGAATAAAAACATATATAACGGACAAAAGGCATACATGTCAAATATGTTTCGTTGTTAAAATAAATGTATAAATGTTTAATCAACGATTTTTAACCTTAAAATATATGGGTTTGAATGATAATGTCGATTTTCATTTGTTACTTCATAATTTTGCAAATGGCGGCATATATATTTTGCAAATAGAACAATATTATATATATATATATATATATATATATATATATATATATATATATATAATTGTTTTATTTGCATACAATCTTAAGTAAATATTTTCAGTATTTACATCGACAGTGCTCGAAACGTAAGTGGAGCAAGCTGGTAAGTTTGGAATATCTGTATGGCAATGAAGCTGGATAAAAATCTCCACGTTTTATCATGATAAAGATTCGGCAAACTATTGCAATGCACTAAGGAATCGTCAGGAGGATAAAACGCTAGACATCCCGTGTAGTTTCATCGCCATATATTGTTAAGACTTACTATATTTATATATATATATATATATATATATATATATATATACATATATATAGTAATTTATAAAATATATATGGCGATTAAGCTACACTGAATATTCTGCGTTTCATCCAACTATAGGATTCGTCAGGCTTATGCGCCGAATTTGATGAGTAGTTATATATATATATATATATATATATATATATATATAATATGTTTTAACTCTTTTTCAAGATGTCTTTTAACATGTTTTATTAATCAGTTGTACAAATATATATATATATATATATATATATATATATATATATATATATACACATACACATATACATATATATATATAACTATTAATAAATTAAATATGTATTAAAAATATAGTTTTGGGATACTTTGTTTACACTATTTACTAAAATTCTTAGGTTAATTGAATTAAGATGCATTCTAAGATCGTCAATATTTAAGCAATGCACTATTCAACTTTCAATAAGTCAGAAACTCCATCTTGTTACATCTTCATTGCATATTCATTTTTCGATCAGCTTTACACATATTTTTGTGTTATTTTTAAAAAAGGTATTATTGTTCTTCAGACCGCAGCTGTGTCAGAATTAGCTAAACGATTCTGATCCTTGATAGGCGACTTCGTGTTTATAAATTACATATGACTATCATCCATTTTTAAAAATATAATCTTTATTGTTATTGTTTCATAATATTTTTTTACAGAACATTATAGAGTGAAATATTATAAGCAATCTAAACAATACCCTTGAAAGAAATCCGCAGCAATTGTCATGATGATAGTGATGATGATGCTGATGATGATGATCATCATCATCATCATCGTTTTCAATCATCAGTAAGGATGAGGCTCATGTTGTTAATAGAGTGAGAATCGAAAATGTCTTACTTGTAGTTAGTCGAATCCCTGGCGTGAATGTTTTCATGGTTATATCAACGAAATAGCTCAGTAGAAAATGTCCATGAACAGTAGAAATCAGATGGCGACATGTCTTAGTTGACAGGAAGGGAAGAGAAAAATAGTATCCTCCACTACAACTCTGGCATTTATAAAGTTAAATGATGGTGTCAAGATTGGATTATATTTTGTAGACGTATAATGAATTTTTTTAGGATCATCAACAACAGATTTGCTGTTATTATTGCTTGTATTGATCGGACTATAGTACTCATCTTGAGTGTTATTTGTTGTTCGAAAAAAAAGGAAAAATTACTGGCTCCTTAGATATTTCGTATTCTTTAAGTTAGTCTGCTTTTATGGTTATTGTTTCGCATTTGTGTAAAATTGATTGACAAAGGGAAGATAAAGATCGACAGGAGATTAAATGTAATTCATTTTTTGCAAGTCGTGAATAAAGATAAGTCTTTTAAGCATATAAAAAATTATGGTTTTCTCAAGAAGAGAATCATTTAGTTAGAATGGGGAGAAGATATATGAAGGTGCATTAATCATTTGCAAATACACTTTCACCTTTACTGTTAATAAACAAGTGATTTTGAAGCATTCACACATAGTAATCCTAACTGATAACATCTTAACTAAGCGTTATAAATATTGTTTATTTATTTTTTGCGGAAAAACAATCCTTTGGTTTTTGCGTGAGAGACTATTTCACGCTAATTATAACAGAGCGCTCCACAGAAAGAATAAAAGTATCGGTATGAATAAAGAATGAAATATAAGTAAAAAGGCATATTCTTCCCGTAAACACACACATATACACACACACACACACACACACACACACACACACACACACACACACACACACATATATATATATATATATATATATATATATATATATATATATATATATATATATATATATATTTAAAGTGATGGTTATGTAGTTCCAACGAGAGAAAAAATGTATATTTAAAAGAGTGTAGCCATCAACAATTGTGGGTTTTTTTTAAAGGTTTTCATCATATTTTTATTTTAAAATATTTTTATAACGCGTTTTGAGCTTAGGGTGTGCTCTCTTCAGAGGTTTTCGTAAAAAGTTTTTCTTTAAAATGGGAGTTTGAAAAGTTATTTTTACCTCTGCTGATACTAAATGTGTTTTTCAGAGTGATGTGGTCTTAGACATCCTGTCTCCAACCGTAAGTGTTCAAAGTGTCCGGTCATAGTTAGATTCAAAGAGGGCGCTTTTGGTCCATTTCGTAAAATTGCTACATTTAATAGTGTTAAACGTATTGGTCCATCATGTTGTCCCATTTATTTAAAATTACCATGGTTAGGTCCTGTTGGCCTTCATATTGTTAAAATGATTTCTTCTGCTACTCAACGTTGTTTTCCAGCTACTATGCTAAGAGTAGTTTACAAAACTCGAAACTTTTTCTCTTCTTTTCGTAAAGATGTTTTGCCAACCATTCAAAAGGATTCTGTTGTTTATAAATTTGTTTGTCAGTGTGGAGCTGACTACGTTGGCAAAACATCCCAAAGATTGGAAATGAGAATATCCCAACATATCCATCGGGATATTCGACTACACCAGGTTTCGAGAACATCCGGGCACTCCCAAGCTCGTGAGTCCACCATTGGTAATCACCTGATGAGTATAAATAGGTGCTCTGATCAATATTCCGATGGGTGGTTTTCTGTTTTATACAGTGCGAGGTCGAACTATCATCTCAATATCATTGAGGCGTTAGTCATTAATAACTCTCGACCTAGCCTGTGTAGACAAAATATTTTGAAACATCAGTTGGAAATATTTATTGATTTAAAATCACCTGAACAGTGATATTTTTTTCTCACTGGTCTTCCAACTGAGACCAAATTCCCTTTCCTCATTCGTTTCTTATTTTTTTAATTTATCATTCTGACGTTTCCTCTTAGAGGGTCAGACGATAAGGCCTTAAGGAAAATTTTAATAATTTCACGTGCCCGTTTTTTTTTTGTTTTTTTTTGGTATTTAAATCAAATTATGTTTCCTCTGAAATATATATATATATATATATATATATATATATATATATATATATATATATACTAATCTACGCGATAGCCCTTAAAAGGTAAAATGTTCAAAATAAAAAGGGATTTGGAGATTATATTCTTTTATTTACTCGTGAAAACATTTTTTTCTTAAATAATGAGTGAAAAAAATAAACTTAGACAGTCTCCAGATCACTACTGCAAGCACTAATTAAAACTAGGGAGGGTTTAGAAAAAAACTACTACTAAAGCCGGGTTTCTATCCCCCGCCTCCTCGAACGGATTGTTTTAAAAATAAGTGCTGAAAAAATATACCGCCAGAATCACTGGGTAATTTAATTGCAAATTACGATTATTACTTACTTTAGTACGCACTATTTGTGATTAATATGTTTATGAACAATACCTGACGGAAACAAACGTTGATTTGCCTAGCTTTAGTATATCTAGCTGTTCCGAGTTTTCCATTTCACGTTTTCACTTCGAACTTGAAATAAAATGTTGTTTAAAATTATTGTTGATTTCTAATCCTTCTTTAAAATTATTCAAAGATGCTAGGGAATGCAACTAACGCTTTGGATTGGATGTTGGTTGGTTGTTTTTGTTTTTCGGCATATCAACCCCTTTATGGTTATTTACAGTCGAACCCAGTTATTTTGAAGAATTTTTTTTTATAGAATATTTTTTTTTTTCAAATCATTTTCTATTTAACCCATAGTTGGGACCCTCACAAGTACTACCCCTCCGGGTCAGAGTAAACCTGGGAGCAATTGCAATTATATGGTGACTCCACACTCCCCAAAGCCGTCAAGCTGGGGCCTCACCATCGGATATAGTTTAAGGTCATATCAAGGACCCTTTGATTTGGAAATTCGAACCCAACATTGACCCTCGTGCTAATGTAGTTAAAAGACACCCTTGCTATAAAAACTGCGTGGGGAAAAGATTAATAGACTGGTAAATATCTACCCGTGTTTTACTTTTTTTTGCTAGCGGATTAAATAATAATAAAAAATATTAGCGTTTCATTCGTTTTTAACCTGTCATTAAGGATTAGATGAGCTGACTCTTTAACTAGATAGAGCCGAGTTTTGATAACGCCTGAAAACACTTGGCTTCCTAACCACAATAGGGTTATCCTGATTCCGGCGGTGTCTACGGTTTCTGACCATAATTGTTGCTTAATATGATCGAACTGTTTGACAGAACGGGAAATACGGGAACTGCGGGAACAGAGAATAATTCGTCTTTCTTTATTATATGCACCGACGCTATAGAAAAATTTACGTCTGTGTATACTAAAAGTGCTAGTTTATAGACTTCTTAGAGGAAGGGACGTTTGTCAAATTTTATTGCTGAAATACAGCTACATATAACTGGCAGAGTTTTATCAAAATTAAACGTCTACATGTATGCGCTAAACATCAAGATTATATTTCCGAAAATGTATTTAAATTATAAATACCAAAAATTAATCTTTGGAATAAACCATGTATTTTGAAAATGAAATTATTTTCCATGATTTATTTTAATTGAAAGTTTGCCGTCATTAAAACATATTTATCGTGCTTAGATCATATAATGATCGCAGGTTCTTCATTTAAAAAATGCATCGAATAATAGTAATGCCACAGATTACCGAGTTTGCAATATTTACCATCAGGTAAGTAGAATTTTTTTAGCTTTATTATTCTAAATATGTTCAGCTATTTTTCTATGTCATTTTTCTGTATTTTGATAGCCGATGTATTCATTATACAATGAAGTTAGTTTATATTTAATATGTATGTATATATATATATAGATATATATATATATATATATATATATATATATATATATATATATATATATATATATATAGTGTACAATTTTGTTGAAAATTAAAAGACTCACGTTTTCTTTTTATAACATTCGTTTATTTCCTGGATTTTGTTCCATTACAGCTGTTTCATTAATGGGTAGGCAATTTTACGATTTATGTGTCCATAAAAATACCCTATCCCCACCAACTTCTTAAGATGTTTATCCATTAGATTTTTACAACAAAAGGTATATTTTAAACATGCTGAACATCGTATTCCGGCAAAAAGATTTCCAAAGCCATGCCTGCTCACTTCCTCCATCTTTTGGTGTTATGTAAATATAGTTTTCCGTTTTAACCCATAGTTTCGTATTTTTATTATTTATTTATTTTTTTATTTATTAATTATTTATTTTTGCTTTAATTTTACCCTTTTTATATTTATATTTTCCAATTATAATATAATTTTATATAATACTATTTTTACATTCATGCGTGTTTATTTTAATATTCCAGTTTTGCTTGGTGTTTGCATTCGTATTATTACTCGATCCTTCTGTTTACAGGGCGTCATTCTCATGGAATCATTGTTTATGTTTAGGATTACCTCCCTTGCATCTTGTACATTTCTTATATTATACGTTTCTTTCTTTCCTAATCTGCTCTAGTGCGTGAAATTAAATATCTGTTTCTATGCAAACAATCGTGGATTACATCTAGTCGTTTTTGTAATAAATTTTCCTTTGATATTAGTATACGGTATGATTCTGATATACATAGGTTGCATCTTTCCGATTTGCCAGTTTTATATTTTTCCTTTTTATCAATTATTGAGTATCTTTATTTACATTCGGTTTTATTTTTCTTTAATTCCTTTATTCTGCTAAAGTGGTTGAGTTTTTCGTTGTGTTTTTTTCCGGTTGTTTTCGTTATTACTATTGGTTCTGTTTCCATTTCCGTTATAGTAGTTGTAGTTGCCACTATTGTTATGATCTTTTCTATTGTTGTTTTCATTTTTATCCACATTGTTGTTGTTTTCGTTATTTGTGGTGTTATTATCTTTCTCAGGTTCATTTTTAAACGATGCTAGGTTATCACGATATCTGTCCGTAAAGCAAGTTCCGGTGCTCCCCAGATATACTTTAGTTTCATTATTTGTCATAACTTCGCATTTGCAGACTACGTTTGAAGTAAAACAGTTCCCCCCGTTGGACATTAAGTAGGGTTCCGGCAGTTACATTCTTTGACGTTGTTAGATTCATTTTCTGTCCTATCTCTATTTTTCAAGAAAATTGTTTAATTTTGTGTTATTTTAGCTATTTTTGGTATTTGTTAATTTAGCAGACGTTGGGAATGATAACTTAACAGTGTGTTTTTAATAATCTTACTTAGTTTACTATCTTGCGGGGAATTTCTGTCTATAATTTGATAAAATTTTCTTTGGATTTTATGTTTTATGTGGTGGCTGAACGGTGGATTAAACCACGTCTGACCCTTCCTTCTATTTTTCATTTTAACTTGTCTTTCAGTTTTATTATGGTCTATATGTTCAATTTTCTGTTTTGTGTTTATTGTATGTTTTATTTTTTCATTTGTTTTTGTTCTTTATTTATTTTTCAGTATGTTCTTTATTTTTCGATTTTTAAGTGATTACCGAGGCTAAACTATGGTGCAAAAGAAACCTTGCTTTTCATTCTAACTCTGTCGGCTTTCCGCTTGATTTATCATTAACTTAAAAAAAGAACAGTGAAAAATAAGTTAAAAAATACAAAAATAAACACTTATCTAGTTATGTGGAGAAATAGCTTGCTTTTGGTAATATTTATTTCTTGTAATTATTTTACACCATTTTTGCTGCGTCGGCTACTCTAAATGCGTCGATAAATTATTTTTTTAATAAAACTACAAGTGTATTTTAAGTGTTGGCAGGTCAATTAAATTCACTAATACAATGACAATTTATTCATGGAAAAAGTTCAAATAATTATAATGTTTTAAAATGAATAGAATTTAAACTTGAAAGACAAACTGCATAAAAGTTAATTAAATTCATTAATTATACTGACAATTTATTGATTAAAATGTTTACACCATTATTTATTAATATTTATGCAGAATCCAAATTGGAAAGAAAAATGTGTATTTATTGAAAAAAAGTTATACACAAAAACGAACATATTATTATACAGGGTGGCCACAAGTCACGCACCAATGTTAATTAAAGAAGTTAAAAAATTAAAAAAGTTATAGTAGTAATATTTATTCAAATTTCAGTTCATTGGTGCGTGACTTTGGGCCATCCTATATTACAAATTTGCGTTTAAAATTATCGGAATGTTAACGTGAAATTTAAAGTTGACAAACACAATCAGACGTACGTTAAAATGACGCCGAGTAGTTGGAGTGTGGGGTAGGTGGAAAATCCCGAGTGTTTTTTCACAACTTTGCATCCTTACGCACCAACACGGAGCGTTTGTATAATTATCACCATTTTTTAATTTAATCATTTTTGTATGTTCCTATTTTTCAATTTCGTTGTTATATTTATTTTCCAAGATTATATGGCCATTATAATGCATTGATCACATGTGCAATCAAAACATTAGAATCTTTTGTATAGATCCTTCTTAGATAAGAGAAAAATCTAGGTTGTCCTTGACGGTCGTACATCTAGACAATATGATATAAGTGCGGGAGCGCTTCAGGGGTCTATCCTTGGACGTCTGTTATTCATAATATTCATAAATGACCTCCCTGACAAAATTGTCTGTGAGATGGGTATGTATGCTGACAACACCACGCTCTATAACAGACACGACAGGAAAACAAATGAACACATATCTAAATAAATGGCAGAAACACTAGAGGAAACCCTCCGATCCGTGGTGGAATGGGAAAAAAAGAAAAGACAACTTTCTTATATATTGGTCGTGAAATTGCATTAGTCTGCAAAAGATCTAGATTATTTGCATATTCTTTTATATAGTAATTTTAATCAATACGATATTAGTCTTTTTTCTATTATTTAATTGGAATTCATTATTGAGATGAGTATTATTTATATATATGTTTTTTTTTATTGCGGACAATTATCATGATATTTTTTTTCGCCAGCTGGTAACCGCGACCGGATAGGAACTCCGAATCTCCTTAATGCATCCTCTGCAATTATCCCGCCGCGGTTACCACCTGACGAAGCCAGAGGAATAGTTGACCGAAACGTCGTGAAAAACTAGGCAAAAGACTAGGATAATAGTCTGCAATAAATGAGAATAAAAAAAATCTGTGTATTTATGGGATTATCACCTTAAGTTTACTATTAGCAGTAATTATATTCCTGCAGATATTCTACATGTCTAATACTTGTGTAATATTTGCGTAAAAAGGTTATAGTACACATAAACATCTTTCAATATATATTTATGTATGCGTACATATATATTTGTAAAAAATATTACCTACCAAACATCATTGTCAGTTTTTGGTCTACAGATACGAAACTTAATTAAAAAGCGTAATAGTACCCATGCCAAACTTTATATTTGGGTTTTAGCCGGGGAAAATCGGTGTGAAAGTGAAAAATTTAAGAAATGGCATTTGACATGTGAAAGTCGAACGACGGAATTACGAATATGCATGCGTAACGTAATAGCTATTTATTGCTTCCTATTTCAATATCTTGCCTAGCAGCAAACATGTTTCTACAGATCAGGCATTATCTTTAACGGAAAAATATGAACCGGAAACTAAACGTTTACATTTCGATTATCGGTGATGGCGAATGAATTATTTTTTAAAACTTTTTAATCATCACTATTGGGCCCAATATAATATAATAATAAATACGAAATCTGCATTAATCAAGATATAATATTTAAGGGCGGGATCCTTGTATATATATATATATATATATATATATATATATATATATATATATATATATATATATATGTTTTATTTTTTCTGTTACCGTTTTATCTGCTTAGTTATGTATGTTTCGTCACCAAGTCATATTAACGATCCAGTAACTTCATTAGACATTACAGAAATGGTTATTATGATAGGAAAAGTTATATGAGAAGAAGCACGAAAGAAAGTGGAAAGAAAATAAACAAAAACATAGGGAGGAGCGAAGATCGACAACAGTCAAATTTTAAGGGTTAACAAACATTAGACAGTTATAGGGGTTAAGAAATTCAGCTAGACACTGATAGGTATATAGGGAGGGGTAGAGAGAGATTGAGAGAGGGGAGTAAGGAAAGGGGGCGATTTTGGGAGCGGAATTAGAGGGGAAAGAAATATAAAGATAAGAATAAATACTACGAGCGAATGGGAGACGGAGAGAAACAATTCAACACGTGGTTCTGCACTGTCGCGCTTAGGTGTTGCGTATATGTCATATGGGTTTTGACATGTTAAAGGTGTATACAGATTGGGAGAGGGAGGGGCAGTTGTTGCAGTAATTAAGATGCGTCCTCTCAAAAAGTTTTGTTACATCAAACTGAAATGCATTTATCTATTTATAATCATTGATTATTAAAGGTCTTTTAGAAATTAAGTAAATTAGAGTATGTTTGGACGAGCTGTAAGCACTTGCACCCCCTAGACGTAAATACCCCCGAGAAACCCAACAGTACAATCCCACCCCTTCACACTAGAGATCCCTAGATGTAAGAGAGGCTTCTAGTCTAGTAGTTTCTTCCCCAGAACCACTAGACTTTGGAACTCCCTGCCAGGTTCCTGCTTCCCCAACTGTACTGACATGCAGAAGTTCAAGTGTAACGTGAACCGACATCTTGCTGCCCAAATCCCCACCTAGTACCCCTGTAGCTTATGTCCCTAATAGTAGCCCCCTACATTAACGTAGCCATGTGCCTTCTTTGGGGTGAAAATGTAATAAAAAAAGAGTAAATTAATATTGGTTGATATGAATTGAAAATATGACAAAATATGGAACCATAAGAATATGGATGAAGGAGAATATAAGTAAATGTTCGTGCTTCTTCTCATATATTTCCAATCATAATAACAATTTCTGTTATGTATGGTGAAGTTACTGGATCGTGTATACGATTTTGTAACCGAAACATGTGTAAGTAAGCAGATAAAATGTAATATAAAAATAAAACATATATTTGCTTTGCAATAGTATTGAGCATTTTCTTCAGGTTTTTACTAATTACCATTTTTGCTATATATGTATGTATCTATCTACCTACCTATATATATGTGTGTGTGTTTGTGTATGTGTATATGTGTATATGTATATACATATATATATGCATATATATATATATATATATATATATATGTATATATAATCTTGGAAGTTTCTTTAAAACACTTAAAACTATACATAAAATATATTTCGTTGGAATATTAGTTAGTCAATTAATATTCAAAATCGCTGAATACTTTTACTTATATCCTCCCAATGTTCTAAAAAGGGACCATCTGGTATTTTCTATGAAACAGAGTATATATATATATATATATATATATATATATATATATATATATATATATATATATATGTGTGTGTGTGTGTGTGTGTGTGTGTATATACACGGAAATGTATTAAAAAAACGAAAAATATAAAGCTTATGCCTTTTCTTTATTCGTTTTCAATTGGTGAGTGCAGGAATACAAAATAATATTATTAAAAAAGATTTTTAAACTTTAATATTATATATATATATATATATATATATATATATATATTAGTGCAGCAGTTCAGCTAATTTAAAAATGTAAGTAAAATCATTTTATCAGTGTTATTATTGTTGTTGTTTTAATGTAATAAGGCCTATGCTGATTAGTAATACCATCACTATTGTGGCTAACATTAATATTACCATTATTCTCATGTGCATTTGCTGCTGATCTCTAATATTTTTTGATCATTAAAATCTGCATGTAGTCTTACAGGAACAATGTGATCTGATTTTATTATGTGACGAAAGAAACATATTCAAAAAGACATGAAATTACCTACATCTCCATTACATGCGCCAAAAGACCTTGGACATATCTTTCTGTTTTCTTGCTTGAAGTGGAGAATTACGAACGATACACAGTATTTCTTTTCACAGAATATTCAATATTAAGTATGAAAAATAATGTACTTTCACAAATAGCTGACGTGTGGAAAATTAAACTTTATATGAAGTAGCAACCAGAAGTGATTTATGTAAAAAAAAGTATTGATAAAAATAAAGAGATTAAAAAAAAAAACTCATATTTCCTCTTCCTCCATCTAATATGGGCGTGGCTTAATTTGTGAAGGTGTAAATTTTAAATCGCTTTTCAAACTTTGCTTGAATTTTTATTAGATTTTATTTGGGCGTTCGTTTTACATAATTTGAAAAGATGGAAATAATAAAAAAGAAATTGTTCGTACATCGTTATTGATGAAGACCATGTGATTTTCGCATGCAATTCGTTGTGGCAGGAGTGGCGCAATCTACAGCCACGCCTCTCCTCAGTTGGCACTGTTTTATTGCAGTGGCAAGTAGAAATTCAGAATTACTAAAAATAATGTAAAGATATTATATGAATATGTTAGCAAGGTCAACCACGCTTAAATATGATATCATAAATTATACAGATTTTGTATTAATTTTTATACAGGGAAGTATTTATTAATTACTATATTGTTCCCAATACACAGTAGGGTTTTTATTTTCAGGAGTTTTGTTGGTCCATTGAATAGCATCCTTCAATAAACGTACATACAATATACATTTTGTTAGAATTTTTAAAATACCTTTTTATCCTTACTTAAATATATATATATATGTGTGTGTGTGTGTGTGTGTTTGTTTTGGTTTATCAAAATTTTTAAAAAGGATAAATGGAGACTATTTTCTCCTGTCTATTCTCCCCAAATATATATATATATATATAACGTATATATATATATATATATATATATATATATATATATATATGTTGTTTTGAAAAAAGAAAAAAAGAATGAATTTATAAAATAATCAACGTTTCCTCCCTATTGCAAAAGACATCTTCAGGATATTAAAAGGAAAAATGCAAATAAAGAAAATGATCATACACCATGCGAAAATGAAAAGACAGTGTTAGAATCCTACCCATATCGGCAAGAAAATCATATGAGTGTGTATGGGAAGGTTGGGTTGTTCAATGTCTATATATACACTTTTAAAAATGCGTTAAATAAATATGTACACTTTTTTTCTTCATTTCCTAAACTTATTCATTTTATTGAAATATTTAATGATTAAAGAAAAACGGTTAAACAGGATCTGTTTTGATATTTTGTTCTTTGGTCATTATTTTCCCTATACTAGGGGCTAAATGGTAGAAGCCGTTTCTTTGCGTAATAGTATTAGTGTTTAATATTAGTGCTGATTCTAAAAGTCTTCTTTTAGCTCTATCTATCACGTATTTTATAATTTTCGCATCGTCTAAATGAAATGAATGATCGTGTTCTGCACAATGACAAAAGAGTGCATTTAGGGCGTTACCATTCCTAATATCTCTTCTGTGTTCGTAAAGTCTTAGTTTCAATTTACGCTGTGTCTCACCTATGTACACTTGTTGACAGTTGCTACATGGGATGGAATATATACCGATGTAGGATGTGAGGGTTTGGGAGAGTGATTGGTAGTTTTTAATGTCTGTTTTATTGTTGTTGAAGTTGTTTGTATCAAGTAAAAACCAAGTCTATTAAGAGTGTAGTAGATTTTTGTATGTTTAGTGTAGATGGGAATGAAAAGGTGTCTGTTTAATAGTGAGGTATTTGTTTTATTTTTCTGTCTGTTTATGTTATAGTGTATTTCGTAGCCTTTTTCTTTGCGTAACAAATGAAATAGGATGGGTACTGTCGAATTTTACAACATTCGTAATGTATTGAAATTCATCATTAAGATATTGGGGGCTGCATATTCTAAAAGCACGCAAGAAAAAAACAATAATCATGCTAGTCTTTATTTTATCATTGTGGTGCGAATAGTAGTGAATATAATCGTTTCTTTTTTTGGGTGGTCTTTCTATGTACTTTAAAACTTAGATCTGTTTCTGATCTGATGAGGAGTATATCTAGAAAAGCTAGGGAGTGGTCTTGTTCGGATTCGTGTGTAAATTTTATGGATGAGTCTACTGAATTTAATTCATTTCTAATTTGTTCTATTTGTGCGTATCTAGGGAGAAAAATAAGAATATCATCTATATATCTAAAACATGTGGAGTTATTAGGTAGTCTGTATTTGAATCCGTTGGTCTCTAGGAATTCTAAAAATAAGCAAGCTAGTACACAATGAAGGGGGTTACCCATAAATTTTTGTCTGTAGTAAGAATTATTAAACTGAAAATAGGTTCTATCGGTGATGAGTTTTATTATTTGCATTAATGTATCTGATGAAAAAGGTAGATCGGCTTTAATTTTTATTAGGTGCTTGTGAAGAAGATTGATATAGTTTTTGATTGGATTATTGGTGTAGAGGGAAATTGTCTAAACACTGCATGGTTTTATATTGTATGTCCATATTTTTTATTCTATTTAGGAGCTCACCAGAGTTTTTAATATGTGAAGTGCTGATAGTGCCCATTAGTGGAGTTAAAATTTGGGCAATAGCTCGTGCTAATTTATGGGTGACGCTTCCGATGTTAGATGCTATAGGTCGCATAGGGACGTTTTGGGGAGGCCGTATAATACAGGAATAGTGGGGTGGGATTCTATGTTATTTATCAATTTTTTATCATTTTTGATAAGTTATTTTACGGATTAATTGAAAGTTTCGAAATCTTTTTGTATTGATTCTAAATCTATCGGTGTATATATATATCTCCGTCTGCCAATAGTGTGTGCATTTTCTTTAGATATATATCTTTATCTATTATAACTATACCACCTCCTTTATTGGCTTGTGAAATGTTGATGTCTTTAGTATTTGTTAAAAGTTTTAAGGCATCAATGTAATTTTTTGGTAATGCTAATTCTTAAGGTTGGGTAGTTGTTACAGATATTATCCCTTGTATGAAGCCCTTAGCGAAATCCGAGTCATCTTGTCTATACTTTTTTAGGGTTGTGTTAGTGGTGATGTTCGAATGTTTGCCGATAGCGAATTTAAGACCGAAACTGAGAGCTTCAGTTTCAATGTCCGAGAGTGGTTTTGAAGTAAGGTTTAGAATAAGATCGAGGCGTCCTAAAGTTTTCCATTTGCTGTTTTTTATCAGTTGTGCAAGTTTGTTTTCCAATTTAAAGTATGGTGCGTGTTACATTTTTTGACAGATCTGTTGGTGTTCCTAATTGATCTGGGTGTTTTCTTGTAATTTTGTTGATATTAAGTAATTAATGTCCTGGCTTTTCGACAAAGATGACAGCTTTGGTGCTTTAAATATACTACAGATGACAGAAGGTATTTTTCAATGTACTCCGGGAAAATATGGTCTGATGTTTTAAAAGATTAAGGTATGTATGCGGGTATGACTTTTTCTTCAATAAATTTTCTCAGACAAATTCTCCTGTTGTTGTGGGAATTTGCTGCGATTAAGATGGTCTTGTATGTTCGCAGAAAAGATCGGTTTTCCATTTCGACAGAATGTATAAAAATAAAATAAAAATACCAGCGATGGTTGACGTTATGTTGTTTTGAAAAAAGAAAACACGAATGAATTTATAAAATAATCAACGTTTTGGCCCTATTGCAGAGGACATCTTAAGGATATTAAAATTATTAATTATTAATATTTGCATTTTTCCTGTTAATATCCTTTGCAATAGGGACGAAACGTTGATTATTTTATAAATTCATTCGTTTTTTTCTTTTTTCAAAACAACATAACGTCAACAATCGCTGGTATTTTTATTATATATATATATATATGTGTGTGTGTGTGTGTGTGTGTGTGTGTGTGTGATTTTCCCTAGCAGGGTGGTCACTGAAACATATTTGCATATGTGGCGCCACTAGTTTTCATATTCAACACACACACATGTATATATATATATATATATATATATATATGTGTGTGTGTGTGTGTGTGTGTGTGTGTTGAATATGAAAACTAGTGGCGCCACATATACAAATATGTTTCAGTGACCACCCTACTAGGGAAAATCACATCATCAGACCAAGAATATCTCCGAAAGTGTCTGCCTTTTATATTCAAACCAATCTATAATATTATGTCATTGCCAAGTGTATGATATAATCCTATAGATTGGTTTTAATATAAAAAGGTCATGATTTTGACTGATTCTTTCGAAGATATTCTTGGTCTGATGATGTGATTTTCCCTAGCAGGGTGGTCACTGAAACATATTTGCATATATGTAGCGATTGGTTTTCATATACAACATATTCATATTGCTCTCTCTAAACATTGAGCACGCTTTGGTAGACACATTGTGTTTTTTTATTATTTTGTTTAAATAACTAAACAATACTACCAATAATATATATATATATATATATATATATATATATATATATATATATATATATATATATATATATATATATATATATATAACAGTGTGCCCTGACTTGGTCCTGGATTGAATGAGGATCACCGAATGTGTCACCCTCCCATATTTTTATTGTCATAGAAATCGATGAAATAGCTCATTTTTCAATCAAATCGATTGATCTCCTGATCTAATCGGGGCTTCATCGCAATGCACCTGGAGAAAGCTTCATGTACCTCTCACCATAACTAAGTTCACAATAGTTTGTAGTCTACTTTACGCTCTAGAGAACCTACTGTTGAGTTTATAAAAAAAAGATGTTCATATAATGGTGTGCATTAAAGTTTTAAATTCCAAAGTCAAATATCATGCTTTAATTGTCCTCTAAACAGAATAATTCATTTAGAACGCACTCCTGCCATATATAAAAATAAAATGCTCTTGATATTATATGTTGCCCCTTTCGGTTTGTGTGGTAATAAAACTTCTCAAATGTACTTATGATGTTAGACTGTGTAAAATGTTTACTTTGATTACAATTGCTTGTGTCTTTTTCCGTCAGATTATTGTAATCGTCAATTATCAAGATTCCGGCACAAAACCTATGTAAGAATACTGCCACGCACATAAACTACTTCCGACATAAAACCTATGTAAGAACACTGCCACGCACATAAATCACCTTCCTGCACAACACCTATCTAAGAACACTGTCACACACATAAATCATTTTCGTATGAAATTTGAAAAAAAACTTTGACCAGCCGTTTTCGAATACAGAGACAACGAACTCATAGACGCACAGGAAGATACACAAAGTTCATTTTATATAATAGTAGATAGATTTATAGATGGATAAATATATATGTTAATACTTTAAATGCCAGCCAATTAGTACATACCAATTGTAATTGATTTTTAAAAAGTTAAAAGAAAAATTTATAAAGTGAAATGTCTAAGCATAATAAAAGTATTTAGGTAAAATCCCTGTAATCGAACCGACTTTCAATATGTATTATTTTAGCCGTAAAATAATAAATTATTAGTTGGTATGAATAATAGATAACAATGAATTTTATTGAACTTAGGCCGAAAATTAATAGCCTTAAATCGACAATCGGGACATTATAAGATCATAACTATTTTTTTTTAGGAAAACACAATTAACTTAGACACATGTTTACTAAGAAATAGGAATTAAGTATTTAGAGTATACATATTAGACGAAATTTGGAAAGATGCAAGTGTCAATATATTTCTAACAGAAATTATAAAATTGTAACATTAAATTCAACAAGTATAAATATTGAGGGTAAAATAGATGCCAAAGAAGCAGAGGAAAACCAAAGAGAAAGTTTTTTTTTATTGGCCACCCCTTTCAACAGTAGACCGTCCATCAACCAACTTGCCTTTGATAGAAAGGAATGGCAAAAAGTTAGTCATGTGAGTGCGAAAGATGCGACACATGGTGATAAAAATTAATTGATTAGTGACAAAGCGGTTACACTTAACCACACCAATCCTTAAGTAAATATAAGTATAAATTACGTTTAAAAACACATATGCATATGGATTTTATAGACGGTTGAACGGAAACGTTTAGACAAAGGATGTAATTTACAATATTAGTTTCATCAAATTATTATAAGATATGAGACTTATATAGATGTAAATAATCATATGAGTGTTTTATGATGTAAGTAAATGCGAATGTGCAATACATTAGAAAGTAAATACGAAATATTTGTGATGTAAAATAAAAACTTTCTCATAATACATGGTGGAACAAGAAAAGTGTCACCCTAAAAAAAAAACATCGCTACAGCTTTATGTTCAAACTTTCATTTAAAAGAATCAATACAGGTAACTCGATTATCTATTAAAAACATCTTATCTCAGCCTAAACCACAGCCTCCACACGGGTCCGGAACTGCGAGCGTGCCTTTTTCACAGGCGGCGGCGGTAACTGGACGAATAATCGGCTGATGTTAGCGAACAGGTTGGCTTTGGTGTTGTGGGAGGTCATGCTGGTGATATTCTCGACATTTAACCGAACGAAGTAGTTCAACAAGAATTAAATGATCCTAATTATGATATGATAAAATTATTATTTTTTATGTAAATTATAAAATTATTAATTCCATCTACTAACTAACTAACTAATGAATTAATTTTATTCAAACAATTTTCACTACATAAATATATGCAAAGGATAGGGGGGAAATAAGTTCAATCCAGCGACTGACACCTTCCTAACTCAACAATAAACAACATATGCAAATAATAAATAAAATATTTATCAATATTCAAATTTTATTTTTAGCTGCAATATTTTAAGTCTAAAAAATTCTTACTTTTTACTTTACTAGAATATCTTGTTCTTTACGTTTCCAGGTTGAATTTCTTGTCCTTTACTTTTCCAGGTTTAAAATCTTAAGAATATTACTTTTCATGCGCGCATTTTTCCATATAATCCATGATTTTTCCAGGCATTGCTATTGTATTAATATATAAATTTATAATATTTATTAATGATTGTCAAAAAAAAAAAAAATAGCTCTCAAACACACATTTATGCAATATTTATCATTCAATCACAGTAGTTCCGAGCCAGGGTCTCTACCGAGACTGCGGTTCATGAATTCGTGATCTGTATAGAGCGTAAACTAACAAAAAAGAAGATGGCACTCGGGGTCTTTTTAGATATCGTTGGAGCTTTTGACAACATACCCTTCAGTAGTATGTTCAAGTCGCTACGAGAACTCAATGTGCCACCAGTACTCATCCGATGGATTGAGTATATGGTGAGGCACAGAACAGTTCAAGTAGAACTACTGAGGGCAACTGTTAAAAGGGAAGTAGTTAAATGAAACCCCCAAAGTGGGATTTTATCACCTTTACTATGTAACTGTATGCTGAATCCTCTTTTAAAGGAGTTTAAAAATAGGAATATTATGCCCAGGCTGATGCTGATTACATCGCAGTGCTGGTCGCGGGTTGAAAATATCATTGGTCAGACGCATTGCCAAAATGGCATTAAATATTAATTTTATTATTAATATTTTAATATTTCATTTTTTTTAATAAAATGAAATAAAAAGTATACCTTTTATTTTATCCAAGTTTCATTGTCATCGACATTTAAAGTGACGTCTGCGTTTATCCTTTTTTTTAATTTACCTTTACAAATCTTTAAACTATTTTCAGTATTTAAATAAAGTTGTGTTGTTTTTTCTTTCATTTCTTCTACTAAACTAAAATAAAAACTAAACCTTTTATTTTATCCATTTTTTGCTGGCTTCTTCTGATTGTCTCTGCCACTCTCACTAGTATTTTCTTCTTTTTAGTCTTTTATGTTCACATGTATTATTCGACTTATTTACTTCCGAAACTAGGCAAGCAGGTTCACTGCTGCTGATGATAATATTGACAAGACACAATCTCACAGCAGCAGCAGCAGCAGCAGCTCTAAGAGTAGTAGTTATAATAATAACTTGGAACCGGCGAATTATTAGCATATTAATAGTTCGATTTTCATCGGTTTTTAATTAAAAAAAAAAACATTACACGGGATTGAACCTAAAATCTTTCCACCAATCCCGGCTCTATACCCGTTAGAGTAACATATAACATTTTCAATTTAATTTCGAATCACAGTGGTTGTTATGAAATTACTATATTTTTCATCAAATGTGATAACGAAAAATTTGAGTTCATTCAAAGAATCTGTATATCATAGAATTCACTAATATTTTTAATCGATAAATTCACTATTTTTTGCTATAAAATCATAAAGAGAGTTTAAAAAAATAGTTATTAAAAAAAGTCCGGCTTTTTAATTATAAAAAAAAACGATACACGGGATTGAACCTAAAATCTTTCCACCAACCTCCGGTAATCTAACCGTTACGCTAACATGTCATATTGGTAAAATCGCAGTAAAAAAATATTTATATACAAAAAAAGTTATGCAAAATAAAAAAAGCGTTAGTCACTTATGTATGTACTTACTCTTCTGTTTGTGAACCCACATATTTTGTTGTAACTTTTTTTCTACTGAACCAATTTTCGAATTTTTTTTCAAAATGTAGCTAATGAGGTGTTCTATCCAATTATATAACCTGTTTGAAATTTGGTTGCGAACGGAATTAGTGGTGGGGGATTAAATGTGTCTAGATTAATTTAATTTCGGGCTAAAGCATATATTCAACCACTACCGTGGTTGAATGATATATATAGGAGAAAGAAAATTAAAACTGTAAGTTGAACTTTACAATCAAAATTTATTGTTCGACTGAATACTCCCGAAACAATTTACAAAGTCCTTATTCCGAATTGGTTCAAAGAATGATATTCTTCTTATTATTATTCTCATCAGATGTCAAAAAGAAATCAGCAAATGATTCTCTGATGAGAAGAATTATAAGAATAGCATTCTTTGAAACTACGCGGAATAAGGTATTTTAAATATTTTTTCTTCAGTCGAACAATAAATCTTGATTGTAAAGTTCAACTTACAGTTTTAATTTTCTTTTTCTTATAATAAGCTCTACTCTCTATTACGTAATAAATACCTTCTTGGCCTTCGGGCCGGGATCAAAGTGTAGTATCTGTTCCGGCAGATACTGCAAGCTATGACTAGCTATGACTAGCAAAGACCAGATGTGGGGGCAACCCCACATGCCTGACCTTTAACCAGCTCCCATTTCCCACCTCTCGGGAGCTGGTCCCCTTTTTCCCTTCCCCCTCCCTTCACTCCTCACATTAAAAATTGGCCTTGTGCCTAATTTGCTCGGTGGGGGAGCAAATAAATACCATCTGTTCCGGCAGATACTGCAAGCTATGACTAGCTATGACTAGCAAAGACCAGATGTGGGGGCAACCCCACATGCCTGACCTTTAACCAGCTCCCATTTCCCACCTCTCGGGAGCTGGTCCCCTTTTTCCCTTCCCCCTCCCTTCACTCCTCACATTAAAAATCGGCCTTGTGCCTAGTTTGCTCGGTGGGGGAGCAAATAAATACCATCTGTTCCGGCAGATGCTGCAGGCTATGACTAGCTATGACTAGCAAAGACCAGATGTGGGGGCAACCCCACATGCCTGACCTTTAACCAGCTCCCATTTCCCACCTCTCGGGAGCTGGTCCCCTTTTTCCCTTCCCCCTCCCTTCACTCCTCACATTAAAAATCGGCCTTGTGCCTAATTTGCTCGGTGGAGGAGCAAATAAATACCATCTGTTCCGGCAGATACTGCACTTAAGATAATTTGTACCAGTCAATGGAGGGGAAACCCTCTATACTGGGACAATTATTATTTTTGGTAACCAGAGTGCCCCCTTTTTGCCTACTTTAAGGGGAGCTGGTTTTTATCTCACATTAAAAACGGCCTTGTGCCTAATTTGCTCAGTGGGGGAGCAAATAAATACCATCTGTTCCGGCAGATACTGCAAGCTATGACTAGCAAAGACCAGATGTGGGGGCAACCCCACATGCCTGACCATTAACCAGCTCCCATTTCCCACCTCTCGGGAGCTGGTCCCCATTTTCCCTTCCCCCTCCCTTCATTCCTCACATTAAAAATCGGCCTTGTGCCTTATTTGCTCGGTGGGGGAGCAAATAAATACCATCTGTTCCGGCAGATACTGCAAGCAAAGACCATATGTGGGGGCGACCCCACGTATAAGACCTTGGTCAATGTAGGGGCAACCCTTCATGCCAACTGTCACTATCCAACTTCCATACTCCCCGGGGAGTTGGTCCCCATTTCCCCTTCACTCCTCACATTAAAAATCGGCCTTGTGCCTAATTTGCTCAGTGGGGGAGCAAATAAATACCATCTGTTCCGGCAGATACTGCAGACTATGACTAGCAAAGACCAGATGTGGGGGCAACCCCACATGCCTGACCTTTAACCAGCTCCCATTTCCCACCTCTCGGGAGCTGGTCCCCTTTTTCCCTTCCCCCTCCCTTCACTCCTCACATTAAAAATTGGCTTTGTGCCTAATTTGCTCGGTGGGGGAGCAAATAAATACCATCTGTTCCGGCAGATACTGCTAGCAAAGACCATATGTGTGGGCAACCTCACATATAAGACCTTGGTCAATGTAGGGGAAACCCTTCATACCAATTGTCACTATCCAACTTCCCTACTCCCCGGGGAGTTGGTCCCCATTTCCCCTTCACTCCTCACATTAAAAATCGGCCTTGTGCCTAATTTGCTCGGTGGGGGAGCAAATAAATACCATCTGTTCCGGCAGATACTGCAAGCTATGACTAGCAAAGACCAGATGTGGGGGCAACCCCACATGCCTGACCTTTAACCAGCTCCCATTTCCCACCTCTCGGGAGCTTGTTCCCTTTTTCTCTTCCCCCTCCCTTCACTCCTCACATTAAAAATCGGCCTTGTGCCTAATTTGCTCGGTGGGGGAGCAAATAAATACCATCTGTTCTTCAGATGCGGCACTTCCATTTCTCGTTCTCTTTCAGTGGAAGAGAAATCCTTCACGACTGAGACAATTTTTATTTTTGTACCTTTTCTCCACGTTAAAAAACGACACTGGTGTCTAACTCTGTCCCGTGGGGAGGCATTGTGAATAGGTACTCTCTATTACGTATTGAGCTTTTTTTTCTAATTCGGTTGGATTAAATTTACTATATATAAATACTGTTATAAGCCTTCATAGATCAAGGAAATATTTTTTAATGCTGCCTGTTTTGTTCAAACAATATCTTTAGTTTTGAAAATTATATGTTTCTGAAGAAAATTTAAATAAAAAAATAATTTAAATTTGCTCTATCTCGAGTAATGAGAAATTTTATTTGGTTGGAATTACCTCATATAAAAATATTACCTTCGAAAACTATTTAGAAAGACTTGAAGCCACAAGATTCATTAACCTGTGATCGAATAAACTGCATTATTCGGCTATATATATATATATATATATATATATATATATATATATATATATATATATATATATATATATGCATATATATATATGCACACATATATATATGCACATATATATATATATATATATATATATATATATATATATATATATATCTATGCATATACAGGGTGACCCCCCAAAAACGGTCCCCAACTCAATTAGGCCCCGTTTCTTAGTGTTTTCTCCGCATGAAATGACACTTTGGTAATAACTAGTTTATTATATTCAAAACATCACATTAAAACACTAAGTTCTTTTGCCTTTTTTTCTCCGTTATACAGCATATGTTCTAGATTACCTCAATTTAGATTTGTTTTTTTTTGGGGGGGGGGTCAGGCCGTATATATATATATATATATATATATATATATATATATATATATATATGTGTGTACATATGTAAAGTGCGAATATGATTGGACATTGCTCAGTACTATATATTAAACGATTTTTAATCTACCAACTTAAAATTTGGATCATCTGATTGTAACGCAGGTTTAATCTTTGTTGTATTTGACTCAGTGCTTTTAGGTTTTGGTTTCTATCCAAACAGGACCAATCTATTTACAAAAGCAAACATAACTCTCGCATGCAGATGACTCAGTTTCTGTATGAATTTAAATATAATATTCATGCATATTTTACGACCAGGCAATGCCGGGCAGCCTGCTAGTATATTATATATATATATATATATATATATACATATATATATATATATATTTGTATGTATATATTTGTATATATATAATGTTTGTGTATGTGAAATAATCAAGCGAGTGTTTTTAATTCATATAGAGCCACTTCTATCTCAATTATATAGTCGTGTATTAATTGTGTACATATTTGTTTGAAAGTTCTTTACTTTCGCTTATCCGAGTATTCCAACGCCTGTCAACAATTTGTGATAATCTATAATTATTTTGGTATTGCGGCGTTGTTTATTAGCAAGACGGCAAGTCCAGATGCGTGTAATTAGCTTCAAGAAGTCTTTTTCCTCGGTTAATTGCTATCGTACAATTCCAAGTTCACCCCAAAACGATACTGGTGCCAAGTCAATTACAATTGATCAAGTTAACTCCCCCATCGCCGCCTACTTTGATTAGTGCACACCTTACCTGAATTTCTTCTCTCAGGAATCTTTTTTGTGTTTATTCAATATTAAGCTGGTATTGTGCTTCGATTTTCCAATGACTAATCCAATTGCTGACTGAAGTTCGAATATTAATTTTAAATGGAGACAAGTTTGTTGTGTGCAGAAAATAACTTTTCAATTTAAAAAGTTTATAATATAAATTTAGTTCAAATAGAAACGAATTGATTATTCATTCTTTGTGCAAGAACTACGCGTCACCTTTCTTTCATGTTCTATCAATTGTACAAACTAGTGCTTTTGGGGAATGGTTCTAATTAGTTTGTACATGATACTAATAGTTCATATCCGTCTCGAAAGTGACGACTGTACTGCCTTAACCCTTTTGGCGGCAATTACATATAAAGAGAATGCAGAAACATTTGTATTATGTGAATATGAAAATGCAGAAAAGTCATTATTTTAATTCGTAATTGAACTGTAACATAACAGCTGATGCGTATTTAGCAGTTATAGCTGCAAATGACCAAGTCGGTGCGCGAGCTGACATTACACCAGTGGAAGAGGACGAAATAACCGGGAAAAAAGATTCACGTGCGAGAACTGAAAAAGACAGTACCGGCGTGAGATAGACATGTTGCCCGCGGCGACACAATAGATGTGCAAGCACGTGTCGAAATGACAGGGTGTGTTTACTGCATGGCGAACTTAAAAAACTTTTAAAACAATACGTTGTTTGAAATTATTGTTAATCTATGTGTTGTATTTGAACTAACAAAAATACGAGGCTAAATTCTTCCCTATTTTTTTCTATTCGAGACTTCCCACGTGTATGTTGACATAAAAGTACAGCGTTACAGAACAAAGGTATCATATTCCAAAATTATATAAATCGAACAAGTTGTTTTTTTAAAATAATTAGAATCAAAATTTACGATGTTATCGATTTTACTACGAAATCGTATTAGACATGAAGCTGATTTTTTACCTTGACACTTCGATTTGAGCTGTCATCATGCTCGACGAAAAGCTACGACTGGCTTTGTCGTAAAATTGGATTTTCTTGAAATGAATAAAAAATCTACTTGCAACAAATTACGTATTTTTTTAAATATGACATTGTCATCCTGTTACTGATACATACATCATACAACATTTTTTTTTAAATTTTAATTGCCGCCATAAGTGCTAATTTTAATAAGCACCAAATGCAGTCAATCTCAAAGTTTGCTGTGAGCGTAGTCATTTCATACAGCACCGTTACGTTTAGTAGGCTTTAACAACAGTGTTTAACAATCCTATAAGACACAACATCACATTATTTGACAGCACAGTTTTTAATCATTCTTGCATTTTGAGGTGAAAACAATACTATAATAATTACTTGTAATCTTTTACCATACGCACGTCTGTGCCATATTTTGCACGAATAATCAACGGAGAGACTTGATCCATGTCATCCTTTTAGTTTCAACTCCAACCCTTTTGACAACGGTCAGGAAAGGGGCAAGTCAAAGCCCAGAGATTTATATATAAGAAGACGTAGACATTTTTTTACAAGGTGGTCACCACTTATCAAGGACAGGAAGCCACTCAGGGATAAGGGTTATTGTAAGTACAATACGTTAGTGTGGATATTTAAAGTGTCTACTTAAGGGGGCGGTTCATCAGGAATTTGTTTACGTTGGACTTGAAGACATCAAGGTTGTAGTCAGGTGGGAAGCAGGCAGACGGCGTGCAGTTCTAAGAAAGAAGCTTTGCTCATGGAATCTCCGTTTTGATTTAGGCATAGATAAAGAGCAGGGGAAGTTTTTGACAGTGGATGCAGCTAGACGGGTTTTTTTGTAAAAGATTGGCGAGGGGGGCCAGAGATTGGAGTTCAGACGAGAACCTGCCATGGAAATAACGATAAAACAAGCTAGGCATGCAACGTTTCTTCTGTGGGAGAGAGGTTGCAGGGAAGAGAAAAGGGCATCCCCCACTAAGCCACGAAGTCTATAATGAACAACTTTGCTTATTTTAATACTCAATAAAAAAATTATAATAATAGGATACAATGAAACGTATAAAGGGTGCAGCATCATATCATTCCTAGTATAAAAGGTATTTAAATATTTGAGCCGGGTGCCTTTGCATTCTCTATTAAATTTTAAACAGCTGATTTATATGTAATCAAAAATATATATATTTGGAGTTTTACGAGTTGTATGCTCTCATGTCCGAATAAGGACTCAGTTCTATTATATTGGGTAACTTTGAATTCTACAAAACAATACCCATTTGGATTTTATATAGATCTTTAACTTTTATTTCTTAACTCACAATCATCACACATGCAGGCAACGATTGACGAAATAAACTGTTCGAAAATTGAGTCGGCGACGTTGGGCCCAGTTTTCTCGTTCGATATTCTTTCTTAGCAATTACCCGGTTTTCTAGAGAAAGACTATATGGTATAAGATATACACTAATCTTAAATAAATAACACCTAACACGATCACCCATATAGTAATAATAAGTTTTGCAGTGCGTTTGTGTAAATAGAGGAAAGCTAGGAAAGATCAGTGGCGGATAAACCGGTGTCCTTTTTCCATGAGGATCTGTGATTGAACATATTATTTTGTTAGGGTATTTTCTAAACAGTAAAGATCTACCCGTATCAATGAAAGATATCCTATATATCTCGACACTGTAAAAATAGCGTATGACAAACTATATATATATATATATGTATATATATATATAATATATATGTATATATATATATATATATATATATATATATATATAGTGTAAAGAAGCTTTGAGTAAAAAGAAATGCAAAACATAAAAAAATTTAAAAATGCAGTTACATTTCCGGAAAAAATAAATTCATATACTGCCTGGGTTGATTATTTAATTACAAACACACGAATCAAGTAACACACATTTCATGATTTCTCATAATTCTTGGATATATTACTAATTTCGACGATAATTTTCATAACTTTAATCCACTATGTCGCTCCCCTTTACTTAAATAATAACTTTGATTAATTGCCTGGGCTGATTATTTCATACCAAATACATGATTCAATTCCGGGTATTCTCATAGTATAGATGTTCAACCTATCTTATCGAATCCCGAGTGACGCCGAATATTGTGGTAATATATATCTTTCACCTATTTCATGCGATCCCGGGTGATGCTGGGTATTATGCTACTATATGTTTACTAGCTATCTCATTCGATACAGAGCGACGCTTTCTGCTAGCATATATTTGCACTTATCTCATTCAATCCTGGGACTGACTTCATGTCCGCCACCCCACTATTAAAAATATACATGGAATAAAGTAATGTTTAAATCGTACACTGTGTCAGCGATTTCCGGGACCTACTTTATATCCCTTACCCACTGCTAAAGCTATACATGAAATATACATGAAATGATTTAATGTCTAAACAGTAAACTGTTTCAGACATTTCTAGGACTGACTTCATATCCCCCACACCACTGTTAAAAATTTACCTGAAATTAAGTTATGTTTTAATCGTAAACTTTTTCAGCCATTTCCGGGACCGACTTCTTATCTCCAATCCTACTGTTAAAAATATACATTAAATAAAGTAATGTATAAAACGAAAATATGTTGCAGCCATTTCCGACCCGACTTCATATCTCCCACCTTACTGTGAAAAATATACATTAAATAAAGTAATGTTTAATGCGTAAACGGTTTCAGCCATTTCCGGGACTGATTTCATATACCCCCACCCGACTGTTAAAAATATACATGAAATAAAGTAATGTTTAAATCGTAAACGGTTTAAGTCATTTCTGGGATTGACTTCATATTCCCCACCCCACTGTTAAAAATATACATGAAGTAAAATAATGTTTAAAACTTAAGCTGTTTCAGCAGCTTTTCGAAATTAATACATAAAAACATTAACACGGTTAGGGCTTTGGCAACCATTGGTTCAGCATAAATTTCTTAGTGTAGTATCAGTCTCAGCATACTAGAGACTTAAATCCCCACCTTTTTTTGTCTTGGTTAGTGGAGGAGAAATCCTACATTACTGATACAGTTGTTTGTTACTGAACAGAGTGCCCCTTTTGGGAGTTGCTTTCCCCAAACATTTTAGCCCACCTCATGTTCAACTCTGCCTTGGTGGGAGGCAAGTAAACAAAAAGATCAGGAGGGACATTTTCCTGGGCATCTTATAATTAATCAGAGGAGAAAATTCCAGTGCATTTTATAATTAATCAGAAGGGACATTTCCAGGCCATTTTGTAATTAATTGAGAAATTACTTTTCCCAGTAACTTTTGTAATATTAAATTCTTTTTACATTAAATATAGTACCTATTTACAATGCCTCCCCACGGGGCAGATTAAGCAACCAGGGTCGGTTTTTAACGTAGAGAAACGGAACAAAACATTGTCTAAGACGTAAATGATTTCTCCTCCACTGAGATAGAAGAGGAAATTGATATGTAGTATATGAAGAACATATACTACACTTTGATTTTGGCCAAAAGACAAAGAAGAACAAATCATTTTTATTAACTTTCCCTCAACAGTGACACAAATTTTTAAAGAATTGTAATATTCAACTTTCCTTTTAAAGGGTGACAAAGTTTATTTGTATTATTCCACTTTCTTTTTTAAGGGATGCACAAAATGATAACAGTCGAAGCGAATTACGGTATTGATATAAAGATAAGCAATGGAATTTCATAACAATTAAACGACCGCATGTAAGCGTGACACACAAAAGAACACACATGCTATCGTATTTATATATAGATAAGTAAATTTAATAATAAGATTGCTAGATCTATTCTGCGACATGGTAGCTAGCATATAAATGCTATGAGATTAAGAATACACAAAAGCTTAAGTACCAGACAGGCAAATAGATAAGTGAAAGGAAACCTTGTCATGCATATCAAAAAGCCCTATATATATATATATATATATATATATATATATATATATATATATATATATATATATATATATATATATATATGTGTGTGTGTATGTGTGTGTGTGTGTGTGTGTGTGTGTGTGTGTGTGTGTGTGTGGTCGGTCACTTTAGCTCATACGGGCAGATCGTCATATAATGATTAGATCACTCTGGCTGACGGTCAATCATTTATACGAATAAATGTTTAAATTTCAACTGTATCTCTCGCGGCTGACAATAGCCGAATGGTTCGGATCCTTGCTAATGACGCCAGACATTACTTCTGGTGCCGGGGTTCGAATCTCTTCACTGGCGTCAATCTTCACACCCTACACTGATGATCCCCGAAAGGATAAAAAACTAGTTCTTTAGGTATTTAATTATTATTATAGTAAATAAACTAAATTATATATATATTGTTAATTCACTGCCCGCATAGCAGAAGCCATATAGCCTAGCGGTTAGATGCTCCGACTGTCGTAATATTCCGATCTTGGTTTATCTAGGCGCACTGATGAGCTGTGAAACAGCGAAACAGTACTGTATGTTGACTATATATATATATATATATATATATATATATATATATATATATATATATATATATATATATATTCCAAAAGAAATATCCATATATGCATATAATATATATATATATATATATATATATATATATATATATATACTTGCACGCACACACACCCCCCCACACACACACACACACACACATATATATATATATATATATATATATAATGTATGTGGGAGGGATATCTGCATAAGTTATGGGTTTGTAGAAGTTGTGAGTGTCTGTTTCAGGATTAATAATTTTCACTGATTAATTTCGAACCGGATCAGCGTGAAAGAGATCTTCTGAACATGAAATCGATTAACTTGATGGTCATCTGTTCGAAGACAAATGTCCTCTTTGCTCGTTGTGCATTTGACATATGCGAAATGAGCCCAGCCTCGTTTATCCAAAAACTATAATACGACCATCCCGAAAGGTGGATAAGGCGTTACATTAAAGCATCTAGTTCGCTAAAAGGAGATACATCCCAATCGGCTAAACAACGGAACTTCGATAAATGAGGATTGCCTTATTAGCATTAATTTAATCAGTTGGATCCCCACGAGTGTAAGACTACACATAATGACGCCTTTTTATGTTGTTTTGTTTTACGGCATGTAACCCTTTTTCGGTTATATAATGTACACTTTAGTATTTTGTAATAACGTTTTTAACTTGGTCTTATCTATATCTCTAAAATCATGGTTTGTGAGCTGGTTATTTTTTAGTGAGATTTTTTTTTTGTTTTTGCCTTCGCAGAACATGATGCTGTTTTTGCAAAGGGAGTGAAGAAAAATACAATAACATTAATTTTCAGTGCATTGTAAATCAGTCAACCAGTATTTTCAGATAAACTTAACTTTTACTTTTACTGTAACCAAAATACAACAAGTGCACATTATAGAAAATGTCATTGATTGTTGAAATATTATTTTATAACGGGACTAAAATATCAACCAATTTATGTACAGTGAGATTGGAATCAAAATATAATTGGCCTAGCTCCCCTGTTGAAAAACATTATTCTAAAGGAGACATCAGACTAAAAAGAAATTTAGAGCATATTGCTTAATTTCTTATTCATGACAATAGATTAATTCCAATGCAAATCTGAAATATTTTTATTCTTAAATGGGAGGTTTCCTGCTTATTATGACCCCCAAACCATTTACAAATATTCCAAATAAACTCAAATTTAGATAATATTTATTAATTCACTTCTAACACCTATTGTAAAAAAAAACAGAAAAACATTTTTAAATTTATTTCGAACAACATTTAAGAAATTGTGTATATCTGAATTTTAAAGTTTTTTTTAATACGTTTCTACACATTTGCACGTAACTAAATCAAGCAAATAAAATACCATAGCTATCTTTTCTACTCCGCTTAAAAATATATTATGATTCTATTAGTTAAAAGGTTGATCCTGCAATTTCTAACATTAGTTTATAATCATGTTTTACATTCATTTTGAATTTGGTAAATGATTATAATTTTTTTTAGTAAAAATACTGTTTATAAGAGACTGTTATTCAATAATAAAAAATATGCCAAATTGCTTAAAAAATGAAAATACACGGGATAAATGGCGAAATGATATAAATGAAAAAAATATAGTGATAATAGTTAGAGTAAAAAAAAAATTAATCTGAATCAATTTTTAGGCCGCCATATTATAATCCCTAGCGAAATATTAAATACTTATCATATGCAAGTTAAAAAGTAATAACAAGAATGTAACTGCTGAGAAGATGATATCTTTACTATAAATAGATATTACACTACCTCCACCTGCGCAAACGGAACCACGCAATTCAAAGTTATGTGGCAAGATCATCAACGCACGGGTACGACATTACCCACACAATATAAGAGTAGATAATCTCTGAGTAGATATCGTGGTCACAACAAAAGATATACAGCATTAATCTCCCTTACAATGAGAGTGATGCCAGGGAGGAACGGCTTATGTCAACAGAATTACTTCTACTCTGAGTTACAGAAGTAAACACAGGATTATAGGACATGTGTCTAGAATAGAATATATATATATATATATATACATATATATATATATATATGTGTGTGTGTGGGTGTGTGTGTCTCTCTCTCTCTATATATATATATATATATCCCTCTCTCTATCTCTCTCTTTTTATATATATATATATATATATATATATATATATATATATATATATATGACAAAAGTCTATATTTCATATGTGATGATGTTGATCATTTTACAATTAACAACTATCAATCCACCAAAAGAACAGAAAATGCATTTGGGCATGATTACCAAACCCAAAAATTGAAACAAGTTAGAGTCCCATTTTGTTAAAAGATAAAATAAAAGGTAATTGCAACTTCTCTTCTAGTCTTTGGATTTTTAATCATGCCCGAATGCATTCTATATTATTGGTGGATTGATAGTTGTTTTTTTTTCTTCTTATCGGTTAATGGAAAAATAGATTCATTGTTTGATACAATAATTAAATGAATGACTTTGCGCTACGAAAAAATCATATTCAATAATAGTTTATGTCAACATAATGAAAAGTATAAATTGTACGATGGTCAACATCATGATATTTCGAATATCTACTTCTGTCATTTGTTTGTTATATGCTCTATAATTACATTGAGCTTATTAAATTAACGACTAGTACATTAAAATGTGAAATATAATTGTAAAACCTCATTTCACCCACACACTCACACACACACATATATAGTATTTGGTAAGCTAGAAAGCTCTGCCTATGTATTGAGCACTGTTGATATAAATACTGACGCATTTACGTATAAAATTATATCTTCGTTTATTAATTTATGTGATTAAATGAAGTAATCATATACATATATATATTGTTTTTGAAACATTACTGTTTGCGTCTAATTATATTTCGATAACGTAAGCTTTGCATAGAAGTCTATATAGATTGCTAATATGTTACATAGATCACTGCCTTATATATGGTTCTATTAACTTTGTAATATTATTACACTGTTCCTTTTAAAGTAATATCATTCAACGTCTCTCAACATTTCCAATAATTGTGGATAGCATAACTCATTATGTTATGACATAATCTGTTTCCTGCCGATCCCCTTTTTTTGCATCCTCACAACAAATATCGTATACGTGTGCATGTGTCTACGTGTTCAACAATTAACTAAATATCCGAATAGCAATTTTAAAAACAGATTGTATATGTCTGTCTGGAGACAGATTTCAATTGTTACGTCCACTCCTTTTACTCTTATGCCATTGTTAAAAAAACGTTATAGATGTAAGTTCTCATGTTTTCAACTCTAAAAATAAAACGCTGAATAGCTATGAAGACAAAAGTGTTATCACTAACACGAGCGGCATTTTGTGTTCTATAAATCATCTTTTCTACATACTAATCCCTATTCTCAATGCAAGCTTTACATTTAAAATACAAAATATTTCGAGTTTATATTGTAGAGAATACGCTTCTGTTTTATTAGTTAGTATCACGTCTTTAGTCCTTTTTTATTGAATTTTTGAAGTTTAGTACGTAATTAATTGTGCAATGTCGAGTCTTTGAAAATTTACGATATTTTGGTTTTCTGCGATCGTCATTCGATTATTACTGGTTCATTTCATCTTTATTCATATAATAAGGATATTCATATTTGTCCTTCAATTTTCCGTCTCTTTACTTCATCATAATTTAAGTACTAAGAAGAGATAATTAATTAATTCATAATATCTGCATTTTATTACATCATAAGGCGAATAATTATAATATTTACCTAAATTGTCAATACTGATGTCGCGTATTAAAGGTATTTTGATTATTAATAACATTGGTTTTCTAATAAAACCTGATCCTAATATAAACGTTTATATTATACTTTATTATAATTTGATTGCTTGTTACTTTATCTTCGTGAGAGTGTTACGAACTCATTTTCTTCACTTCATTTTTATTCAATAATTAATTTATTACAGACACCGTAGAACTGATAAATATATTTAATCATCAAATATCTTTAATAAAGCTGCTTTTTTTTGTAGAGCGGAAAAATAAGTTTTAGGAAAGAAAAAAATAGCAAACAGTAAATATGAGTTTAATAACATTTGTATAAAAATGGTGCGTTTTAAATGTAGAACTCACTCACGTGAGATAATAAGTACCAAGAAATACTACATAGTTCACTACACATTATAAAATCACATTATAAGTCAGAATCTTTAATACAGTCCATCACCTTTTGGCAGGCAATTTTATATATTTTGTTCGAATCTCTTTTACGTGAGGGTGTCCTGACTTCTTTATTCTGTGAAGAACATCTGTACATTAAATTACAACCAGTTCCTTTTTCATACCATTATAATCAGGGGCATTCATTATTTCAATGGTATTTGAAAATGGTGCTATATTATATGGAGATCACTCTCATGTTCTATATTTTTGTCCAGGGTCGAAAGATTGTCCTGTTTAAAACAAAATTTCGCGGACTTAGCCTGTTTGAATCTCTTTATTCTTCCAGATTGTATTTTGCCTTTTCTCAAAGCGTACATTACGGAATAATCAAGGACGAAACAAGTAAACTATTATATAGATATCTGTTTTACTTAATAATTGCTATTCGAATATTACACTTATTATTTCATAGATATTCAGTTACGTTGCGTTTGTTTCATCGTAATTCGATTGTTCATGCTGCTTAGTATTAACAATATGTTTTTTTTCATTATTTGTCATTAAATCATTAATTATAATACCATTCAAACAATAACGATACATAGCTATTAGAGTATATAAAATATCTACATTTTATTCCATGTTTGAACAGGTGATAATAATATCCACTTGTTCCTTCGTCGTTGTTTCTGTTGTAAATATATTTGATTTTTACTTAATCTTAATACGAATGATACATACTTTTTAATTCATTGTCATTCGCCTATCACCAATATTTACTCATTTTTTTCCAGGGAAAATAATTAGCTATTTTGTAATCTTTTCCTATGAGCAAACATAAAAAGAGGAATCGCAAATTATTTGGCGATGAACAGAAATTCAATCATTGTGCAATCGATAACGCTGGGAAAAGGAATTACTGTTGCCAATTGCACTCCGATTAATTAATTCATATCTTATTTTACATACTTCTCTTCCTAATTATTCCCATTCGTAATTAATTTTTCATGTCCTTAATTACGTTGCTTGTTTTCATGTCCCTTGGTATTTGGCGATAATTAAAGTAATGACGATGGAGATAGATAGTGTACGGATACGTTAAAATCTTGTTCTCCTAAGATATCGTTCGGAAATGGCTAAAAGAGATATACGAATAATATACGTTGCTTGATATGAATTTGAAACCTTTATGAATGGAGAGAAAACATAGTAGATTGGAAACTAAGTGTTGTATTCTGAACAATTAATAACGTATCACTTTGAGAAACGTGTGTTGAAACTGGCATGTGCCACAACCGCAATATCAAGGTTATATATAGATCTGGAACCACCGGCATTAATCGTGTCTTTTCAGTGACAGATAAATACTATGATGATCTCAGCAATTAAATCGTGTTACATTTGGGGTCGAGTGGACTGTGGCTTTTGTTGTTTTTCTATACTTCGTTTCACACATAACATGGAAAGCTTTGATGGAGCTATTTTGGAAAATAATAATTTGTGACAATTTTCCGACAGCTATAGAATTTGATACCGAACTAAATATTGCAAACAGACTGATTGCATTTTCGTGTTACACTCGTAGCAAAGCACGTGATATACAACAACACTCCATTAGAATTGTGCATTCACTTATTCTCAAAGAAGTAACATACTATGAGGTTATCTTTACTGGAACCGCATTCAAGCACCAGGAGAATTTAAACAAATTGATTTACATAATAAATAAAAAATTCGTGTCATCTATAATCTTGTTACGTACAATTCTATGCATTGTATTCTGAGAAGAAGCAGAGTAACCCCAGCTCAATTGTTTATTTGAAATTGTTTAGGAGTGCCTTGCCTTTCTTAAAGCAGTTCTCATTGACCTGGTCGTTATATTGTTTATTAGTTCTATTCTTATTCGATAGCGAATATGTCTGCGTTCTCTCTCTCTCTCTCTCTCTCTCTCTCTCTCTCTCTCATAGCCGTTTTATCACTTATTCCTTGATATTTGTGCCGTCTATTTCCTCCCTCTGTAACGTAGCTTATGTTTGTTAGTTTTTCTTCGGGTTGCTTGCTTCACTAAGATTAATTCTACTGCCCGCTGTTGATAGGAATCTGTTCAACTACAGGAGAGGAATTAAGATAAGACAATCCGGAATGTAGATTTATTAAGATAATTATATTAAGTGATCATATAGAAAATTTACATTCACTTAGATATAGTAGGGTTGTATTAACATACATAACGTTCCTATTAGCTAAACAGACTAATAGACAGACATATAGATAGATAGATAGATAGATAACCTTTCTGTCTCTTAAACCGGTGCGTCATTGAAAAGTTAACTGTTCATTCTCTCTATTGTTCCAAGAGATTGACATCTGTGAACGTAAGAAAAGTAATCAGACATTTTTTTCTAATCATATGTTTGGAGAAAAATATTTTTTCGTTGAATATTTCCTATAAGTAATTTGGGAAAGAAAATATTTCAATATTTATTTGATACCTTTTTATTATTACGTCTATTTCATTCTCCATAATTTGTATTTATAAAATAAAAACATGTTTTCACTATTATGTATTTTGGGGCAATAGTCTTTGCACCGATGTTAAAATTATAAAAATATATACATTCCTTTTCACTATTTGTACAACATTGAAAAAATGAAACATTCTAATTATTAAACTAATATTTGTCATCGAATCCTGCATAGAACATTTTGTTATTTTCTTTATTTCAAAGGAGAAAATGTCTGATTTGCTTGTGTATTCATTTAAAATACAACCGGAACTGATTTTCGCTCTTCATAATTTTTTTCAAAATTAATATTAAAGAAAAATGTGCAAGTCTGTATAATATTGTATATGTAATTCTATGTGCAATACAGCGTTCTCTGATAAAAACAATCGGGCTATTAGCTTGTGAAAACAGTAGAAGCAATAAGATGTTATCTGATAAAAGTGGTGAGCGATTGCTTATTGAATGGACATTTGTTGAGGACTTTTGTGAGCCGATTGGCCGATGGATAGGACCGCCGACTATCAACGCAATTGTAGTTGGTTCAATCCACGGTTAAGGAAAAGTGCTTATCCAGGCGCACTGATGAATTGTGAAATCAACGAACTAGTAGTGTATATGGATGACTACATTTTTAATATGTATATATATATATATATATATATATATATATACATACATATATCCATTTTTTATCTCTCTCTATATATATGCACGCGCGTGCGCACGCATACACACACGCGCACACACACGCACACACACAAACACACACACACATACACACACACACACACACATATATATATATATATATATATATATATATATATATATATATATATTACATGAAATTTTCACACCAAACAAGGCACATTGCTACTTTGGTGTAGTGGGCTACTATCAGGGACATAAACTACTGGGGTACTATGAAGGGAGTTATGTAGCAGTAAGATGCCTGTTCACGTTTACCTTGAACACCTGCATATCAGTACAGTTGGGGAAGCAAAGAGCCGAAGTGGAATTATAAAGTATAGTGGTTTGTGTGAAGAAACTAATGTAGTGGACAGCTCTACTAGATCTAGGGATCTCCACTGTGTAAGGGTGGGATTTAGCTGCTTGTCGGGTTTGTCGACGGTTTTACGTTGAGGAGGCACAAGTGCTTGGAGTTCGTCAGAGCATTCACCATTAAAATACTTGTAAAACAGTCAGAGGGATGCAACATTTCGTCGGTGAGACAGAGGCTGAAGCTTAGATGACAGTTTAGGACCTATAAGCTTGGATACTCTCATTTAGACCTTGTATAGAAGCAGATGCACCAGCCCAAATGTGACAACACTACTCCATGCATAGGCGAATGGTGGCCTTATAGAGGTACAGGATACTCCTGGGCGTTAGTAGCTTTCTAGCACAGTAGAGAGAACCTACCTTCTTCACAACAGTCATGGCAATGCTCTCAATATAATTGTTCCAACTCATGTTTCTTGTGAACGTTAGACCGAAGAGTTAAAAAGAAGTGTTTTCAGATAATGAATCTTTGGCCATTGCTATTGGTGGTAGAGAAGGTTTCTTGTAACTATCGAAGGAAACAGCATTGAATGGAATCATCCATTTTTCCCCCATTCCACTACAGATTGGAGATCATCCTCTAGTGTTTCTGCCATTTCTTTAGATATCTGTTCATTTGTTTTCCAGTCGTGTCTGTGATAGAGCATGGTATCCTCAGCATGTATACCGATCTCAGAGACAATTTTATCGGGGAGGTCATTTATGAATATTAGGAATAATAAATGTCCAAGGATAGACCCCTGAGGCACTCCCACATTTGTATTATATTGTTAAGATGTACGACTGTCGAGGACAACCTGAATTTTTCTCTTATCAAAGAAGGATTTAATTATGTTTAGTATTCGTCCAGTGATACCGTATGGTTTGATTTTCCTGAGAAGATCTTCATGCCATACCCTGTCAAAGCCTTAGATATATCTACCTACACTGCATTGTCCAGTGAATTGCATATACGCTCAGAGATTACGGTTAGGATGTCTCGGGTGGAACGGACATGCTAAAATCCAGATTGTTGGTCGGTTAGAAGTTTAGCATTTGTAAGGTGATGGACTAGAGCTGGGTTAATTAATGATTCACATATTTTGGCAAAAAATGGGAGGAGGCTAATGAGGTGATAATTAAACGGGTCAGTTCTTTCGCTAGAATTCTTGAAAAATGGTACTACGGAAGCAGTTTTTCAGCGGTTCGGAGAGCAAGATTCATTAAGGCATTTGTTGTAAAGTTTGGAGAGAACTTGAGCTACTTCGGCGGAGCGTTTTCTTAATAGCACAGTCGGGATTAGACCGGGTCCACATGCTTTTAATGTGTAAAGGTTTTTAATGATAGCATGCTCCTAAGCAGTGGTGGTTTTCAGGTCGTCTAGCGTGGCGTCTGTCCGCAAAGGAAAGTAAGAAAGGGGCTGGTTAGCAGGGTCCAGTGTGGAGTTCGAAGCAAGCCGATTTGCAAGCATGTAGTCTTCTCGGTTGCTGAGCAAACAACCTCATGATTGTTGGTTACTAAACTGTTGTAGATTTTCCAGAAGTCGCGGGTTCCTAATCTTTGTGTTTCCATGCGTTTTTTGGTGGTTTCAATAAATGTTCTCCTAACTGTCGCTATTTCTTTCTTACAGTTACTTCTATATACTTCTGTTTGTTTGAACTGTCGATTAAATACGTGGTACGCATGCTGCCTTTGCGCAATGGCAGTTGCACAAGTAGAAGTAAACCATTGGTGAGAGTGGGGCTTGCTATAAAATTTCCGCCTGGGAACATGTGCTTCAATTGCCGTTTTGAACGATTCAGTGGTCCCATTTACGCATTGTTCAGCAGGAAGACAAAATATATTTCCCCATGGGAATCTCTGATGAGATACCTGATGGTTTCGCAGTCAGTCTTTGATAATATCCCGTTGTTTTGAGCAATGGCTTTTCAGTTTTGGCGCTAGAGTTTAGGGCGATTTCAACTATTCTGACTACATGATCAGCGTTCCCAAGTGTGCGGTGGGCATTCGTTATACAATTATCGGGAACTGTCGACAGAAACAAATCAAGAAGTGAAGCATGTTGTTCTTGCTGGTCTGGAAAACGGGTTGTTAACGTAACACTCTGTGACAGGGAGTGAAATATAGAGAAGCTATTCGTTGTGCTACCAGCTCTGTCTGTGTTAGTAGAGAATACAAGCCAGTTTCTGTGGTTGACATTGAAGTCACCAAATACATGTACTTGTGCACTACTGTCGAGGGAGAGTGCTGTGTTCATGCTGTACGAGCCTTCATTTATTATGGTGCCGTCCTGGGTCCAGGGAGAGCGGGTTAGGGTTAGGGTTAGGGTTAGGGTTAGGGTTAGGTAGAGAAAATAAAATTAGCTACGGGTATGTTGCATGTTAAGTCTAAAGCACATAAAGTTTTGACCGTCTGATTCTAGGTTAGTTTATTTAGTCAGGGGGGTGGTATTACGAACATTGACTCCGATCCGTGCATATGTCTGATAGAGTTCTCACGGCAGAGTGGGAGATACCCAATCATGTTAAATAATTAAAGGGGATGAAGGAGTGTAGGATAGTCTCACTAAGTGCATAGATATCCAGGGTGTTTGTTAGGAGAAATGTTCAACATCATCTAAAGTAGTTCTAAATCCACGGATGTTTGTAAATACAAACCTAAAGGGAGAACTCAAGTTGAGTTTGCTTGGACCTAAGCCTGGTTTAAGCGTATTTTTTTTATTGTACTGTCAATTTTTTAAGAGTTTCATTAGGTAAGAGGGTGTTAAACAAGTGGTTATGCAAAATACCAGCCATGCAACACAAGTAGACCATCAGTCGGTCATTTCATGAACTAGGATTGTGGCCTCAGGAAAGCCCACCGGAGATGAGTTCAGGGTCCTATTTCATGCGCGACATGGTACTACAAACATTCCGATATTATACAAGTGTTGATAGAGCAGTTACTCTAAGCGCTATCAAAGAGTTAGGTCTCCTGTACTTACAGTCGGAAACAGCAGACAGGAACTTTAAATCCGGTACCCCCCCATCAGACGAAGGTCAATTCAATCTTATTGCAATGGCAACTGTGGCACTCAAGCTCTCTCAAGTGCAAAGTTTAGAGGGGTGGGATGTGTCTGGAGTGGGGGGAAAGGGCGTTCATTGCCCTAGTTAAGTAACAAGATCTACCACTGCTTCTGTCGAATCCCTGTGATAGTACGTCTACACCTAGCTAATAGGTAACGAAGGAGTATGGAAGCTGGGCGATAAACAGAGTCTATCTACTCCTTAAGCAGTTTAGGTTTGCAGACCGGTAATTTGTTTGAGTCACCAGCTCTATGAATGTCATCATCCAGGACTGTAAAGGCCTCCCTCCTCTTAGGTTTAGTTTCAGATTTTTCCTTCTCTTAGACGGATGCTCTGGGAAGATCAACTGGGTCCATCAGCATCGAGAGGGTTAGCTCCGCGCCTGGGTTCTAATCAAGGTATTTCTGTGACATTGCGTGGTGAGTTAATGTTTCTCTGAAGAGGTTATATTTCTACTGAATAGTTACACTCCTCAAAGTTATTTAGGAACATTGCTATTTCATTGTTACTGGAACAGGGGGTGAATAAAGCTCATGCAGTGGAAGCAACTATATTTGCAAGTAGGCATGTTAGAAAGGAGTGAATATGTGGTTTAAGAATTGTTTTTAGATTTTATTTATTTTATTATTTATATGTTAGCTTAGGAATAGGATAACATTACTTTATGACTAGGTATTAAGAATTAAACTAAAACTTATTTTTCCCCAGATTATATTTTAGATGACGGGAGGGTAAGGATGTACGTGCAATATAGTACAGGTATAACTGGAAGTAAATTATAAGTTATGGCGTATTCCGTATGTATAATTAAGTAAATCGGTGTGTGGAAAAATTTTCAGTAGAATAAATAGAAGTTGTAGGCATTAAATATGTTTCATTTTCTAATGAAGGAAAATAACTTCAGCTTTCATTTAAGAGTTGCGGAATATTTCACATAACAAAGAGTATCGGTTCAGTTTAGTATTAAGAGTTGCAAATCTATCTAATCTGTTATGTAATGTAAATCGTTTTAAATCTCAGTACAGACTACGGCTAGTAAGTACCTAAATGAATAGGAATGACCAATTCATATTTTAGAGTTAGAAGTGTATAGATATTTAGTGATGACTTTCTAGCCCTTAACGTTCGCATGCTAAAGGTTAAGGACTGGACGCTAAAGCCCCACTAAAAAGCGTGTGTAATGTAGTAGTTTTAGACATAGCTTGGGGTGAAGTTCAAATTGTTAGAGAGAGGATATTTACTAATAGAATACAGTAGAGTCACATTAGAATTTAGAGATTTAAGTAAAGTTTAGTTTGGAGACAATTATTTTATAATTTAACATGCAAGTTAGATAGAGGCAGTCGTTTAGAGGTAAAGTGCATATTGGATATACGCAGAATCCAGCAGTGGTATTTTTACAGTTATGAGAGAAATAATTAGTACATACCGAATAAGAATTCGTAGTAATAGGCAGTCATCAAGGTCAGGCACAAAGCATTGTATCTATTCAGAAAATAATCCTAGTGATGTACCTAAGATCATTGGCCATTTCAGTTACAAATATAGTTGAAAGTAAAATATAAGCTATGCCCAGTGGTTTGATATAGATTGCAAGAAAGCCACTTTTTTAGTACAAACGAGGATATATTAATTGTAGATATTAAGTCTATTGCTTAAATAAAGTTTTTCTAACGGAGAAAAAATAAATTCCCGTTTGTGTTAAATTCAGACATTTATCATGCCTAAGCTATTTTATCACACGTTAACATTAGTTCAGCTCATTGGAGATAAACAGTTATGCTGGAAATAGAAGTGTACGGTGTTTTGCTCGTTTGAGGTGCTACTTTAAACTGAAAACAAGCGAAATTTCGCGGGGAAACCCACAACTGAAGACAGTAAATACATATATAAATAAATAAAAACAAGAGAAAAAATAAAAGAGTTAGCATTTCTTCGGATTAAGATAAGTTTAAGGAAATAAAATACGTCCCATGCATTTTAGGTTGATGAATTGTACGACGATGGAACGCGGAAACGTTTGTGTAGGTTGATTGGCATGCATATTTATATAACTTAATAAATACGTACAGGTATGTGCCGGTATGTTACAATGTATAAAATATGCTTTCTATGTGTTCGCACTTGCTATATGTCTCGATATATTTCTTACATATTCATATGAAAGAATATTTTATTTCCTTCATATTTTTCTTGATTATTGGAATAATTCTTATTACTGATTTCATATTTAGTGTTATAAACACAAAATTTCTGCCGATCGTGTTTTTTTTTAAACCCGGACATTTTTCCTCGAATGCGTAAACATAAATAGATAACATTATTCAGCCAACGGGATTAGAAAGCCATTTTTATATAAGTCTGAAGTCATTCGCAATTGTATTATTTGTATCGCTCATAATTAGGCTTAAATCCTGAACTTAATGACTGTAAATTATAATTAAAGTTAGCAAGTTCTTCATCTGTTACGCTACGAATTCTAACAAATCGTTATTATCTTTTCTCTTGATATAAAAATATCCACCGAGTAAACTTTTTTATGATAGAGCAATGAGTTTATTCTGAATTTATTTTAAGCGCAAAGTACGTCTGAAATTATATTTTGCGTTATTGGCATTGTTTGTTTCTGTCACAACTGAAAAAAAAATATGGGATAAGATAAAGACACGTGTTAGATCATACCTAACGGTAAATCTACATAATTATCTATTTGTACAGTCATGCACGTTAATATTAATAAAGAAACAAGAACTTTACAAGCGTGTATATATATATATATATATATATATATATATATATATTGATTTATAATAGTACACATATATAGTGAATTATAATAGTTCAAACTAATAAGATACACTCACTCACACACACACATTCACACACACATATATATATATATATATTATGTATACTATTTGTATGCACTATTATTAGATAAGCAACTTCCTTAAGCCAGGATCGAAACCCGATCGCTTAAACGTATATATGTTTTGACATATATATATATATATATATATATATATATATATATACATATGTGTGTGTGAGTGAGTGTATCTTATTAGTTTGAACTATTATAATTCACTATATATGTGTACTATTATAAATCAATATATATATGTGTATATATATGTGTGTGTGTTGTTTAAATTCCAAAAATAGTACATGTATTTAATTCGCACTCATCATATGTCATCCTTTCATTCTTATTATTTTATTACATGCGTTTCGTTGAATAACAGAACCCCAGAAACAACTCATCAGAGACAACTCTATAATAATCGGAGAACAGCTTAAACGGTTTTTCTCTTGCAATAAAAAAGGGGTTGTTAAGGAACATGTTGCTGGATAAATGGAGATAATTTTAGTTTGCAGTGATATAGGAAGAAATAAACATAGTAACGTGTTTACAGGCACCCATGCTTCAATTAAACAATAAATTAAAAGAACACAGGAATGTATTTTATGACTCAGTATTTGATGATTTAAAAATACTATAGTTAGATTTCCTGTTTAGTGTTTCGTATATGCATATATGATTGAGTGTGTACGATTAGAATAGCACGGAAGTTACAATCCCATTTTGTACTGGTATGATAAGATAAGCATTGAAATATATGAAACTTTAATGCAAATGTGTTAACAAATGAAAACATTTTGAATTGAGTTACGTAACTCAACTGATACTAATTTATATTTCACTTCACCTCATGAAACCATGAAGAAAGGATCCTTTAGATTACGACTTGTTGTATAGTGGTACATTTTAAAGAGAGACGGGGACATGTAATACAGAGGTAACGATGAGAGAGAGGGGCATATTTATACTGAGGGGGAGAGACATTTATACAGTTCTGTGATGTTTCCTCTTAACTAATATAGCAAGGGCGATAGAATGATAGATGCAGTGTTCTTATATTTTTTAGCACATATAGAGAAGAGGAGAGATACATATTCTTGGGAGAGTTACGCAATGTTCATAATAAGATGATAAACACATTACCTTCAATTGTTGAATGACAACAGTTAGAAAAATCGATGATGTTCTTTATTTCATTTGATCGGTCGAATGATGATGACGTCAGGAATTCAAATTCGAGATCTACATAGTTTAATTTTTTCCCCTCGCTTCCAACTCTCTCTCTCACACACACACACACACACTGACTGACTAGCAGCCTCAACTGTTCTGCCTCCTCTGCTCGACTGTCAGACTGATTTGATCTGACTGAAAATTAGCTCCTATATTTAGAATCCCCTTTTTCTCTATGACGTCAGAAATGTGGTTCCAAAACGTTACAAACTGACGTGTTTAGCACACGGCTGTCCAAACACGCACTTCTGCAAAAAAATATTCTCAACCAACCTATTTTTACAATATATTTTTAATTTTTATTGTTCATTCATTTTAGCTGACCTTTTTTAATTCAGTTTTCATAAAAGAATGAACAATAAATTATTTTTACAATACAAACAATATCTAACTATTTTATATGGAATTTAAGAATAGGGAAATTTTAACATTCAATTTTCTAAATCAATCGAGTCTCGGATTATCCTAATCTCATTTTCCAATTATCTTAATTTTCTTCTTATTTACAGGAAAAGAGAACAGCCCTTTCTCCTATTACAGGCTGAAAGTGTTTTAATATTATAACCATGGTTGAAACTTGTTCCGAATATTATAGTCAGCATACTATATTCCTGGGAAAAGGCGTGGCAATATCACGTGAACACACGAAAAGAAAATGTTTTATTAAATGGATTAAACAAAGCTCCCCCCATCATTTTAGTGTTGTTTTCAAGCACATTAACCCTGCGTTCGCCCTGTCGGGTGTTTTGTCACCAGAAAGTGCTTATAATTCCTAGTTAGCAACTCATTTATTACCTCCTCCCAGTACTCTCGTGACTCAATTAGTGTATAGCACACGTAGAATGGTGAAGTTGAATCTGTTTTCCTTGGAGGTAGACGTCGCTTTTTCCTGCTAAGGTGTTCAGTCATCCCTGCTTACTAACCTAGGTATAATTTGATGATTTATATATTTTCTTTTGCTGTGGGAATGAAACTTTAGAGATGTAAGAACATATTACGTATCATTAGTCTACTCTGTAATATTTAATATTGAATTAATGTTTTTTTTATCATAAGTTTTAATGGAATTATAGTTTCATTAAAAATGTAATACTCTCTTAGTCTTGTAATTATGAGCTTAGCTAATGTAATATCTTAATTTTTCTGTTATATATTTTATTTTATAATTTTCTATTGATATTAATAAGATACAAGTGATTAAAACTGTTTAACGGGACTGTGAATATATATCCTGAACCAGTAATTATAATTTACAAAATAATAAAATTATAAACCGTTTTTTATTGGGGTATATGAACGTGATTAACTCAGTGTTAATGGAATGCACTTTCATGAATTCAATGGACTTCTATCGACGTACTCCCCTGAAAGAAACCGGTCTACAACAAAATCACACCTCTTAAATGTAAAAATACTTAAATGCCAGAAAGCGTATTATTGTTGCACCTTTGTTTCACTAACCGCAAGATTCTATTTTAATTTCTATTTTCAATTCTATTTTAATTTCTATTTTCAATTCTATTTCAATTTCTATTTTTAATTCTATTTTAATTTCTATTTTCAATTCTATTTTAATTTCTATTTTCAATTCTATTTTAATTTCTATTTTTAATTCTATTTCAATTTCTATTTTTAATTCTATTTTAATTTCTATTTTCAATTCTATTTTAATTTCTATTTTCAATTCTATTTTAATTTCTATTTTCAATTCTATTTTAATTTCTATTTTCAATCCTATTTTAATTTCTATTTTCAATTCTATTTTAATTTCTATTTTTAATTATATTTTAATTTCTATTTTCAATTCTCTTTTAATTTCTATTTTCAATTCTATTTTAATTTCTATTTTTAATTCTATTTCAATTTCTATTTTCAATTCTATTTTAATTTCTATTTTCAATTCTATTTCAATTTCTATTTTCAATTCTATTTCAATTTCTATTTTCAATTCTATTTTAATTTCTATTTTCAATTCTATTTCAATTTCTATTTTTAATTCTATTTTAATTTCTATTTTCAATTCTATTTTAATTTCTATTTTCAATTGTCTTTTAATTTCTATTTTCATTTCTATTTTAATTTCTATTTTCAATTCTATTTTAATTTCTATTTTTAATTATATTTCAATTTCTATTTTTAATTCTATTTCAATTTCTATTTTCAATTCTATTTTAATTTCTATTTTCAATTCTATTTCAATTTCTATTTTTAATTCTATTTCAATTTCTATTTTCAATTCTCTTTTAATTTCTATTTTCAATTCTATTTCAATTTCTATTTTTAATTCTATTTCAATTTCTATTTTCAATTCTATTTTAATTTCTATTTTCAATTCTATTTCAATTTCTATTTTCAATTCTATTTCAATTTCTATTTTCAATTCTATTTTAATTTCTATTTTCAATTCTATTTCAATTTCTATTTTCAATTCTATTTTAATTTCTATTTTCAATTCTCTTTTAATTTCTATTTTCATTTCTATTTTAATTTCTATTTTAATTATATTTCAATTTCTATTTTTAATTCTATTTCAATTTCTATTTTCAATTCTATTTTAATTTCTATTTTCAATTCTATTTCAATTTCTATTTTTAATTCTATTTCAATTTCTATTTTCAATTCTATTTTAATTTCTATTTTCAATTCTATTTCAATTTCTATTTTCAATTCTATTTCAATTTCTATTTTCAATTCTATTTCAATTTCTATTTTCAATTCTCTTTTAAGTTCTATTTTCATTTCTATTTCAATTTCTATTTTCAATTCTATTTTAATTTCTATTTTCAATTCTATTTCAATTCCTATTTTCAATTCTATTTCAATTTCTATTTTCAATTCTATTTTAATTTCTATTTTCAATTCTATTTCAATTTCTATTTTCAATTCTCTTTTAATTTCTATTTTCAATTCTATTTCAATTTCTATTTTCAATTCTATTTTAATTTCTATTTTCAATTCTATTTCAATTTCTATTTTTAATTCTATTTTAATTTCTATTTTCAATTCTATTTTAATTTCTATTTTCAATTGTCTTTTAATTTCTATTTTCATTTCTATTTTAATTTCTATTTTCAATTGTCTTTTAATTTCTATTTTTAATTATATTTCAATTTCTATTTTTAATTTTATTTCAATTTCTATTTTCAATTCTATTTTAATTTCTATTTTCAATTCTATTTCAATTTCTATTTTTAATTCTATTTCAATTTCTATTTTCAATTCTCTTTTAATTTCTATTTTCAATTCTATTTCAATTTCTATTTTTAATTCTATTTCAATTTCTATTTTCAATTCTATTTTAATTTCTATTTTCAATTCTATTTCAATTTCTATTTTCAATTCTATTTCAATTTCTATTTTCAATTCTATTTTAATTTCTATTTTCAATTCTATTTCAATTTCTATTTTCAATTCTATTTTAATTTCTATTTTCAATTCTCTTTTAATTTCTATTTTCATTTCTATTTTAATTTCTATTTTAATTATATTTCAATTTCTATTTTTAATTCTATTTCAATTTCTATTTTCAATTCTATTTTAATTTCTATTTTCAATTCTATTTCAATTTCTATTTTTAATTCTATTTCAATTTCTATTTTCAATTCTATTTTAATTTCTATTTTCAATTCTATTTCAATTTCTATTTTCAATTCTATTTCAATTTCTATTTTCAATTCTATTTCAATTTCTATTTTCAATTCTCTTTTAAGTTCTATTTTCATTTCTATTTCAATTTCTATTTTCAATTCTATTTTAATTTCTATTTTCAATTCTATTTCAATTCCTATTTTCAATTCTATTTCAATTTCTATTTTCAATTCTATTTTAATTTCTATTTTCAATTCTATTTCAATTTCTATTTTCAATTCTCTTTTAATTTCTATTTTCAATTCTATTTCAATTTCTATTTTCAATTCTATTTTAATTTCTATTTTCAATTCTATTTCCTCTTCTTGTTTCCTTGACTGTATTAACATGCAAAAGTTCAAATGTAAAGCTAACAACCATATCGCCTATCACCTTACACTAGAGTTGACCTTGAATAGCAGATCCTCTCGTCCAAGTGATTAAAAGTTAATGAAAATTGAATACGAACAATTAAAACTTGATAAATTGACGAAAGTTTGTAAGAATTTTTAATCGTTACAAAAATATTTAAACAAACAAATGTAGAAAAGGAAAGAACAGTGTTTATGTTGTATTACATGCAATAATCATATACTTCACTTTACATTTTTATAGGCAATTCTTTAGATTTTCAAACAGAAATTAAGATAAGGTAATCGACATGAAAGGAAGAAAACATCCCTCGTTGCATTGTGGAATCTCTTTGATCATAACCGTGTACTTGGCGAAATAATAACTACGGTAACGTTAATTATCACGTGTTTGACAACGGCACACATCAAAGTTATTTTTCCTCCTGTCAATCCTTAAGTCTATTAAATCTTCAAGAAAGTTTCAGCGCAATAATTATCTCTCCATTTAATCTTTAATAAAATAATAAATTGATAATATAATTTATCGTCGATAAATTATATTAATGACTCCTTTTTTGATCAAATTTGCATCACTTATGTACGCGTTTTCAACAAAAATATCTCCTTAGATTCATTAATTGAAACGCAAATATATGTATAAACTATATTTGGTAAATGATACACAATTAAAATATAATTTCTATTGAAAGTATATATTTGTGTATGTGTGTGTGTGAATTGTGTATATGCAGATATAATTTCAGTTAAAAAACGTGATTAAAAATTACAAAATATTGCGATCAATCAAATCGTTTTCTTTGTTTAATTTTTATTGATCAGTTTTGGATTAAAAAAAACGAAATAATAGAAATATCTAATAGATCACAAACAGTTTTGATTTTTCATCGAATCCTCATCGTCGAGAAAAATAGAGAGGACATGTTTTTGTAGATGGTAAACAGAACTCGACCTAACGGTGCATCATAAGGTCTCAAGATTGGGTGGTGGGCTAAATATCACTTAAGTTGTTTACTTCAAGATAAGTATTTAAGTTATATTATCACAAAAAGCATGCACACTTATTGATAGCAAACACACACACAAGCATGTATATAACGGTATAATTGCATATATGTATATATGTATATGTATGTGCGTACGCTTGTGGATACATTTATATGCAATCAATCTATATCTATATATGAATAAAAGTTATTTATAAGTGTTATTTTAAGAAGAAATGATTTGCTGAAATGATATTATCTCCCTTATCGGTGTTACTTAAAATATTCCTCTGCAAAAGAATAGTTTGAGAAAGAAAAGTTATATTTAAGATCGTATTTTAAAGATTCTCCAGACTTATTGGGTTAATTTCTATACGAAATATATTTAAGGACTCTAACAGACAGATACATTAGCTTTGTGTGGAATATTCAAACGATAGGCTCAGCCGTTTCGGAACCTATAAATAAGGAACTCACACACAAAACGGCTTTTATATAATAGTCGCTATATAGATATAAAATTGAGAAGGTGTGTGTGTGTATTAGGGCACTTTTTAACATACAGACACAAAGAAGATTAGATCTACAGGCTTGAAATTCGGTATAAACGGTACTCAAATGTTTGGAAAACGCTTGAACCGGTTTTCATCCGGTAAAAATGGTGCTAAAAAGTGAAACTTTAAAAATTGACACATCGGAGACATCATATTTTCATCTGTTTGTCTATTCTTTCACGACCGTGGATGCGCAGTCGTGAAACATGGCCGTTTCCTCATGTTAAGAATAAATACAGCGGAAAACACTTTTTAAGGTAATAAAATCTGGTCAAATGGTTATCGTACCTTACTGACTGTCTTTAGATTGTAGTTTCGACCTCGGCTTGAGTATTATTTTTTACTTACAAATAGTTAACTGTGAGGGAAAAAAGCATAATACTCACAAGTACTGGGAAACGCCGGGCTTTTTATTAGTACATATATATGTATATATATGTATATATATATAAATTTCGTGATTAAAATTATAAATTCTGAAAAAAACAACATATAGAGACATATGTTTGATTTAAGAATTTATTGTTTGACAATTTTCTGCCCACGTGGATTTATAACCCCGAAGGACATTGATTCCTTCTGATAATGGATTACCCAGGTTGTATCAACTTCTCTTTACGTATAATTTTTTTCCATATACTTATCTACAACGACTCAAGAAACTATGTTAAATAATTGTGCTGAAAAGCAAAATTAGCGTCCAATTGCAACTGAACATTTTGCTAGCCGCATTTCATTTCCTCTGATAAAATGAGCCACTATTGAAAATCCATGTATTAAGGAAATAAACATACCCCCGTTCTATATATTTCTTTTATCAAACAATAAATTCTTTAATCGAATATATGTGTCTATATGTTTTTTTTTCAGAATTTGTAATTTTAACCACAAAACTTATATATTGCTCTATTCTTAAATATTGAGCTTTTCCTTTTTGGCTAGAATCACCTTGAAAGTATTACTTCAAGTAATATCTATCAGGATTTTTCATCTGAATTCTATCAGTGTCTTATCTCGCTTTATATATATATATATATATATATATATATATATATATATATATATATATATATATATATATTATTGTTTAAAAATAATGAATAAATAAATAATTACGTTTAATAGAAAAATAAAAAATACTCTTTTCTAAACAAATAATATATTAATAAATAAATACGTCCAAATAAAAAATGGGCGACTTTCTAAGAAAAACACCGGTCTCCGAGGCGGAGACATTAAACTTAATATCGTTAAAAAATAAAAATAAAAAAACAAAACCACTTAAACAGATGAACGAGACAAAAGAAAGTAGGGCATCTTCTATGGCATCATAGCAGAATGGATAAGGGCGCTGGACTGAAATACATAAAGTCCAAGGTCCGAATCCTACAAACAGTCAAGCTACACTGAGGAGGAGTAGGTCTCCGCAACACGCGTGTCCGTAGATTAATGTTAAATAAATTATATATATATATATATATATATATATATATATATATATATATATATATATATATATATATACATTTCGTTTATATTTGCATATTTACTGTGCGCATGTGCGTACTTATATGTGTATATATTTAAAACTGACGTGCCACCTTCTCATTGGTTATACTTCCTTTTCCTTTCCCCTTTTCTCAGTGTATGCTCATCACTTGCATTGCATTGATGAAGAATGAAGGATCGGTCGAAAATATGTTCTTAAATTTTTTTCATAATATTATTTTGTATTCCTGCACGTCACCAATTTAAAACGGATAAAGAAAAGTTATCAGCTTTTATACTTTTCGTATTCTTTTTTCCTTATCGATATATATATATATATATATATATATATATATATATATATATATATATATATATATTATTTATACACACACACGCACACACACATATATATATATATATATATGTATACCTTACTAAAAGTTTTAATCAAAAATGATGATAAATTCAAATACATCAAATTCAGCAATTAATCACATATCAAGATAACTAAAGGACAAAAATCTACCTACAGCCCTTTCTCCCAAGTTATATTTGTTTGATTATATTCCGTATGCCATGGAATTTATTAATCGCCCTATTTACGTATTTCTCTTGTTGAATTATACATTTCGACTAATTATCTATCTTAATGTTACACTAATACTCTGCTTTTTATTTTATGCGATTATTATTCATCTCTACATTGTTATGTTATTAATTTTTTTTTCTAAATACTGAACAACACCTCCAAAATCTAGTTTAAATTTTTACGTTACCATTGTATTCTGTTCCATTTATAAAACATTTCGTATCATTTATTTATATTGGCGATTATATAATTGGTTTTCCTTAATTATTTTATTTCTTAAAAAGGAATTGTAGTGTAAAGTTAACCTGCAAAATATGAGTTAACCTTAATTTTCATTCTATACTGGTTAGGTCAGTGATTTAAATTTTAAATGTATATTTTGAATTTCTATCGGTATATACGCATCCTGTATTTACGGTTAATTTGTTTTTCTATTCAATGATCAAATTAAATCCTTCACGTTGACAGGGGAAAAAAACTCTGATATTTAAATTGCAATCAATTTGCCGATTTCTTTAATTTTAAGGTATTCATATTTTAATATTTTAACTTGATTATTTATCAATCATCCTTATTTTATTTTAACACTAAATTCACAATGCTAATCTATTATGTCTATTGTTAAAATTTATTGTCAAAATTTATTGTCAAAATTTAACGTCGTTTATTACATTTTAGCCTACCATTAACAATAACTCGTAATTCTTATAATCATAAATTTTTACGTTTTTCTGCTGGTGAAATTACGTGGGTGTTCTTTTATTATCCCTAACGATTGTTCAAACTAAAAACTACTACTATTTCACCCATTAACGTTATAATTATTTTATTTCCCTACATAAAGTGTAATATCACCTTATTTATTTATTGAACTATTTTGAATTTTCAATATTAATATTATGCATTTTCTTTACACATTTACATTTAACCCTCAATATATCTTGTAGATTTTTTATAAATGTATTTCAGTCAGGTTTAAAGCGTGATAGCAGGAATGTATTACTATGGAGAGCTTTGCAAAACATCTAATATTTCGTTTATGATTTCTTCTTTAGAATTCACGACATAGTATGCTTCAAGTAATCATAGATTACATAATTTTGATTTTCTTGGCTTATATTTTCTACCCTTATCTCCCATTAACCATTGTGATTCAAAGTCTTTATTTATTTTTACGTAGGTCTCTTACCCAGTTATCTTTTTATTTCTAATGATGGTTTTGCTCTATCCTCATTTCTATTATTTCTATCCTTAAGTTGTTCAGTCTCAAGTCCAATTTTAAATGATGCAACGTGGTTTCTGAAGCTATCCTTAAAATGCATTCCGCTCCTCACAAGGTAAACCTTCTTACTATTATCAACCTAAGTTTAGATGAGAGAAGTCATCAGTACCGTCAGTTTCAAATCTTGATAATAAGGGGCCGATTCAGATACCCATATCAAGCTCTCTTACACCGATACTAATCTGTTTTATAACCGGAAGTGGAAACATATAAATACCTTACGGGTTCATGTTTAACGGTCAATTTTGGGAAATGACGCAAAATCCAAATAATATAATTAAAAAAAAAATAAAAGGGTGCTGAATGTTTTGGATGCTCACCCCCAAAAAGAGAGAAAAGGTGAACGGAAAAATGGGGGAAAAAGAAGAAGAAGAAGAAGAAGAAGAAGACAACATAAAAAAGAAGAAAGGAAAGAGGGGAAAAGGGAAACAGTAGAAAAAGGGGAAAAGTGGGGAAGACACATTTTTATATGTTTAGAGTATTTCCGTTATATATTGTTTATATATATTTGGCCCATTATCAGGTTTGGAACCGCCGGTACCGATGACTTATCTCATTAAAACTTTCTGTAAATAAAACATAAATAATGCGCACTTATTTTCGGATAATTCTTTATAATAGATAACTCTGCTGGAATCCTTTTTTCCAAAAAATGTAACTGATTCTACATATATCTATATAATCATAAAAATCAAATGACCTTGTAACGAGTGAGATAACCCACTTTCCAGTTTACAACATCCGGTTGCGGATGCGCGCATAAACATTAACCCATAGCAACGTAAACAAATAATAAAAAATCGCTTCTTTTGCAGATTTTTACCCGCGCACTCAAATATTGATGTTATTATTTCGAAATTATTATTTAATATGGGAAGAGTGGGGTGTTTTGCAACTATTCTTTATTACAACTATACTGTCGCTATTTTCTTACAACTAAACAAATTTATCCCGTTGACAAACATAAGAACAATTGTAGTAAACCCAAGACTACTACTACTACTATTACTACTACTCTCTATCCCTCCCTTTTCCTTCCTTCCTTCTTTTTTATTTTTTTGTTTACATTTCTAGATACAAAATTGTTGTGTGAGAACGGTGAATTTGTTGACACATTTACTAATCTGTTTCAATGTTAGTTTTATTTTTTTGCTTCAGGTTTTATAAATTACTTTTTTTAAGATTTTAAGTTCCTATAAATTGGTTGAAGGACCCCAATATGGTTTTCATTCTTATATTTCTCATCAGTAGGTTCATGTGCGTTTTTGTTGCTAAATGACTTTTGTCGACGGTCGATTCGTAGGAAATTAATGTTTAATTGTCGATTTTTGAGCGATTATTCGAAAAATAGGTAACTTTACACGAATAAGGAGTATTTTTTGTTCATGTTTGAGCGATCCATCCCTGATTTTTCATGTTAATATACTTTCAAAGAAATGTTTCCGTTATGACAAAAAAAAAAAAAAAAATCTTTACGTCACAAGTGTTACGCTCATACATACATGAATTCCATAGCTAATATAACATACTCATCTAACGGGCCAGGGGTAGGGTAGTATATATATATATATATATATATATATATATAATTATATTTATATTTATATATATATTCTCGCCCGAAACAGTTTGTTATGGAATTTATTTTTCCAATTTATTATGGTTAGCGATGTAAGATATGTTTACTAGACTCTAATTCATTAATTCATTAATTATTTGTAATCTTTCTAGTAAAAGTAGCAAAAATCATGTGCTATGCTTGTTCTTTACTGTTGTGTTCTCGTTGAAGGATGTATATACTTTGTACATATGTACACGTGTATTTAACAGGTGTCTTATTGATTGCACGTTACTTATCACATTGAGGAAAATCACTTGAAATAAAAAAAATATATACAACAGGGCGAGGGGATAGCAATTCTAAAATACATTTTCTCTGATTTCCTCTTCCTCTGTTGAGTCTCAGTTCAATCATGTATGCACATATGTAGCTGAACTATTTTTTTTATAAAAGAAGATATGATGTTAACATATACTTGCTATTGAGAAATACCCCCTTAGTTCATCGGATTAATATATGTCAAATAACAACCATATAAACACTCTATTCATTCATACATTCATACATACACGCATACGTATATACGCACACACGTGCTTACATTATATATATATATATATATATATATGATAGAGAGAAAGAGGGAGAGAGAGGGAGAAGCATGAGAGTGCAAAAGAGAGAAATATAGGCTGAGAAATATTGTAAAGAGATGTAAGAGAGATAGTAATTCCATTTATGTTAACTGATTTACTCATCACATTGAATAAAAAAAATTGAAACGAGGCAAACGTACGTAAAGTCGGTTATTGCAATTCAAAAGGACATTTTGTTGCTCGCCATTCCCCTTCCCCTGTAAAGTGTCCATGTCAGATGTTCTTTGGTCGCCAGTCTGTCGTTTGGAAATGTCCAGCGCCATTTCGGAAACTCTGCGTGATAGAGAAACGCTCTGAACCGGAAAGCTGTTTCATGTTAGCCGCTCAAATCGGGTTCAGCTTATTCCCAGTCACGCCAAGGAAACGTTTCCCATGCGGAATTTGGATGTATTTATCTGATATTAGGACTACAATCTGAACAAGTTCGCAAATCTGGAGAACCGTTCAAGCTGACCTGTAGAAACCTAAACGTCACCGTCTAATGGTCTGTTTTATATAGCTGGCCTTAATATTTTCGTTAAATGGGCACATATAAAAAATGCTACATTTTGCTTTCGCATACACATTTTTTCGCCAGAGATGAATGCGGTTTGTAAGAATCAATGAAAATTAAGAATGCAAAAAATTTTAATCAGAAACTACAACCATCTTTAAGGTGGTGTGCAACTTCAGAGCAATCTGGAATGAAAGAATTCTAGTGAAAATCTTATCAGACGTATCAGTACTCGTCTGCCTTAGTGTCAGATATTGCAGCAAACCAATGGTGTCAAAATATCTAACATATCTAAGGATTTTGACAGGATGTGGCACGAGGGTCTCCTCAGGAAAATTAGATCATACGGTATCACTGGTAGAATACTTAACATAATCAAATCTTTCTTAGATAAGAGAAAAATCCAGGTTGTCCTCGACGGTCGTACATCTAAACAATATTATATAAATGCGGGAGTGCCCCAGGGATCTATACTAGGACCTCTACTGTTCCTGACATTCATAAATGACCCCCCCCCCGACAAAATTGCCTCTGAAATGGGTATATATGCTGATGACTATACACTCTATGGCAGACACGACAGAAAAAAAAAAACGAATGAACACATTTCTAAGGAAATGGCAGAAACACTAGAGGAAGTTTATTGTTCACAACGTTTCGGCCAACTTCCTCTGGCCTTCGTCAGGCCGAAACGTTGTGAACCAATAAAAAAAATCCAAAAACAACAACTAATAAAGATGAGACTAATAGTCCGAAATAAAAATTAACATATAATGCTCATCTCAAAAAATGAATTCAAATTAAGGAATAATATATATATATATATATATATATATTTATATATATTTATATATATATATATATATATATATATATATATATATATATATATTGTCTAAAGATAGCGGTTTCAGTCCCACCCAAAGCGTGCCAGAGGTTAATTGGTCAAAAATGTGGGAAGACGACAACAACTACGGATGGCAGTGATGGCTGAGAATGCAGTTAGGAGATTCGAAGTTCTTATCCGTCGCGGTTACCACCTGACGAAGGCCAGAGGAAGTTGGCCGAAACGTTGTGAACCAATAAAAAAAAAAATCCAAAACAACAACTAATAAAGATGAGACGAATAGTCCGAAATAAAAATAAAAATTAACATATAATGCTCATCTCAAAAAATGAATTCCAATTAAGGAATAATATATATATATATATATATATATATATATATATATATATATATATATATATATATAAGTTTCGTATTTAAATTTTAAATTCTGAAAAAAAACAACATATAGATACATATATTCGATTTAAGAATTTATTGCTTGACAAAAGGAATATATAGAATGGGTTATTTTAATTTACTTGATCCATGGATTTTCAACAATGGCTTATATCATCAGAGGAAATGAAATGCAGTAAGCAAAATATTCAGCTGCAAATGGACCCTATTTTGCTTTTCAGCACAATTATTGAAAATAGTTTTTTGAGTGGTTGTAGATAATTATATGGAGAAAATTATACGAAAAGAGAAGTTGATACTTTTTGGCTAGGATCTTCTTGAAAGTATTACTTCAAGTAATATCTATCAGGATTTTTCATCTGAATTCTATCAGTGTATTATATCGCTTGTATATATATATATATATATATATATATATATATATATATATATATATATATATATATATATAGCGTGTCCAGGGGTGCTGAAAAAATCCAATAAAGTGCTCGATCGTAGATGTGAGAGCTGAAGATACAATATTTATTATGACACTATATATGTTCCAGATTGTTCATTGTCGCCGAAGAGATTATACCGATTTTCCACAGTATATTATTACTGTTTTCGGTGTATCGAAACCAAGGTACGGCCTTGAAATATGTATATATTGTGTCATAATAAATATTGTATATATATATATATATATATATATATATATATATATATATATATATATATATATATATATATTATATATTATAGGTTATACGAAATAAATTCGATAATGATTTTATATTTCTTTATTCCTGTACTATTTAAAGTCTGTAATAGCGATTAGGTGTAATCGATATCTCTTTCAGTATGCTTTTGATAATTTACTAAGGCGACCGAAAAGAACTGAAACATCGGTAGGAATTACTTTCATAGTACTGGTGTGCACCTGTAGATACAATTCGAAATATTACTTCCATGTGTGTACACTTAGTAATGCCTTCTGTTTCCCATCATCTGAGCTGTTGAATTGCAAGTAAGATGTGTAAGCAACGAAACATATAATAGCATAATATATTCTTACAAACGACTACAGGAAAAATATCCAGGCAAGTCATTATAAACAAATGAACACTCTATTAACTATTTTTACGGTTCAGTGAATGGAAGAGATTAAGCAATAACACATTTAGAACAACTATTCCTGTAGCTATAATCACTGCCAATACGTATTCATTTCTCCCTCCCTATATGTAAACCTTAACTAATATACAACGTGCAAAGTGACTTTCCTAGAACTGTATGTTTCTAGAATAAAATACCGTGCGACTGTTTTCCAGCTTACTTACTACTGTAGCCTTTAATTACAACGGAAATAAATGTGTGTTTAAGCCGCCGTCTTTAAGAAACAAATATCGCCAAACATTAACTATCATTATCAATCATCACAGTGTTGTCTAAGCATTGAGGAACTAAATGGAAACGAAATCACACCTATGCGGGTTTAACAAGGTTTCGTCCAAAGAAAGAAGTTCCATCGGAGTATTAAATTCACTAGCGGTCCTCAGGCGCACGTATACCCCCGGTAAGGGAGGTATAGACGTTAGGTTTTTGAAACTCTTGCATGGAGGTGTCGACTTCTTCCTACATACAGCGCCTGGAATTCCCAAATTGGGCACTCATCTTTTATTGACCATGATCAATATTGCTTAACGTGATTGATCTAACAAGAACCGTGACGTCAACGTGATCATGCCGTACATCTTACCATTCATCTGACTCTAATTACTCCTTATCATTCAGTGATCTTTAGATCTTGAAACGTGCTGGCACCGAGTATAAAATCCAGCATTACCCGATATTGTAAAATATCACCGTTGTTGAGAACAACGGTAAATCTGGAAATGTTTGTGTACTATAAAATATCCCGCGACCGATTAATCATGACAGACTTCGATTTTCTTGACAACGTCAGCTACCTTTCGTCAAATATATTTTTAACATAAGTTTTACTGATTTATCATCCAGTCATGCCTTGCTTTTAAATTATTTAAACGATTATGTCAAACACACAGATAACGGCCATATCCCCAGGGACTTCGTTTGCAGATAATTTGACACCGGAACGCTCGTGGAATGTTTCAATGTACACTTCATTGTTGCGTGACTTAAAGATAACAAAAATGAGTGTCGACAACCCACGTGACCAAATTGATTATGACGTTTATTGCTTGTCATCCAATTAAAACTTCAAATGGAGTGTGTTTATATAAAAGTCAGTTTCATTTAAACGATACAAACCATTTTTCGTTATGTCGATGTTATTGTTAAGGTTACTTCATGCAGTTTCAGTATTAAAATAAAAGCAGCATTTGCTTTACACCTTGTAGGAGCGTTCGTTCAACAATGGCTTCTGAGATTATATCGGTAAAAAGACATGGTAGCTCTTCGCCTTTAATCTGGTTTTAAGAGATTATTTTGCTTATAGATATATACTTTCGGATTTGAATGCATCAAAAAAGTGATGTTGATGTTATTGTTATTTTTTTTCCTTTATCTTGTTTTGAAAAAGCCGAAAAAGAAAACAATATATTTTCTTTAAAAAAATTACTAAACTAAGTAACATGAATAACTAGGTGAAGATATATAAAATGGAAATCATAATTTTTTTTTTCGAAACCAAGCTTCTTCATTATAATGAGTAAACTCTAACACAAAAATATTATTTTTCGTAATATGCAGCTATTTGCAAACCAATTCTCCTATGTTATATTTATACAGTCGTTTGAAAAATATTGACGATTAGTTTAAACCAATGTATAAGCATATTCACAATTTTCCATGTTTCTATAACATGTTTATATACTCCAAAATTACATTATTACTTATTCGAACCGTACTATAAAGCGCATTAATTAGCAATCATAGTAAAATACCAACCGTTCTACTGACATATGAATTACCCTTTCGGAAAGCCTTTTAGAAAAGCTTCTCCTTCAGATCAGAAAATCTAGCTCCAGTGAAAAAGACTCAACCGCTGATAACAAAATGCAGCGATATGGGGCGAATATTTACGTAATCAAATGCGGTTACAAAACAGAACGAATCAATTCAAAGAGACGGGCATGCGAAGCAACACCACCCTGTCTAGAATACCAGGCATTTAAGCAATTTTGGTATACCATGCGCTATATGTAAAAGGGCGTCAACACCTTCCTGGAAGCTGCAAAAATCTAACGTCATCATCTCGCCTAATAGAGATATACATGCAACGTGTGACTGCTTGTAATTTTCAAACCCCATTAAACATGCTTCCTCAGAGGAAGCTGGTAAATCTCGCCTTGGTTTCGTGCCGCAGTTTCACTTCATTTATTCATATGACGAGTTAGGGCTACAAAATATAAACATCTGCTAATATATAAAAGAGGATCATACGATTAAATACTGCCTTGTATGCCATTAATTAACGAATTGGGGTAGCTCGAAAGAACTTGCATAATACAACAATAATGCAATAAAATACTAAATAATTTGAAAAACGTTCGTATGATGATATGTTTCAAAGACAAATAAATAATTAAAAAAAAAATTAAATAGAAGGATGTTCAAAATAATTGTGTGCTATATTATTATTCCGCCCGAATGGATTAGAAGGGATTTCAAATTATATTATTATGGTGACGAAACTCTCCGTTGAAAACTGTTCACGGTGTTTGGCACTAATAGTTTTACCTCTGCCTTGGACGCTAGAAACAGCGACGGGTAACTGAATTTCTGAAAAAAGTGCATTGAAAATGGTGGTGACTATGTAGAAAATAAATCCTGGACACAAAAGGTTGTTCGTTTTCATTGTAATACTCACGTCATCATAGCTTTTTAACTATTTGAGCTAAAAGAATCGGAGGATTTACTGTTGAAAAGAACTTCTTACGAAAAAGGAAGCTCTGCACGCCCATGCATAGTTATCGTTAATCCTTGACAAAATTGCAATGAAAATAGTGGAGATTATAGATGAACAAGACAACAAAAAACTCTTGAACCCCAAAACTCGCTCGTTTTAATAATACCAATTCCCGTATTCGTAATTCTACAAACTTTTATGTTGCAAAATAGGAGTCGTTAACTCCGAACAAGCTTCGTGTATAGACTGAAACACTGCAAGAAATAATAAAAATAGACTTTTCAAATGTGACCCTATTTTGGATTTTCTAAAATAATTTAATGAAATAATCTTCCAGAAGCATAATATCCTGCCTTGAAAGAGTTCAAAATAGACTTCGTAATGTAGTAGGGGGTGCCTTTTTCTCTACCACTTCTATCCACAGAAGAGACGTCATGGACATGCCTCTGCATTATCCTTATTTTTATGGCACGTGCTTGTATAAGCTTCAATCTATGCCCCCCCCCCGACAAACTCTCACGAACAACAATCTAGCAATAATTTCCTCCACTCTTTATCTATGCTTAAAAATAAACGTAGATTTCATGAACAAAGATTTTTTCACAGAACTGGACACCCGGGGAACTCGCTTCTGTTTCCTTCCTTTCAATCTGATTACAATATGGTCGTCTTCAAGTCCAACCTGACCACATTCTTGATGAGCCGTTTTCTTAAGAAATAAGATTTACCGAATTTTCTTTACTAACGATTACTACGACACTGTCCCATTGACTACAGTAACCTCATTAATCTTTACCCTCGAGGGGGCTTTCATAGGTGGTGGATTCGTTGTAAAAAAAATAGATATCCAAATCTTATTTAAGCATCTAATTCAATTGTCTCCCACAATATATGTCTCAATTTCGTCTCACAAAATTAATATTGCCGTCGACAATTGTCCTAACTAAGTCAGATTGTCCACGGTTTAATAGCTTATATCATAAATATTTATAAAACTACAAATCAAAAACACACTCCATTAGTTTTTATTTGTATCAATATCATTTAATCCTAAGCATTATATCTCCAATAATGTACTATATTGACGACTTTTAGAGAAAGGTTGGTGTATTCTAGAGTATCCAGCATTTGTAAAGAATAAAAATTAAAATGTTATAATATCAAAATCAGTAGTCAACCCACGTTCGTTTCCACGTTGATTCCGGTTGTCTATGATATTTCTAACTGCACGTCTTTACTGGCATCGTGATTTTAAACCATTTGATTGGATTGTGAGAAAGATTCTATTATAAACCTTTGACCACACTTTACTGCATCATCTTTTTTCATATCACATGTTTTTTACGGGTCATTAATTAACCCTCTCTTCATCGTAATGCAACCAAAGTATTATTTTTAAATCGACAATGTAAGAATCTTACTTGACTATGCTTAAAAGTTACATATATTTTTCTATTATGACATTTTCATCGGCCCTTCACGTTGAGAGTCGACAGTTCAATCCACGGGAGCGGTGCCCGGAAATTACCTTGCCAAATGTTTATTTTAAACAAACATTCGTACCAGTTGAAAATAAGAATATTAAAATGATCCTATCTTTGGTTCCATCGGACGAAATTAGATGACATTATTCAGGAATTTTAAAAGATAATAATAATATTCTACCGTAAAAATTTCATCACAGTTGGTAAATTTGCTTACATTCTTATATTTAGTGTCCTGCAGGTCAGCTTCAGTTTTGCTGTTTTGGTTTTCTCACACATGGACTTAGCAGACAACACACACACACGCACACACACACATATATATATATATATATAAAATAAAACTAAAAAATATAAACACACACACATATATATATATATATATATATATATATATATATATATATATATATATATATCAGGGGTATGTTTGGAACAAAAAGGGAAAAAGTGCCCAATACGATAGTAGAGCTTAATATGTTTTTATTATTTCAACCTTGGGGACAAGTTTTTTCAGTAGACAGGACAATAAAATTATCCTGCCGATCTCGTCAGTTGATCTAAGCCAAAATGTATTTTGGTTAAGATCGTCTAACAAATTCGGCAGGGTATTTTTTGTCCTGTCTCTTGAAACAACTTGTAACAATTTAAGTAAAAATACTTAATGTTGAAATGCAATGGTGAGAAGCCTTGACTCTCATTTGGGTGGCCGGGTTTCGATACTGGCTTGAGGGAGTTGCCTGTCTAGCCGCATTGATGAGCTGTAAAACAGCGAAACCGTACTGTATGTGGATTTGATGACTTTATATATATATATATATATATATATATATATATATATATATATATATATATATATAGTACTCTCCCTTGTATGCATACAATTTTTTTTTAGAAATGTTAATAGTAAATCCCGGGAAGTTTGATGAACTATCGAAAATAAAATATTTGAGGTATAGTATAATTTAAACGCTGGTATATTGATACTCGAAAAGATCAGGTTAAAAAAGAACAAAAATATGAAACACGAAAAATATGAAACACGAATATGAATTCGTGTATAATGCCTGCATGAATATAGTTACACGTTATAGTTAACTAAAGATGAGCATCATATGCGAAAACCGAAAAGAAAATACAACTAATAGGGTATTAATTAAAATGAATGTTTAAAAGAAAATGCAAATTAGTTAGATCTTTTGCGGGTGCATGCAATTCCACGATCCATATATAACAAAGTTGTTGTTTCATTTTAAAATAAATAGAAAAAGGGTTTTAATATGAGCATCGATATGCAAAAAAAAACAACAACAAAAAACAAAAACAAAAACATAAAAGTATAGTTATACTTGCTATAATTTATCACATCATTTTATTAATCATTTTTTTCATGACGACCTTACATGTGTAAATTAAAGAGAGAGAGAGAGAGAGAGAGAGAAAGAAAGAAAGAGGGGGAAGTTGTGATTGGATCTTTTTTTCTGGTTAATATTCTTTTCGGACCTTCTTTTTATTTGATAAAACAAATCTAACCCGAAATCAATTGCTGACTAAGCAGGTCAAACTATTACCGATTAACTACGAATTAAAAATGTTCTTTCTATTTTTGCATTTTATAAATATCAAATACCAAGACTAATTACACCATGATAAATATTTTTTTTTCAGGAAAGTAATGTTTCTTATCTACTAAGTTGGAAATATCTTTGTAAATATTTTTGATAAAACAATCTAACAGAAGTGTGAAAATTCCTCGCCGGTATTTCTTCCAGTATTATTTCAACGCTTATCTTACCGAATTAAAATATTTTTACTGTAAAAATTATTGCTGACATTAATTAGATTTGTCTGAGAAATCCTCCCACCTAAGCTTTAGTTTTGTTTTTGTTTTTTTTATCGCGAATAGCATGGGTGAATGCTTAACAATAACGTATTGTTAAAGATATTGCAATCTTGTGCCTGAATCGATTTGAACATTCATCCACAAGAAAATGAACATCATAACTAGTTTAACACACAAAATAGATAGAATAAACGCAGCAGCTATTGAATATACAAATATTTTTTTAATAAAGGTGTACATCAATAATACTTACGATTTGGCTAAATACTTCCGCTTTAAATTAGCGGGTCTCAATATTGGCGCTCCTAAGGAATTTGATATTATCCCACATTTGATATAATTATTTTAATCGAATATTTTTCTACAATATTAATCATCTTTAATTTTTAATCTTTTGAACGGTAGGAATGATCTAGCGGGCCAACTAAAGATATTTTAAAGGTATTCGGGTCTGTTTACAACAAATACAACATTTAAAATTATCGCCGCCAAGTAATTTTTATGACATATAAAACATAGTTCTATAATTTTTTTTTCTTTGACGCCATATTGCTTTTGCTGAATGCGCGAACGAGCGTAGCATCAACGCCGCTACATTCGCTCGCACATTTAAAATAGCAAGATGACGTCCCAAGTGAAACAGCTTTTAATATAATAAACAACTACTTGTTGATGATAGTTTCAAATGTAATATTCGTTCAAAACCGACCTGAATACCTCTAAAAAATCAACTTTCGTAAGGCACATAGTTTAGTTTATCTGCTAGAGCATTTTTACGTGTAAAACTATACTTATTTACTGACGAGTGTCTTATTCTTTAAATCCGGTTATATACTGTACTATACAATTATTATCATTCATTGTAGTAGTAGTAGTAGTAGTAGTAGTAGTAGTTAGTGGTTAGGGTCATTCATTCCCAAGCACCCTCAGTCCACATTTTTCGACTATCTGTTCGGCTGGAGACGAACTGTTGTACCTGAAGAGACCAATGTCACAAACATGGTTGGTAATTCGACTGTTCGTGATGATATTCTACTTTCTGTGCGACGAGGTTTATTAGCCTCTCTTCCTCTTCTTTTAAGTATTGGTACGGTGTTCTTCTCCGTCATTAGCGGTCAACTGCAATAGACTCCCAAGACTCCATATAATTTTCATAATTACGCGAAAGAAGTGCATAATTCTGTTTATCCTTTTTAGCTTTTTCCGTAATTAATTTCGTTGAACCTCGTTTAAACTCTCCCTCTTTTTATCCATACAGTTTATATAAACAAGAACAAGAAGATAATAGTGATATGCACTTCATTGATGGTATGTGGACTAAGAGAGAGCGAAACAGTACGCGTGTATTTGTATTTGTGTGTGTGTTTTATTTGCTTATCATAAACAATTATTATTAATATTTTAATTTTTAATCTATTTTATTTACTTACTGATATTCTTACCTATCATTATACTATCAAAATAAACCTATAACGTATAATTTATTAATTTATCTTTCTATTTTTCCTTTTTTTATTTCCTTTTTTATAAACAATAAATAACTTTCAATCTCTCCCCGCCCGGCTAAATAACTTTAAACCCCACTTTCAACCCGTTCCTTCCTCCTCGCACCACACCATACCCACTAACATTAACTTTCCAACCTGTTGCCATGGTGATCATTTAAATTAACTGTTACTTATGCCGTTATAAATATGAATAGCGTCTTTTAATTTTAAACCGTTACAAACTAAAAACTCCAAGAATTAACACATAATTAATATTTAATATTAAACCCCTCTCTTATCGTATACACTCCTACTACTTTAAATTCTAACGTCCTCTCCCCTCCACTGCCCCTTCTTTTCTAACTCCACTTCATCTACGTTTTTTCCATTCTTATTTGATTTTATAACTTAGTCCATCTATGAATTCTGACGATGCTAGTTGGCTAGTTCCTCTCTTTGAGGATCTTCCTCTAGTTGAAAGAATATGTAAACTCATTCTGGACTCACAGTAATAAATTTCTTATATACTGCTCTGGTTACACATCGAGCACTCTACGTGTATATATATACATATATATATATATATATATATATATATATATATATATATATATATACACATAATGCAATATGTAATATATAATGAACGGCTTTCATTTTTATTTCTATAGATTTGTAAACAAGAACAGAGGGCCGATTGAAATAAAACAAAACACCAAATACGAAATAATTGAAAAAAAAAAGAAACCATTAAATACAAAAAAAACATTATGTATATGACAAATGTAGTTTGGTGCCTATTGAGTAGCCCTTTTTTGAATATATTTGAAAGACATGTTTAAATTTGGTAAAATGATTACGAAACATTGTAGCACATAAATTACATAAACCGTATGATATTTAATTATTGGAATTCTTATAGATGTATAATTTTTATATTCATATTTTATTTATTTATTTGTGAACTGTTATCTCCTCTTTATTGTTGTTTACACGGCTTTTCGTCTAACTATTTTTCTAGCCATAAGCATGTCGTTAACTGCGACCGGATATGAATACTGAATCTCTTTACAGTATCATCGGTAATTACTTCCTTTCACAATTGTTTTCTTACCGGATTTTGGTAGAATTGAAACCGTTATCTTCAAAAAGCGCTCTACTGGAACCGTAGAGATTCAACGTCTCTATCCACGGCGCCAAGGGTCCAATGAGCAATCACATTTGGATTTTATGGTCTTATAAATTCAAGATTTTTGTTATCTGATCTTTTATTGTCAGATCTGTACCGAATGATATATATTATTTAATTATTAGAATATGTTGAGATGAGTAATTTGTATATATTATTTATTTACAGACTGTATTTATTTTTACAGTTGTTACATTAGACCGTTTCGGCCAAGTATTTCTTACGCCTAAGTTGGATCGTTAACCATGATCGGATAGGGATGCTGAATCTTTTAACAATATCCTCATGAATTACTGTATTTTATGGCTGTTGTTGACTCATCACATTTTAGTTTTCCCTCAATCAAGACCAGACGTTTAGGGTATATATATATATATATATATATATATATATATATATATATATATATATATATATATATATATATATATGCACAGTTCGAGTTTATTTAAATCGTGTATAAAGTTTAAACGCGTTATTTTTCTATAGCCCTGATTTTTACATTGAAGGGCTGCCCCCTTTCCATGTAAATAAGACGAATATTAGATAAGTAAAAATGAGATTAGGATCGAACTCTGCAGACAATATCAAGGGATAAAATGTGAGAAATTAAGGCTTTTGTTAATTATTTTAGAAATCTGAATATTAAATATGTCAGTAAACGAATGAAGAATAAAAATTAAAAATATATTGTAAAAAAAAAGTTAAGAAGTGTGTTTGGATAAACAGGCACATAAAATTAGTCACGTTTGGAAAACACACTTCTGACATCATAGGCAAAGGACAATTCTCCATATCTGGATTCGAGTTTTAGCGAGTTGAGAATCAGGTAGAGTCAGAGAGAGAGAGAGAGAGAGAGAGAGAGAGAGAGTAGAGCTCCAGTCAGTTGGCTTTCAGTTGTCAGTTAATCCCTTTGAACCGAAAGGGTGGAAGATTAGCCATGTAGATACAAGTGAATTCCTGACGTTCATCGACCGTCCGATAAGGTGAATTAAGCAATCATCATTATGTTTTGTATGTGTTGTCTCTTGTCGCCATTCAGTTACAAGAGAAAAGGTGATGCGTTTATCATCTTGTAATGAACATTGTAAACCCTTCCAAGATATGTGCCCCATCTACTCCATCACAAGAAATATCTCTCTTTCTCCAAGATGGATTATAAGAACTAATATATAAATGTCTTCTCTCCCTCGTCATCACTAGCATTATGTATTCCATCAGTCCCGTTATATATGTGCCCCAATATGAACCGCGTTATCTCTTTAATGTGTACTACTAGACAAGAGATTGACGACAGATAGAAATTCGGGGTTCTGTCTTTATATTCCCCATATTATTCAAATTTCATTGGAATCTCAAAATTGTGAGATTAAGATTTCACTGGAGTAGGATATATTTGAAGTTACTGCTACTTTAGTTATATTAGAGATTCGGTACCGTTTAAATTCCTTGGCCGTTAAGTTTAACATCTATAAACGTTATCTATACGGATACGAAAGAAAGAGCGAAATATATATAGAGAAAAATAAATATTGAAAGTTTTACTATTTTAATAGAACTTCGTGAAATAGTCGTGTTTATGTCACAAAGTGGCTAAGTTACGGGGGTAAGAAAACTTATGGAAATTGTTAATTTACGTTAATGATTGGTTATTACGTTTTACGCAATGCCATCAGTCGCTTGCCCATTAAACACTGATTTTCCATACACGATTCGTTGTTTTACACATGTGTATTCTGTTAATAAAATAATAAATCGTTGGTGTATATTAAAGAGATATTGCCAATAAGGTTGCTACAAGTTCTTGCACTCCTATATTTGTAGTCTTCACGTAAGCAGTCGCAAAAATGGATAAATACGAATCATATTCAGACTCTTACTGAAATTTGCAAATAAAAAAGCACAGTTACTTGGTAATCTACTATTTCTCAATTAATGTTTTAAATAAACTTATCTCGTTCGCTTGCTTCAAGCTAATATTTTTACTAAAAATATAAAATTAGGATTAGTTTAGTTATGTGAGGTTAATGCTAGGTTTACTTTATAGATTAGATTGCATTAAAGTAAAATATTTTTCTTATTAGTGAGTACAAGAACGAAAACAGGATACTCTTAATATGATATAATATCACCAATTCATCTTGCGTTTACTAACCTTTTTGAAAATGGTTAATAATTAATCCATTTCCTTTTGCTTTTGATTATTTCACGTACTGTTCAAATCTTGAGTTTTATCTATACAACGCTAATGACAAAGGTAACCCTCGACATCCTTCAAGTTTATGTTTATTTACTGGAAATATTTTTTATTTAACTCAGAAATCTGCAAGTTTTTTTTTTTGATACAAGTTGATAGCATTAAGTTTCATCAGCCACAATGATAGAGCCCTTTTAATTAATTCACGATTGTATTCTTACAGCGCATATTCTGGATTTAAATAGAAAGATTCCAGCGTTCGATAAGCTGCATCTCGAAAAACTCTGAGGTTACACCGGCGTAAAGTTATGAACATTACAAGTAATATAAAAACTGTTACACCGATAATTCAAATAGTATAAATTTTCAATCATACTTTCAAAAAGTCAGAAGCATTATAGGTTTCGTTTGTTTGTAAAGTTCGTGACTTTTAAAGGTTTCAGAATTCTTCAGGGAAACTCGTTATTGTTGATGTATGTCCTAACATTTTCTTGATTATCTCTTTCATAAACGCCCCAGTTCATACTTGTATTATTAGCTTGAAAAGTGGTTATCCAATAATAATAAAACAGTTTTTGAAGATTGCTTTATTTTTTTTATATATTGAAGTTTTATCAGATCACACACTACTAATCTGAAATGTAACAGCGTTTTGTGAATAAAATCTCCAAAATGATGGTGTCACCATGGCTACACATAGGAACAAAGAGTTGGCAAATAGCAAACTGGATAACATATGACATCAAATTCATTTTTAATTAAACAATTTCGTTCACTTTTTTGGCTTATTATCAGAATATTTTTTTATATTTTATTTTGGAAATATTTGAATAATAATATTTGAGAAAGTAAAAGTATATTATTCCAAATCTTTCTTTACATCCACATTTTTGTAATGAAACTCATATTAAACACATAAACGTAAACAGCATTAAAGTTAATGTTGCTTCAATTTCAAATCAAACGTTGGATTATAGAGATTTTGTTGGAGCAAAACACGAGTATATACTTTACTTATTCTTAAGATTTTGTAATTTAAAATCTATTTAAATAAAATCTACGTATCTTTTGCTTTCTTTTCTTATTTTAATTAGACAGATAAACAAAGAATACGCTAGGAATAATTCACCTTACATTTATATTGGATTTCGTCATCTTTAAAAAAAAAAGTAAATTCTTAACGTCCGAAATAGTTAATTATGTAAGAATTAGGATACTCCACAAATCTAAAAAGAATCACTTACCTGAAAATGCAAACGTGGATAAACATTTGTGAAGCTAACTACGAACTCATCAAGCTCTAGTGTTGCTAGGGCTTCATATTTCTATAGGGCAGTTTGAAATTATGATTGCAAATACTTTTCAATGTGTATTGATGAGGATTACAAATAATAAAATAAGAATCGGCAAAAAGGGCAGAAGGAACACGTAATAGCGGGCGTTACAATAATATTCTTTCTACTATTACAAAATACAACGCAAATGAAATTGTGTCTTGCTGTTTGGAAAGATCGAACCTGTAACCCCTGCTCCAATAACGTTGCTCCTGGTCTGACATAAAAGCGAAGAAAGTGAACGAAATATATTGGACGTGCGGACATCCAACCTTCTCTTCTTTGTTTGCTTCCTCTTGTTCTTCACCATCGTCCTCCATTTCCCCATCCATCCCGTTCACCACTTTAGCTGGCGTTGATAAAACGCCCGATACTTCGGTGGTGACTAATTCAATCAGATGACAAACGTCGTTGGAAATTCGGTTTCAAATGACGGCGCTGTTCTGTGCGAATCACGATTAGACGTAATCAAAGATAAAGGTGATCACGGCCGCCGGATTCGTTGGATTTGATTGCTTACCCGGAAACACTTGGTAATAATTGGATCATTACAAACACGGTTATGCGAAATGGTTTTGGCGAAGCAAGCGTGCACATACATATGTGTAAATAAATAGATACATACATACAAAAGCTAAGTAAACAAACGTCAATAAGCATATATATATATATATATATATATATATATATATAAACACTGATATAGAACTAGAGTGGCATATATATATATATATATATATATATATATATATATATACATACACATACATATATATATATATATATATAGAGAGAGAGAGAGAGAGAGAGAGAGAGAGAGAGAGAAAGATAAAGAGATAGAAAGAGGAAGAAATATATATTAATCTGAAACTTCTTTTCTAACTTTTGGATTTTTAATCATGCCCAGATTCCTTCAGTTTCTTCTATAATTTTGATGAGTTAAAGACTGCATCAACTTAAACATAGACATATGAAGCAGTCTGCGATACGAAACCGTTTCTCTTCAATCACGATTCATGTGAATATACTTAAAGAAATAAACGAAAAGATGGACAACATTTTGAATTTTGGAATACAGAATATTGCTATATATATATATATATATATATATATATATATATATATATATACATACATACATATATAAAACAACGAGGGGGAGGTACTCACCGCCCGATGTGGTTACAACAGAATTAAAATATATGAAGAGACGTGCAAACTATATATTTTTCAAACATATCTGATGAGATGTTCACTATGAAAATTTTGAATGACATGAAATTTTCAATTGTCTGCTTGATGCCTAAAAAACTGTAATATCCAAAAAATAAAAATATGAACTTACTCCTACTTGTTGTTTTTGTTTTTGCCAGTATATATATATATATATATATATATATATATATATATATATATATATATATATATATATTAGTACGAATGAAATTAAGTGCTTGACCTAATGAACAATAAAATACAGTTTTGATCAATGTTTTTCTTTACGGAAGTTATGGAAAATAAGAAAAATGGATACGGACATTTTTAAATGAGTGAATGTAAACAGCTGTGATTATTTTTAATGTGGATGGTACCAATTCGTTTTCATAAGACCGCCTTGATTACTTCTGTTAAAATAAGCTGATATGGTCCTCCCATTTTGCAAATATACGCTCAATCTAAACACACAGAATCTACGAAAACACACGCACGTATTTGTATATATATATATATATATATATATATATATATATATATATATATATATATATATATATATGTATATATATATATATATGTTTAGTGGTTATATTTAAATTCTGAAAATACAACATATAGACACATATATTCGAATTAAGAATTTATTGTTTGACAAAGGAAATATATAGAAGGGGTTATGTTGATTTCCTTAATCCATGGATTTTCAACAATGGCTCATATCATCAGAGTAAATGAAATGCGGTTAGCAAAATGTTCATCTGCGATTGGACGCTATTTTGCTTTTCAGCACAATTATTGAAAATAGTTTTTGGAGTGGTAATGATAATTATATGGAAATAATTATAGGAAAAACGAATTTGATACAACCTCGGCAATCCATTATCGGAAGGAGTACAATGTCCTCCAGGGTTATAAATCCAGTAAGGCAGAATATTGGTCCAGGGAAGAAGTCAGTACTCCCATATAACAAAAAAGCGTGGTTGCTCCTTGTGTCTATATGTTGTTTTTTTTTTCATATTTATAATATAACCACTGAACATATATATTGCTCTATTCTGATATATCGAGCTTCTCCTTTTTGGCTAGGATCACTCTGAAAGTATTACCTCAAGTAATATCTATCAGGATTTTTCATCTGATTTTTTATCAGTGTCGTATCTCTCTCTCTCTCACACACACACACACACACACACACACACACACACACATATATATATATATATATATATATATATATATATATATATATATATATATATATATATAGCAAAAGTACCCGTCGTTGACTGGGTTCAATGACAGCCTACAGAAAATAGACTGTGATTTATGAAAGCATGATAGGCTATGAAAAGGAATGGTTGTAAATTTGGGTTAAATTTGGGGGTATCAAAACCAAAGCAAAATATGATGAAAGTAAAAGTAAATTAGATAAACCCCATAATTTATCATACCATACCTGTTCACACCAAAGCACTTATCACAATATTCTGTGGATCTATATAAAAAGAAACCTTGTTAACCTTTGTGACATATTTCTATTCTATGGAGGTCAGGTGCGAACGAACACCTCATAATTTTATTATACCATATTTCTTCAAACTGAAACATAATTATCAAATTATACTTACGCAGATAGCTATGAAAAGTCTTTATTAAAGTGTGTGCCTATTTTCATTCTATGGAGACCATACGTGAACGCAGACCCCACAATTTTATTATACCATCCCTATTTAAGTTAAAACATACTTATCAAAGTATTCTCATTAACATCTATATCAAACACACTTGTAAACGTTCTTTTTTTAATTTTTTAATTTTTTTATTTCCATACTTTGTGGACCAGGCACGAATGCAGACCTTACAGTTTAAATGAACCACTGTTCTGCCAGATCAAACATACTCATTCCTGTGTCTCGATACACATATATTATACGTAATCAGTTTTTTAAAATAGTCAATCATATAGGAGCCTATTCGTGACCAGACACACACACACACACACACACACACAGACATTCAGCTTTATATTATAGATTTCTTTTTTTGGGTGTAAAAAAAACGTTATTATAGCTGTTAAAAAAGAAGACTGAGTTTTTAATATCCATTGTAAAAAGATGGCCTAGGGTAAACATTTAATCGAAGTTGAAAGATAAATTAAATACCTTACCTCTACTATAACTCTAACTCCTTATTTAATGTTTTTTCAATCTCTTTTAACAGTGGTACCTGACCTTCTGTATAGTTTAAAATAAATAGATAATAAGCTATTATATTTAACTTTTTTCTTTGTTATCGTTCCCAAAACAGTGAACAAATATATAATACAATGACAACCATAAGAACAATTTACAACGGCGATGCCTTTTTTTAGTTTATTCTCCTTTTCTTCTACACTACCAAGATAAATAAAGAAACCAACAATGTGTTTTTATTTGCGTTCCAAATAAATAATCAACGCGACAATATAACGCATCGTTTTACTGTGTACGTTTTCAGCGTCCCCAGTGTTGTTTAAATTATCCAAATAAACAATTGGTAATACTTTCTGCATTTCTTTTACATCATTCATTTCCGTATTACGTGTATATTATTTCACAACAATTTTCTTACAAATAAATCTACTTTAACCCGTTCTCAACTATAAAAGCAGTTTACAACGGTCATTTAACCACTTCCTTTCTTTTTTCTGAATTTATTTTCCATTTCTAATACGCCTTTCTTAAAAAAAAACATTCATACGTTTTCTTGTACACCAGCAGCATCAATAAATAACTCCGAAAATATGTTTTTTTTTTATTTTGCATTGCAAATAAATAATCAACGCGACAATAAAACGTATTGTTTTACTTTGTACGTTTATTACGTCCGAATTGTTTTTTTCGCGTTTAAATAATCCAAATAAACAATTGTTAACACTTTCTGCTTTTTATATTATTCATTTCCGTGTTGACTTAAATACTTTTATTGACCTTATTATTAACATATAAATGAAATATGTTTCCCAATTGGTCATGAAAGTTGATTTATAATAAATGAAAAAAAAGTTGCATTTTACTTTCATTTTCTATATAAAAGCCACTCTTTACATGGGGAAAGTGTTTTTAACTATTCTGTATTTTCAACTAACAATTTCGTTTAAAAAAGATATATAAAATTTTGAATTAAACTCTAAGTATTATAGTATCTGTTCAGTGCACATTTCGCTAAAGGTATGGCAAACCACTTATAATTCAATGGCTGTAAGATTAAAAAAAAAATAACCAATTATAAACAGAACGACTCATAGAAATCTATCTATATTCTTTTTTTAATTTTAATATACTTTCATAGAAATATTTCTGTTATGTTACAAAGAAGTATTTTCTTTACGTCAGAAGTGTCACACTCATATATTAATTCCATAGCTATATATATACATACTGACCCGACGGGTCACGGGTAGTCTATTGTATATATATATATATATATATATATATATATATATATATATATATATATATATATATATATATATATATATATATATATAACTACTTCATTTAATAACGTAAATTAATATACGAATCCTAGCGTGGATAATATGCGGAATATTCATTGTAGATTATTCGTCATATATATTTTTATAACTTACCACACACACACACACACACACACACACACACACACACACACACACACACACACACACACCCACACCCACACCCACACACACACACATATACATATATATATATATATATATATTGTGAATTATTTTTAATTAAATATATACGAACAGACAGACCCGAGCCTGCTCAGCATTAAATAACGATCAAGTAATTTTACACACTTTTATATTTTTATTGTCATCGAAATCGGGAAATCGCTCATATTTAAATTAACTTGGATAATTGTTTGCTCTGATTCTAACCTAACGCGTTGCACCAGGTGTAAACATGCCTCGCCGAAACTACTTGCGTCACAATACATACGGTCACAGTAGTTAAGATTGCAGTATAGAGAACATAGAGTGTATTTTATGAAATAACTTGTTCACTAAATGACTTGAATCAAAGTTTTTAAGTCAATTATATTCTAGAAAAAATAATCGCTGTGAAAGCGCCCCTGTCATATCAAAGAACCCACTGTTTTTTAAAATTACATTTTCACTCCAAACGAGGCATATTGCCACTTTGATCTAAAGGGTTACTATCAGGGACATAAGCTACACGAGTACTATGTAAGGAGTTGGGCAGCAAGATGTCGGTTCACTTGGACTTCTGCATGTCAGTACCGTTGGGGATGCAAGGACCCGGAAGGGAATTCCAAAGGCTAGCGGTTATGGGGAAGAAACTACTGGAGTAGAAGGCTCTCGTTCATCTAGGGATCTCTACTGTGAAGGGGTGTAATTTAGCTGCTTGTCGGGTTTGTCGAGAGTATTTACGTCGAGCGTGTACAAGTACTTACAGTTCGTCGGAGCATTCACCGTTAAAATATTTGTAGAACAGGCAGAGGGATGCAACATTTCGTCGATGGGAGAGAGGCTGAAGCTTAGATAGCAGTTTAGGACCTATCAGGTTGGCGACTCTTTTCTGAATCTTGTCTAGGAGCGAGAGACTAGTAGCAGATGCACCAAACAACAATACTCCATACATACTGTTGATTTTATATGTCGGGTCTTTCCGCTTATGTGAAAAAAATACTTCTCAAAAGTAATTGTGATGTTAGGCTGTGGCAAGTGGTAAGTTTGGTCGCAATCGCATGATCTTTCTTTCAGCGGATTTTGGAGATTATCAGTTATCGATACTTTTCATAGATATTCAGATGAAATGCATATCTTAGAACACTACCAGCCATATGATTTATCTTTGTGTGAAATTTCGTAAAAATCAATCACAGGGAACGAATTCACACACAAACACAAACCCAACGTTTCTTTTACATAAGTGCATCTATATATAAATGCATGTTTACGACTGTATGTATGTAAGAATGCATACACACACACACAAACACACGCACATATATATACACATATATATGACTACTTCATTTACTCACATGAACTTAATATACGAATGTATAGATTTATGCGTAAACTTTAAGTATTTATTCAACAGTGTTCAATACGTAAGTAGAGCTTGTTAGTAAGTTATAAAATATATATGACGATTAAGCTACACTGATTATTCCGCGTTTCATCCACTCTAGGATTCTTCAGCCTATATATAAAAGTCACTTTGTGTGTGCGTGTGTGTGTTTGTGAGGGTTTTTTTTATAAGTTTCGTAACCGCTGAACCAAGTAATTTACGTCTCTGGCTATTTTCGTATATACGTTCTGTACAGTAATTAATCCGATAAGTGTCAAACTAAAAAAAAAAGACATAAAAATAGGTATTTTCTCTCTTATAGATGAACACGAATAATTTTTATGAAGTAATATTAAACGCGATATATATATATATATATATATACGTACAGCTATGTATATATATAATATATAGATTACTTCTTAATTTGGCAGAGACTTAATGAATAAAATCAGTGCTTCGCATAGATATAAACATAAGCAATCGCTGTACGTCTATTTGAAATCAATAGACAGGGATGATTGGGAGGAAGAGAGTTGAAGAGAGACGGTAGGATACGGTATCCGTCCCTGTCTAAGTTTTGATGCTGATAGGGTTTTTCTAAATCCTTTGATATTCTGCTGTGTACTTATCTCTTGTGATGTACATCAACAAATAGTCTAATGAAAGCCGATTGTTCGACCCTTTTCCCCACTTGTTTAATTCAGTCGAATTGCGAAATGCGTCGTATCGACTGTCCGGATCTTCGGTCATCCTAATTGCGTTACACATGAAACAAGTTCTGTGCTTTCAGATTCATCAAAATAAACCAGCAACGCAGAGTTGTTTACCAGGGATCAACTGATAGGGAAACTCTCGGACGCATACTAAGATATTCGACAATCATAGTTTCAAGCTTCGTCATTAGTTACGGCGTTGTTATTATCTGATTAAACAGGCGTTTCCAGACACATTCGTATGAAAACACACGCAGTCACCTGACAAATCCATCTGGTGAAGCAAGTGCGTGGAAGGTTAAAACATTTTCACATCATTTTTTCAATAATGCATGTTTCATAGAATAGCACGAGTAATTCCTGTTTGTTTCTCTTGCAAACGCCCCCCCCCCAATAATAACCTGGCTGCTCTAAGAATGATGTAATTAGATTTAATATTTGTTTTTGTTTTTTTTTTTCATTTGGCGGGACAACCTCCGAACGTTCTGTTAAGAAATTTGCCATAGTCTCGAACATTTTCGACTTCCATGAATTGTCATCAGGCGAGTGATGAATTAAAACTTGCGTTACGTGAATGTATTTAAAACGTCGACTAAAATCCTTTAAAATCATTCAAAGCACTTCGCCGTGCTCAAATCTCCATATTGAGTCAGATTGATGGTCGGTTAGTTTATGCAAACGAGTCGTGCTTCCCTGATTGTAAGGCGCATGGTATAATGTGAAAATGTGAGAGGATAAAATGAATGAAGAATTGTGAAGTAAGAAGTTGTTTCACATGGGTATCGGTCGTTGGTGAGGCTTTTTGTTATTGTTAAAGGAGAGCACCTTAGCTTTACTAGCATTAAATGTTGCCATCCATTTACGTACCCATTCCACTGCAGTCTGGAAGTCATTTTCTAAGGATTCGGCCTTGTTTTTATATTTGTGTACATCCGTTCTTCTTTCGTGCATATGATAGAGTTTTTATCATCAGCAAATATACCCATCTCGGACACAATATTATCGGGGAGGTAATTAATGAATATTAGGAACAATAATGGCCCAAGGATCGACCCCATTAATGTTATGCTGCTTGGATGTACGTCCATCAATAACAACCTGGATCTTCCTTCTGTATAAGAATGATCTAATTTATTTAGTATTGTCTACTTATACAATATGATTTAATTTTCATTAACAGCTTTTCATGCAAGACTTTGTCAAAGGCATTGGTTATATCGAGGGCTACAACCTTGGATTCACTCGCTCGTTATATGCGTTCAGAGATGATTGTTAGAATATCTGCAGTAGCACAACATTGCTTAAATCCGTACTTTGTGTCAGAATAATTAGCTTTTGAAAGGTTGTGACTAGTTCTTGATTGATCAGAATCTCAAAGATGGTAGCGAAGAGAAGGAGGAGATTGATAGGGCTATAATCGAGAGTGTCTGTCTTTTCTACAGAATCCTTGAACAACGGTACTACAAAGGCCATCTTCCAGCTATTAGCTATTATTATTTTGGTCTTTATTGGCTACACTATTATAAATTTTCCATAAATTATTACCCCTATCTTCTGAGATACTTTACGTTCCTTGGTTATTTCAGCCTTCTCTTTGCTGTTGCAATTTCTCTCTTACAATGATGCTTAGCATCTATAAACTACAATTTTCTAAATTGTATCGCCGATCAACAAATTAAGGCACTCTAAACGCCATTACAAAAAAAAACACAACAACAACAACAACAGCAACAACACCGCTCCAGTGACCACCAAGTGACAGAACAAAGAATTGCGGACCAAGAAAGACTGATACTCAAGAAAGGTTGGCTCTCTAAACTAGAACTAGCAGAAATACAGCGAAAAATAAATGAGGAAACTGAACAAGAAACACTCCCAATGGAACTGCTCGTAGAAAAACCCCACAAGTTGAAGCCTCACAAGTAAAAACACCAAAGGCCCAGGACCTACGAAGACCAAATACTAAAAATGTTGAAACCAAGAACACTGAAACAGAACTAACAGAGAATGAAGCAAATGAAATAAATAAAATAACACAGTTTATGAACGGGGGAAAAAACAAAACTCCCGTCGTTAAAGAACCAAGAGCAGAATAAATTAAGAACAGAAACCGAGAAGGTTAACAAGCTCCTCCCACACATCATAACAAACACAATCACAGACTTAAACAACCTCATTTACGCAGGCGCCAAAATGGTAAGTATGGATCTCAAATCAGAAAAACAACCGGGAACAAGCGGACCGACAAAACCTGGATGGGAAATAAGACTAGAAACCCAAATACAGAAACATAAAAAAGAAACCAAAATGATCAACAGGAAGAAAGCAATGTGGAAAAAAAGGAATATTGGAAATGTAACTGGCAGGGATAGGCTGAACAAGAAACATGGAGAACTGGACCAAAAAATAAAAGCAAAAGAAGCGAGATTGAGACGATATAGATATAAAGTTGAACAATGCAAACAAAACAGAACATTTGAAACCAACGAACGTCAATTCTACCAAAATGTGAACGGAGGAAATACAAAAACAGAACAACCAAATCCGATGGACACAAAACTCTACTCGAGTAACATATGGGAAGAGCGACGAGGACACAATAGAAATGCCGAATGGCTGAAAGACATGAACGAAGAGTTACAACAAATCGAAGAAGGAACAGTGAATGAAATCAGCAAGGAAACCCTAAAGAAAACCATAGGAAAAATGGCAAACTGGAGAGCACCAGGGCACGAAGGGATACATGCATACTGATTCAAAAACTTGACAACCTTACACGAAAGGCTCGCCCAAAACATGAGAAGATGTATAAAGGAAGCAAACGTGCCAGACTGGATAACAAAAGGTAGAACCACACTGCTACAGAAGGACACGGAGAAAGGAACCGTCCCCAGCAATTATATGCCTATCACGTGCCTACCCACCATGCGGAAGATACTGACAGCACAACTGAGGGAACATATCTACCACTCACTGAATAACCGTGGACTCATCCCTGAGGAACAGAAAGGATGCCAAAAAGGGAAAAGAGGAACATATGATCTGTTATATGTTAATCAAAAGATCCTAAAGGAGGTAAAAAAGAAGAGGAAAAATTTAGCCATAGCATGGATCGACTACAAAAAAGCGTACGACAGGATCCCCCAAGCATGGATAATATAATGACTAAAAATCTATAAAATACCAAGCGGGATCACCAATGTAATAGAAAATGCAATGATAACATGGAGACTAGAACTGACAGCAGATGGACAACAGATAACAGAAATTAACACACAAAGAGGCATCTTCCAAGGAGACTCATTATCGCCATTACTCTTCATCATAGCCATGATGCCCTTGAATAGTATGCTGAGAAAGTGCCAAGCCTGATACAAGTACCCCAATATAGAGGAAAAAACGAACCACCTGATATATATGGACGATCTGAAACTTTTTGGAGGGACCGAAAAGGAGCTAGAGACACTAATTAATACTACCAGGATCTTCAGCCAAGATATCCAAATGGAATTTGGAATGGAAAAGTGCGCACTACTAGTTATAAAAAAGGTAAACCTGGAAACGACAGAAGGCATGGAACTACCCAACCAAACAGAAATGAGGGCACTAGGGGAACAATACAACTATAAATACTTGGGAAAACAGAAATGAAAGAGAAAATTGGAAAATAATACCTCAGGAGAACAAGAAAACTCCTGGAAACTAAATTATATAGCAGAAACCTAATAAAAGGTATAAGTACATGGGAAGTGTCACTAGTGAGGTACTCTGGACCGTTTATAGGATGGAGAAAAGAAGAACTAAGACAGCTCGACCAGAAAACCAGGAAACTCATGACCATGCATATAGCATTTTTCCAACAATTCAAACATTTTACGATTTTTTTTCATATAGCTATTTTAGTCTATCAGGTATTTCTTCTTATTTTTAAGTGAATTTGTACCTTCCTTTTTTATTCTTTGTTTTTAACCTTTTTTCTGCCTTAGTATTAATATAGTAATGTTTTTTTCGTTCGTATGTACTTTTTCTTTACGCGCGTGTGTGTGTGTGTGTGTGTGTGCTTTCTTCCATTTTAGAAAGATTTTGTCTATTCATTGCTTATTTTTTCTTTGCGTCTAATTAAAAATGTGACCCCAGTCTATTTTCCTTATGTCGTTTTCTTTGTTTTTTTTCTGTTCTTTATTTTAATCTGCAACTTACGGTCACAGAAAGTCATGAAGATCGAATTAACGTATATTGTATTGTGTTATGGCTGTCTATATGACTGTGTATATACGGTACCAAATTAACGTATGTTGTATATACCCGTGTTGTTATCTCGAAATTGCATAATAAGTTCTTAATTAACGGGCCATATATAAATATGTATCTACGTCGTGCTTGTGGTATAACAGACTGTTGTCCTCGTGTCCTAATACCTATTTTAACAATGCGTGACTCATCTAGAGGTTTTGGTGCGTGCGTGTCAGAACATATAATACACGTTACATGACAACATACCCGTTTCTGCTAGCGTTCTCCACGAGCTTCTTCAACTATCTTGAGGAGTGGTGCCTCTTTTAAGGAAGATCCTTCACAAGACCTATCGAAGACGTAGTACGATTTTATACATTTTATTCACTCCTAGGTATCCGTCACACTAGAATGGAGATTGGCTTGGGTGGTTCTGTTGTCTTTATTCCGAGACTATCCCCTCCCTCCTCGTTGCTTGTTTGGTATCTCAAACCCAAGCATACTATGCTTGCGCAAACCGTAACACGTGACACGTCATATCCGGCCCCCGGTCGCATACTCTGAATCAAATAGACCGGTCACAGAGTTTAACAAAGTTTGATAACTAGTTGAAACATAACGATTCAAATCTCTGTTGTACACTCATAACTGGATAGATGGATGAATACATAGACAGATATGTGGCTAGATAGATTAGTAGATAGATAGATAGATAGATAGATAGATAGATACATACATGCATACATACATACATACATACATACATACATACATAGAAAGATGGATACAGATATAGGGAAATTGATAGATACGCAGTATCAGATAATAACATGCTCCTACACAGTTATTATCTAACAGTATAATTCCCCAACATATAAAACAAACAGTATCTTCTTTAACATGACAATAGCGCTTTCGAAATAAATTTCCTGTTTGAATCAGAATTGAATCATATTACTTTAATTTTACATTTTAAACTTTCATTCAAGCTTATATAAAAATAATTTATACACTCAATAATAGATTCACTGCAGTGCACGATAGACCACAACGTTCTGTTGACTAAGTCACTACGGGTAGACGTGTGAAGCTTTCGTCTGATACATAGCGGTATCTCCCCAACGAGAACAGACAAACGATTTGTTTAAAAAATGAGCTATTTCCCAGATGTCGATGAAAATATCATATGCGAGTGTGAAACGAATGTTGATCCATATTCAATCCGAAGCAACGTCGCATGCCACTGCTAAGTCTTTTTAAAGAGAGTCAATAAAATATTAGTAATTTATATAATGGGACTAAATGATTAGTTTGTTGCATACTGTTTGTGTATAAACAACGCATCTGTTGATGTGTATGTATAACGTCTAAATGATAATGCCGTTCAAAATCGTCTATATAAAGGTTCTGTATTTTTATGCGGATGTATGTGCATATATATATATATATATATATATATATATATATATATATATATATATATGTGTGTGTGTGTGGGGGGTATGTGTCTATGCGCGCGCGCGTGTGTGTGTGTGTGTGTGTGTGTGTGTGTGTGTGCGGCTCGTCTTATTTAGTGGATGTTGGTGCATATGTGTCGCTGCTTAAACATTCAACAACCAGTTCGCTAAACGCATAAGATAATGCACAAAGGACAGTTATTTTAGAAAAGGACGAAAAACATGTTTCCTTAGGGGCACTATCTTGTTTCTTTGGTTCCCTTTTCTCGGAATTGTTAATTCTGCAAAACATTTACTCCGAAATCAAACGTCATACGCGACATTTCTATCTTCATATCTAACCTTTATGTCCATGATATTCTGTTTCCTGGGGTTAGCACGCTTCTTCGTTATTACTACAACTATTTAATTGGTAATTCGAAATACATGCACGACCAACAGACAATTTCTAACTCTCTCTCCTTAATTGTGTAACAACTGAATGTCTTTAAGACTGTCAGCCTTGTCGTGTGTTTCGTCAATATCTGATCGCGCTTTTCTTAGCTCGAGCCACATAGCCCGGTCAGTTGTAATCATCTAGGTAATGACATTGTTTATTATGAATTATGGTTTATGAAATTAAATTCCTGATCTAGTTATTCAGGCATTACAATTTATTTCAAATTAAATTTAATAAATAAATTTTTTAATAAATAATCAAAATTAAATCTGCTTAACTGGCATTTTTTTACATAGGCATCATCACTTGTCAAGGTCAAGAGGCCACTCGAGGATAAGGGTTAAAGAATGTACAGTAGAAATTGGACAATATAGTAACCGTTAGTAACGGAGATTCGGTAAATTTGCTAACTTATATGGAACGGCTCATCAAAAACTTGTTCACGTTAGACTTGAAGACAACCATATTGTAGTCAGCTGGAAAGCAGAAAAACGGAAGTCAATTCCATAGGCGTGCAATTCTAAGAAAGAAGATTTTCTCATGGAATCTACGTTTAGGTTTAGGTACATATAAAGAGTGGGGGGAATTCATGATAGTGCTTTCTGCTAGACAGATGTTTCTTGCGAAAGTGTTGCGAGGGGGATCATAAAATGGAGCTCAGCCGAGCACTTGCCATGAAAATAACGATAAAGCCGTAAAAACTCGCCAAGTACTTTGTTATTTTTTCTACATTCTTTTCGTAACATTCTTCTTCTAAATAATATGTACTTTTTATTTTAAAATATTGAACAATTGCTGTGTAATTCTGGGCTTTACTTTTGAAAAGCTGCTGCTGCATGGCAGTTTAATATTTAACAGAAATAAATAACCTGTTCCCTTTCAATGTGTATATTCAAAACTAGTTTTATCATGACACACTTGTAACCAATAGTGAAATATTTAATCTGTTAAGCTCATTTAATATTAGACTGTAAATATATTATTACATTTCTGTAATTTAATGTTTACGTATGGGCTGGTTACAAGCTTTTTAAACTTTGTTGCACATATTCCTTATATTATGCTGCCTGTTTACAATTGGGTGTTGCCTTGTTCTTGGTTTAATGCTGATCATTTTATTTGAAAAGTTATTTAAAATGTGTGTTGCTTTTGGAACTAGTAGTCGTTTTTTTTTATATTATTCTAAGTTCTTATTTGATTGTTATGCACTTTTAATTCAATCTCAAGTTTTAGAATGTGTGAAATGCGTCATAAGTATTGGAACTGTACAGATAGACCTATTAAGTAATTATCAGTTCTCCGCCACAAATCTTTTATGGGAAAAGTACGGGCGATACTAAGAAAATAATTTCTAATTATTACGACTTCCTCGCGGTCATGACTGGCGAAACTAAAAATATCTACACCTACGGATAAAATAAATATTTCACTCTAAAATTCTATGTAGATTCTCGATCAAAACCCCGATGTTTAGCTATAATAATTTGATTTCATTTTTTTTTCAAATTTTGGGCATTGAAAGATTTTAATGAAATTAATATATTTTACAGAGTGAAATGTCCGCAAAAACGCAATGTTTCTTGAAAATATGTCTGACGATATTCATATGAAGTAAAGAGATTAATGTGAAAATGTATGTGAAATAAGAAAAGATTACATCCCAGTAAGCTTTTATGGATTATAGTTTATCTTGTGATGTTTTATCTGATTGTAACATTGGAAGTGAGACTTGCATTCCTATTGAAAACTTCATAAGTTAATGTTTCATTAGTTTAATGTGAGGTAAACATTTAATACTTTATGTTCTTTATTTGTACGTTGAATTTGAACTTTTGAAATTTTTAGCTAATAATTGTAATTGGTTTTAAATTGCTTATAATTTCAGCATAAATATATTTATGCATTTTTCTGCTGTTAGCTTACCGATCATAAAAGTCAATAGCCTTTATAGTATAACTGTTTAAATCCTTGTCAGTAAAATTGATCAATTCATACACAAAGTATAATTATTAAATGAACATTTATGACAAGAATTTGACAACGGATGTGTTGCAACTTAAGGGAATGCAGTTTTCCAGTAATGTGTCCATGCTGATACAGACCATCTCAATCCAGGAAAATACTCCTGGCGCTTACAGAATAGACACAGAGAGAAATTCGTGTTTCACTTTTTAGGAGACGATTTATTGCGATGACTATCATTTAATGGGGGAATCAAAACTGGAGTTTTAATCAGAGTACCGATATAAAAACATGTTTTTGTTAGTCTGTGCCAAAAAAAGAAAAGATCACCCAACTAGGTTTAGACATCGGATTCGTATTCTTTTGGAGGCAAGGAGGAATAACTGTTGTGGCACAACGCATGTAACAGTAATTGTTTATTCCTGACTCTTACATTTGAAGAAAATTGCATCGCATGTCAAGTTCTTTTCTGTAACAGTAAAATAATCCAACCATTATATAAGCTGTCTTAGCAATAGAATGGATATCGTGTTTTCGTTTTGTATTTGGAATTAACATATTTCCTAAGAGAGTACTCAGTTTTTTAATGCATATTCTTGTGAATGTTATATTAATAGGAACCTGAGATTTGAGCTCAGTCGATTCCCATAAATTGTAGACCTTTGCCTGACTTATCTAAACCAAAATAGATATCTAAGCGTTTTTGTTTGATAAGACATTTGCAATCTGCGAAAAGCAAATGAAAAAATCAATAGATGTTTTATCTCCAAAGCCGGCAGCGATAACAGATTTGGATTTATTTTCCGGATTCTATTTGCTTCCATTTTAAGGTTGAACTGTAAAAAATCTTTTCTAGAAATGTTTTGTTCTTTTGGTTTCTTCAGGTTTACATAATCTCAAAAGGAATTCTGTAAGCATAAAACACGAACAATTCAATCATTACGCTAACCTTTTTAATTCCATCTCGAAATAGCTACAAACTTATGAAGCAATAATTCCGACATGCTGAAAAGAAATATGGTAATAGGATTAAAACCGAGATAACTTAATTCTTGCTTCATTGGATAACATCAGTTTTCTTTTTTCATTATAAACAGATCATTTCTAATTTCAGTTTGTGTGATTGTAGAAGTTTTCCCGTTTTTCAATGAGGAGTTATTCGGGTTGAAAAAGGGGACAGTATATGCCATCAATTCATACATTTCGTTCAGATAAGAAATATAATTATTCACTTAAAAGAAATATATCTGAGTAACATCCATAGATGATTAATCCTTTGGGCAATGATATGTTAAACCAAACGTGTACATATTTTCTCTTGCTGGTTGTATCATATGGTTTATTCAAATTTTTCCACACAGTAATCACATTGCCCAATTTTAACTCTGCCCTTCTAAACATGCACCTTAACAATCTCCTGAATATTTATGTCTACTTCATAACTTTGTACGAAACTCCAAATTCAACGCGTAATTTAACTCATGTATTTACTTTCCTCCAACTACAAAAAGATGTGCCAGGACGTTGGAAGAAAGGGTGACTGGGCCAACTCTTTCAGATTATGTAATCTGTCCGCTTCAATATTTTCTGGTATGGAGCGCCTCGATTTATCAGCTATGGAATAACTTATTTCCAAAGTGGGATAATAAAATCTGATAGACTGAATCGCATAGGATTGCCCAAAATAAAATAACATAGCCTTACAGAGTGGATCAACACGATCCAGGCAACAAGGCCCATCCTCCACAAGTTTGATTTTCGAGGACGGGTATTTAACCGGAATAATATTAGTAAAGAAAAATTGATTCCTTTATCTAATCTACAGGGAAATATTGTTTTCCTTCTGTTATCCCTGCCCGTGTATAAGTATTCAGCAACACTTCTTAGTATTGCCTATGTTAAGGATGGAATCTATAACATTTAGAAAAGTATGCCACATTAAAACGATTATTACTGAGAATTTTATCGATTGCGTTAGGGCGCCAACTTCCGATATAGGAAATACTAATAATTTAATAAGGAATAACTTAAGAATTCGAAATGTTCATGATTGATAGGATAAGAACATCTACTCCTATGGATTAAATAATATTTTTGGTTCAAAATGCCATGCAAATTCTCGAGTTCCGAACACTTGTAAAAGCCGGGGTTGCATCGATCTAATCTAATTAAGAATAACACCAAAGATGATGACAATTATTCGTATAAAATAAATTATCAAAATTTTGAAGCAACAGTTAGAGACTAACAAATTTCCAAACATTTAACATATCACTAACCATGTGTATTTATGAGAATTAACTTTTATAGTAACACACATACTATTTAACGCATAGCGATTTTCAGAGTAAGTCCAGAATAACACCAAACTCTGAATAAATATGGAAGCATATATGGTATTAGGTATGCCATCATCAGATGCACTTCTGTAAATGGTTTTATTATAATAGGAATAATAATAAAATAAACACTGAATGTCGAACAAAGACATACAACTAAAAAAGAAACTAAGAGTAACACAATACAAAATAGAATAAGTGAAAAAGAGGTTAGCATGTTTCATTGCCCCTGCGTTAGTTTTTTTTTCATCCCAACACTATTTAAGTGGTCATAATTACTAGTTGCTAACTTTTTTCTTTTCCTCCCTTTCAATACTCTCCTGATCCAGTGAGGTATACATACGTGGTATGGCACAATTGTATCTGTTTTCCTTGGAGATTAACATCGTTTTGTCCTTCTGTTGTGTCCAGTCACACGTATACTTTTATGATTTATATATTTTTGTATTATTCAAGTAGAAATAAAAATAAGCGCATATTATGTAGAATTGAGTTGCTCTGTAATATTTAATATGAAATGGACATACATTTCGGTATTGTCTTTATCATATTTTTTATGGTATTATTATTTCATTTACAATTTATACTCTTTCAGTTTGTAAGTGTAAGTTTATCTTATGTAATATCTCAATTTTCCTTAGTTTTATCATTTATTTTATTGCATTATTTTATATTAATATCAACAAGTTACAAGATATTTTAACTGCTCCACGGGGACTGTAGATATATAGGGTAAATATATTTTAAAAAACACAACAAACTATAAACATTTTTGTATTCGTTGTGTAAACACTTAATGGGGCTAAACATATCTGGAACACCCAGGTAACTAACGCAGGGTTAAAACACATACATATAACATTGTTAGTAACGGTGTTCGTATTTTTAGATTTAAAGCAACCTACTCACATACTATCCATAAGGTATTGATTTGTTTTTAACTATCAATACAAGAATATGTTGCGAATATTACTTGTCGAACTAAGTATATTACACGGTAGGTCTTCTCTGAAGATAGAAACTCCAGATCGCCTACAATACGTTTATTTTGAGGATAGAATCCCCAAAACGCTTCTAAGTCTTTAAGATTTTAGATAGAATCTCCAAATAACTTACAAGCCCTTTATTTTTAGAATTTCATAGAATATCTAGATCGCCTACAAACTATTCTGAGTTAAAGATAGAATCTTCAGTTCGTCTACAAGACCTTTTTTTTTAAAGACAGAATCTACAATTGCCGAAATGTTAAATGTAAATAAAATGTTTAAGAAACATTTTATTTGATGTTTGATTGTTGAGTCACATTTATGATGACGAGCTTTGGCTTTCGCTTCCCCAATAGTTTTTATATGGATTATTTTTAAAAGAATATAAGGTATTCACGGGGGAGAACACGTAAAGGTTGCCAATATTCCTTAATGAAAGCCATTCTTTTCTGAAACGAAGTAGGTTTAAATTTTTCATCCTCATCGTCAACCAACATAAACACACTGTATCTGATGCCGCTATTGTGTCGAAAGTAAAGCTAACTAACACACATTTTCCGGGACTTCGAGCTATAATCAAAATGTACTTCTGTCTGTTAGCATAGATCACATGATCTTGTTTTAACATGTTTTGACAGAACAACAAATACACTTAGATCCTAGTCCGGATGTTCAAGAAAATGTATTTTAGTAAGTTTCACATTCGACGGAATAAATACATTAGATGGCCACAAATACTTTATTTTCATTGCATCTTTGGCGATCTGTAAATTCTATTCTTCAAAATAGGAGTCTTGCAGGCGATCTGATGTTTCTTCCTTTAAAATAAAACGCAACAATTTTCGTTACGTGCAATTCTGTGTATCCTTTTAATGGAGTTATATAGTCCTGCCCATTAATTGTCCTTGATTGTTTGATAGTTATTTAATCAAAACTATTACTAAAATAAGATAGAGATAATAATTGTAACATAGAAATGTACAAAGACACAAGTTAAAATGTCAATATTAGAAACGAAAGAGGGGCAGAATTTATGGTCTGGATGTACAAGATAAAACAATTCTAACGGACATAACATATTAATATACGTACACATTTATTAAAGGATATTTTATGTGCGGCATAGGAAATATTTATGTTTCTTGTAATCTAATTCATATGTCTTTCAGACTACCGGAAGATTATGGTCTTTACTTTAATTATATATAGTCTTCTGTAACAATTTTCCGGATTTCCTTATAATCTATTTAAGACTAGCCTGGGTGCCCGGCGTTGCCCGGGTGTTAGGATGTGTGTGTTGAGCAAAAAAAAAGTGGTAGTAAGCAGGCAGGCAGGCTCGAATCTGCACCGCGAAGGAGAAAAATAACGTGAAAAAACGTGAGGTCTTTGCTTCCAAACCGGAAGTGTCGAAGGTTTAAATTAAGGCTAGTCAATCGAAAAAGAGAATGCTTTTCGAAAATATCGGAAAAAAACGACACCTCCTTGTAGAAAAGCGGCAAGCTAGAGTAAAGAAATTAATGCTTTCAGCTAATGTTTCGATATTTGTCGTCCGAAGAGTCCGTCTTTATAACGATAACAATCTCGTGAAAATTCGTCGCCACTGTCGAGAGTGTAGGCAGATATACATGCATACATACATGTATACATACATGCATACACATATGCATACATTAAAACAGAGGTGAGATTTATATTATAGATGAGTGAATAATTCCCAGCTTGCTATATGCCGAGCCCAAACAAAAAAGTTATATTTTAAGAAGTTAATATTAAAGAAAACTTCCCTTGGAATAATGCGTTTTTTAAAGTGACTAATCACTTATGTGAGAATAAAATAATAATATTTATAAGACGTAAGTAAAATCACTATTGTGAAAGGTGGACTATCATTTATTCTTAACGTGTATTTGCACGATCTAATATTTTTGAATGTAACTTGTATCGTGTTAGTGGTTACGCGGCTAAAAATGCACAATGAAGGATGAAAAATATAAAAATGTGTAAACGATTAATATCACAAGAGGAAACGTAACAGTAATGAAAAAATAAATATTTATTCTGAGTTTTGTAGCGTTAAGTGAATGCTTTTTGTTTTTGATTTTGACATCAGATTTGTATTGCTTTATTCGGCAATATATGTAAAATATATACATGACATAGACAATCAGAAAACACAAACAACTGTTTTAGGATCGTCTTTATTTATGTTTAAATGTGTAGTAGATTTATGAATAAAAAATGTAGCATAAAAACCCCTAATGAACACGGCGTTTTGTCTCAAAAGTATCATATATATATATATATATATATATATATATATATATATATATATATATATATATATATATATATATATATATATAGCGACCATTGTGTAGGCAGAAGGAGCACATCCATAACATAGAATTAATGGGTGTTCTATGAGATTTTGTTTTCCTTCTTTTCACCCATGCTATTTATTATGCTAACCTACTCTCGCTAGTAATGTATCGTCTCATGACTAGTTTTTTAAACAAAGATGAGATCAGTTAATGGTGGCCATTCCTTCTCTAAACTGTAATATGTAAATGCTTACATCATCGCTCTTTGATTCTTACACGTTAATATTTGTACATTTAGAGATTGCTTAAATATATTCAATTTTTCTTCGACGTAAATAGGCAAGAGGCATTTCTCCTACTGTCGTAGCATCAATGTATGTTTTATATTAAATAAAACAATAATTAAAAGAAATAATAGCTCTAAATTTGAAATTTTTATTCAAATTAAATATATAAACAATAATAAAATTTTCAATAAATTATTTAACTAAAATTAAAAATTTATATTTAAAATTTAAATGTAGTCTTTGTTTTTGGGGAAATGTATGATCAGGCACCTAAGGAAAATAGGGCATTATACTAATATAAACCTCAAAATTAGGGGCCCTTATTTTGTAATTATTCAATATAATAAATAAACACATAATTACTCTATTTTTAAGCAATTAAATATAATTAACTAAAAAATTGAAACCATTTTTTCTCGTTCAAGTTCATAAGGAGTGCTCTCTTTATGTGTATACTACATTTAAAACATTCGAACTGCATTTTTAGAAAATTCCTGGATCATGAAGTAACCTTAGAATATGTTACTTCTCAGCATCAAAGCGACCATTGTTTTAATACTGAGGAGTATGGGGGTGCTCACTGTTCCCTCTAGTTAATGGTAATAGGTGGCCCCCTTTCTTTTAGCCGAAAACCGCAGGTTGCTAAAGCTGTTTTAATCTTGGTCCTTAATATTAAGGAGCTAATGTGTGATTTAAATCTGTGTTTTACCGAACCTTGCATCATTCTGATGGATATTTCAGGTATGTTTTTTGATTGGTAAGTGTATGTAGCTTCGTATACAAGGGATTCCGCCTTAGGATTACCTTCTAGTAGGCATCATTTTTTTTACATACAAGAGCAGCATGCATTTACTATCTATTTTTTTGTGCTTTCGCATTGATGGACTTAATCGATGGTGTTGTTGAGAAACAAATTATTATAGTGGTTCTATTAAAAATTATATGTAGACTGTGTTTTATGTAGGAAATTTTTCTCCAGGAGCCTAAGGAAAAATGCGCTGTTCTAGTTTTGTATTAGATGAGGAGGAGATAGAGAACCAAATTACATACCGCCTCTTATTGCCTTTTTTATTTTCTTGTTGTCTGACTTTTATATTCTCGCTAAATCCACTTTCATGAAGTGATTTGTTATAATATGGCGCTGCCTGTACGAACACCTCGACATTCCAACGGACTCTTAATATCCTTTTGCTAACATTAGCTACAGTATAACATTATAACATTATAACATTAGCTACAGTATATTTGAACCCTGTGTGTGGATAGCATGGACCTGTATTTATGTATTGGAGTTACTCATTAGGTTCATGAAAAGGTTTATATATTTGTTTCAAGCTCTGGTGTTGCATCACAGAAGTCTACTTTATATAAATTAGTCGTTATTTTAAAAACTAGCTCTATGACAAAATTAACTAGATTTTTCCTGAATCTGTCTAATGCGCATCTATTATAGTTCCGCGATATGCATAATCAATCATCTCTATACAAGCCGAGAGAATTGCATGGGAATTTGTTTTGCAGGGTGTCTAGTAAGTAAAGTCCAACTAGATCATAGACGTCCGCACTGTCGTATGCCTCCATCGCAACATTAAATGCGTATTAGGGATTTTATTTTTTAACTAATGTTTTACCTTAAAAGATATGAGTGTCTACCTTGCTTACATAATTATTTCCATATGTTAATGCGAAATGTAATGTTTTCTGCCAAAATTTCCTTAGTAATTGAGGGGTAAAATTCAACAATGTCATTTGAGTGATTCTGTATCTGTGTTGTTTAGTTATGCTTTTGAACAAGCCTTGGACTGACTTGTATTTCCTCACAAATTAAGACCACATTTTATTTTTATAGCTTTAACTAATTCTCTGATAGTAGACCTACTAGCTAGACCAATTTCAGTAAATGTATATTTAATAAACAAAATTCTAAATAAAGTAAATCGTCTTCTATCTATGAACAAATAACAAAACACGTGTAAATTTACAATGTTTTTTAAAGTCTAATTATTCCTGGGGTTAAAATTAAATTGGTCGAATGAAATTCAATTTCAGTCAAATGCAAAAACTATTGAATATAAAAGTAAAAATGTTTGCCGAAGTAAATAAAAGTTTCTGTGCAAAAAAGTTTAATTAGATTTACGTTGTATCTAAAACAAAGCATTTATCTTAAAACTAAGTTGTGAAGCGTATCAAATGACCTTTTGTATAGCCTCTAAGCCTAGAGTCTGTATCTGACGTTAACGTTTTTGTGTTGTGTACGAACTTCTATTTAGTTTTTGTATAGAGTTTTGTACAAACGCTTTGTTCGATGCACATCCCTTTGAAAGAAGTTATCTGTTCTTTTTCTGCTAACCTATCCAAGTTTTTCATCTGTGGTAGCCTGGCTTATTTAAGAATTTCTTTCCGATCCAAAGTTAATTCTGTTCGGATTTTTAGATGATTATTGATAATCCATAAATCAATACGGTAGTGATTTTAACGTACATACTAAGGTACCTCACGGTTTCCAGATCATAAATCATTTGATCGGGAGATCCTGTTTATTAAAAACGACGGGACAAAGTAATAATCTACTACGAAAACTAAATAAGTATATTCTAAGATATACACTAATATAATGTTCGTAGTAAGTTATCACATTCTATCCCACATTTTTTAAAGACGAACAGTAAAAAAAGTAAATAAAAATAAATGATTGCTAGTAAAGGCCGTATGTGAAACTAAAATATCCATTCTAAGAGTCTCAAATGATTACACTTTTATAGACTGTCCTTTTATGGGTCTTTAGCCGGTCAAACTAGTTTTTAAGTGATCAAAAAGGGTTAAAGTTGAAAACATCGTTATACATTTTGTACATTTTGTACATCATCAGTTTATTTTTAATTATAAATTTTTGATCAGTTCATATTCGCGTTATGTGGCCACAGTGGTAATGGCACTAGCTTTGGATGCTACGGTTTCGATTCTGACTGATGGCACCCAATTACTTGTTTTTTTACTTCAGAAATCACAACTCTATAATAATATATACGAAATCTGGATAAATTAAAATATCATATTCAGGGTATTTTACGCTCGGGCAAAGCCGGGGACATCCTCCGCTAGCATTATACATGAAATATGCCGCTATGAAAATTTAACATTTCCCGCTTGTTAATATTATTAAGTTTACTTGAACTATTTTGCTCATATTAAACCTGCGGCGCAACAGATAAAGTGCAAAGTATTATCCGTTCTAAATTACAATAACTTTTATAGTTGATGGTTGTCAGTATTTTTTTTTACTTCTATTGAGTCATGGTTGAAAGAACATGAGCAATTTACACGAGTAAATTAAATGGGTAATTCCGTAGAGATTTTTAAGTGTTTTGAATAATGCATGGATATTGTATTGGCCGAAATATTAAAGTTGATCATTAAATATGTGCATTTTGAGCGGCAACGAATTTTAAGTTCACAACTCTATTTTCTTTAACTGCACATTCGTTGACCATCTATTGTGAATGCTAAATATTTTTGTTTGGAAGATAAAAAGAACATTTGTAAAATAAAATATTGTGTCTGTGAGTTATATGATTATAAATTTCGACGCCTATACAAAAAATCGTTCACTTATTAAATGTATTTGAATTTTAATAAATTCAATTCCCCCTGTGACATCGTTTCGTATGAAACCAAACAGTTGTGTCTATTTTATTTGCCATAAATACATTTAAATACTAGGTGATTTTAGTCTTGTATTTAATGAAGATAGATTAATTACCTGAAGTATATAAAATTGCACAATGTATTTTAATTTAAACGTATAAAAAATTAACAGACACACGCACGCAAACACACACATACCCATATATATATATATATATATATATATATATATATATATATATATATATATATATATATATATATATGTCTGAATCGTTCAAAACTATAGAAAGCCAAAATGAAGTTATATCTTGAGTTTCAGCACATATATACTGATCAGAGAATATATATATATATATATATATATATATATATATATATATATATATATATATATATAATATATATTCATTTGGGTGTGTATATTTCAATATTATGTTAATAATTCATGGTCATTTTATATCTTAATTTCCAGAAAATGTGTAATCCCTCTTTGTTCAATTACACTTAAGAGGATTGTTCAGATAGTTTTTCATTACAAAACTGTTGTTAGACCGAAACTTACTTGCATCCTGGTCTTTTCCAGTAAAAAAAATTACGATGTAAGATAACACTCTCAAAGTACAGTATCGTAATACCGTAGAATCAGCAATAGTACTTTTGGGTTACCAGTTGATACGACTTCCCATATTAGACACACCTGATAATAAGCTTTGTTTGCCATTTACACCATCCTTGTAACTTATACCAAAGCCGCGTTCCGTGTGTTTTTTTATTCTGTGGGGCTGACTTTGATCCCACATTTAATACATAGTCTAATATTGCATTGCATAAACAATTAGAGCAATATATTTTATTTTGATCAAAATGAGTGATCAGCGGGCAGAAATTATTTTATGACATATATACAATAGAAAACTGCAAATTAATGATTAAATCTATTTAAAATGAAGGTAAGTAATTCCCAGAAAATATCAGGCAGCATTCTATCGTACCGTTAAACATAGCTTGGTAGAAGTTCTTAATAATTCTCAATTGTATTTGAAGTGCCGCCCGCACTGCTCATTGAATCATCAACTTCCAGAAGAGTGTAAAGTTTTACTGAATTGACACAAATATTTTCCACTACGTCACGGGTCCTTGCGAACTACTGTAAATTAAATATATTATTCTGTTCGAAAGTCCGTGTAAGTTTTTTAATTCGATAGAGAGATTCCAAGTTTGGTAAGATACACCTGAAGAATGACGGAAGTGATCTCGACCGAAACATTCTACCAATAAAAGTCAAGATTAGAACACTAATCCCAAGCATTCAAATTATACGAATTATTAACCATCATCTGTAACATTCCAAAACCAATGATACATGTTTTTCTTTGAAAAACATTCTACAGCTGAAATACCATCAGATATAAGTTTAGGTAAATTAAGATAATAATTAAAAATAGCAAATAAAATATGACATAATTTTATATTTGCAGTCACAATCAGTTCTTTTTTATAGAAATATCACCCCTCGATCGATAATATGTTATAAAAAAGTGCCTTAACCTTGTGGGTCGGGGTGTGCGTTGCATGATTTAATGCAGCTTATCCTAGGCTAAAACATTGTGGCGGTTTCGATAACTCTCCATATTTGAGAGCTTAACTTACGTCATAAAACGGGACTCGGTGTGGCAATGCTATTAACAACGTCAAATAATTTGAAATGTTTATCTGGTTTCGCTTTGTGTACAAACTCTTGAACTTTGACTCAAGGAGTAGTATATGTTTTGGCCGAATATGAAGTAATGTCATTATTACAATGAAAATGTTTCAAACATTTGCACTATTTAGAATGTAAGTCTCTAAAATCAGATTAATCTTGAAATGAATAAACTAAACTCCTTCCGTAAAGACGATTCGGTTCGAACGAAGGTGTTATTTTAATAATTAATGTAAAGAATATTTTATTAATTACATATGCATTGTTCGGAAATTACAATACGTTGTCAAATATAATTATGCCATCGCCCAGTAAAAATATTTTTAAAAAACTACGTCAACGTTAGACTTATAATTAGTACACATAAATGCAACAATTCTAATAAAGTAATTTTCAAAATGCGACATTAGATTTATTTAATACACTGTATATAGATAATAGTAGCATTCGTGGCACAAGGATTGCGAGTGTTTATTGTTTTAAATATATTTACATTTAAAAAATATTAAATAAATTCAGAATATGTATTTGATTAGTTACGTATTATCTATCTGTAATAGCCAATAGTAATGACGAAAAAGTCAATGATGTCTTTTTATAAAAAGTGAGAAACAATTATTATTTTCATAAAATTGATTACAACACTAGGATTTTCAGCCCGGAAAAATGGGAAACATTTATAGCCCGTTCATTTAGATATAATGCATTATGCCAAATTGCTAATAGAATACGTTTATAATGGTGCTCAATTTTGCATTGGTACTATCCATTATTAATAAAATAATGATCCTAACATTCGCATTCAACAGACGCTATAATATTTAGTTCGCTGCACCTCATCATAATAAGGAATCATACAAAATTTCAGCATGCTATGGCGAGTAGTCTCCGAAAGAATTTTTAGAGAAATGTGGTATTTTGTTTGTTAATCCTTATTAATCTCTAACTGTACCTTAAATGAATAAAAAATTAAATTAAAAGGTCATTATAAAAGTTGGTCAGATCTACCCAGCAGTTTCCGAGAAATAATGAAACCGAAAGACGGAAGAACAGAGAAATATAAAAAAAAATAATATAGAAATTATACAAAAAGTTATCAGAATAAAATGTGGAATTTCCTCTTAATTCGCCATTATTACTATACTTTAAAGGAACTCATTTTTGTAGTGAGAGAAAAGAGGAAAATATGAAAGAAAAGGCAAATAAGAGTTACGGAGAGCTTAGAAAATGGACAGAATCGACGAAAGAACCGACCCATCGAGACACAAAAAGTTTTCATGGTGATAAGCGGATTCCAGGCTCATTTTCTCCTGAATATTCAAAAGCTTTCTCCTCAAAATTCATTTAAACAATCAAACCACTTTACAGCAATGAACATTTGACACAAAATAAAACAAAACTAATGAGAGTGGTATTATACTGATTTGAAATTGTCCTAAATGCGATTTAGAAGTCATTAATCAACGGACTGACATTCTTCCACGATTTATTTTAAACTCAAGAGGCTTGATGATTAAATAATATTCATTCACACAGAGAAAGGTGTTATTTTTAGATTTGAATCACAAAAAATAAATATTTAAAAAAAAATGAATAACATTTTTCATTATAAGAGATATTTGCCTCATTAGAGTAAATAATATAATAGATTTCATTTCTAGGCTGCATTAATGATTCGTTGAAAAATGATGACGTAGATGATTTATGATATTAAATGTTTAAAGAATTTCTGGAAAGGTTATGAGGTGTTCAATGAATTTCTCCGACCCGTGATTATCAATTACTTATCCATATGGTCGCGTTAATACCGAATCTCCATACGGCCACCTGCTTGCTTTCGGTTTATTTCGCCAACTTTCTCATCTTTACTGGCCATTCCAAAATAACCTTTTTATAATTTAAACCAGGAAAATCAATTTTATATCTAACCTTAGATATGGAAGATACTTTCTGAAGCGTTTTATAAATATTTCTGAGATGATTATATTTTAAAAGTGTACACTTGACTTCACCAATCTATTCGAACTTAAACTCATGACCAGAAACACACACACACACACACACACTCATTTTTCAACATCGCTGAAGCGAAAAAAAAAGATAATAATGAACGTACCTAGAACTGAAAAAATATACAAAAAAAACAAACGAACTCATCAATCGGTATACAAAAATGAAAAAGAAAAGGAAATATCTCATTATGGAAATAAAGTGAATGATATATTTCGAATAAACTTTAGACGATATTATTGTTTGTTTGACTCGCAATTTTCACTCTCTATTTTCTAAACAACTTTGAATAGTTCGTTTACTACGTTTAATTACTTGCCAAATCGGGGTGATATATATATATATATATATATATATATACATATATATATATATATATATATTTATATATATATATATATATATATATATAATAAAAGGATAAGCATCCAAGGATATGAATTTATAATGAGAAAGAAAAGAATGTTTCTGCTTGCGAGTGCACTGGATATTAACTTCTGTCTCATTTTCATTTGGAGTGTACATAGTTACCGATGAAATATCTTCCAAGCATGTGAGTTTATTTCCTTTTAAACTTTTTTTCTTCCACCCTATCTCACTCCTCTCTTCTTCGAACTTGTTTTTCCCCACTTTTTATTCATGATTAGTAGTTTGAGTCTTTTTTATCAGAACATTATTAAAAGATGTTTTAATTTTAGAAATGTTTAAAAAGTTTTTGTTATTTTTAATTAAAAAATGCTTAATATTTTTAAGATTTTCAATTTTTTTTTATAAATTCATTTTTTTAGTTTTCAATTGTTTGTGTGTGTGAGTTTTTTTTGTATGCTCTAATATCATGTGCAGTTACTTTTTGTCTCTTCGTTTTTTTTTACCCCTGTCTTATCGCCCGTATTAAATTGTTTTTGCAGTTCTCATATAAAAAAAATCTATTTTTAATCTAAATCTTTTCATGGTTAGTGGTATCTTTTTCCTTAACTTTTGCATGATGCCGGTTTTTCAAACTCTTTTGACGATGAGCATTGGGCTCCGAAATTCCATTTTCTAAAGATGTTTCTCTACTGTAAACCTGACTGGTTTGATAATGTAATAAATATCCTTTGAGACTTTATGCTTTAACTTCTTATTCTACACACATATACACACAGACACACACACATACACACGCATTTACACGAATGAAAATAATTAGAATTAACCATTGAACCCCAAATAATGTTTTACATATGGGATTGATACAAGCTTTTATTTGTTTTATTGTATCTATGGTATAAAAACTAGGGTCGATTCAATTAATCGATATATTGATTAGATAATTATCGGTTTTATGAAGTCAAAGGAATGGCTGCTCTCCATACCTCGAGAAAATGTCTCTGAGAGTGTTCTTTTTTCTCATATTATTGTGAACGGCCATCGTTTTGAATTTTGTGAAACGAAAATCTCATAAAACGCATAAATATTAATTGAATAACAGGAGGTCATGTTGATGAACACAGTCTGATTTTACCTAATAGAAATATGGAAATAATGAAGAAAAAGAAGTTAAAAAATATACAAAATTTATTAAATCATGAAAATTAGATTTACCTTTCCGTAGGTAGTAGCTAAATATATTTTCTTGCAATTTCAGCAATTGTAAAATTCCTACAATCCGAGAAAAATTCTTGATTGCCTCCTTCCGTTAGGAAAAGCATTTTTTTTAAATCAACGGATAAAGAGTCATATTTAATAATTGCTTGCTTAAACATTAGATGTATCTTGAACAATTGCAAATTTTCTAACGTATTCTTTATTATTTCAGCAATTGTCATAATGAAGTGATATCCTTTTATCCTGATAGAATCTAATATAAAACATTTTTTTACACGGTGGTCGCCATTATCAAGGTCCGGAAGCCACTCAGGGATAAGGGTTATTGCAAGTACAGTACGTTAGAGTGGAGATTTGATGAAGTGTTTACTTAAGGGGGCGGTTCATTAGGGATTTGTTAACGTTGGACCTGAAGACATCCAAGTTGTAGTCCGGGGGAAGCAGGCAGACGGAACAGAGTTCCACAGGCGTGCAGTTCTAAGAAAGAAAGAGAAGAGAGGGGAGTATGTATTTAATTAAATAGTAACACATACTATTCAATTAAATACATAATCCCCTCTCTCTCTTTCTGTCTCTCTCCTATTCTCTCTGTCTTTCTCTCCCTCTCTTTCTCTCTCTCTCTGTCTCTCTCAATGTTTTGTATAATCAATATCGCCTGAAGAGGTGTCTTGTAACTTGTACCTGGCTGACCAAAACATGCTCATGCATGTTCAGCGACATATAGAAGCTTATGTAAAAATAAAAGTATATTTCTGTCGAAATATGTACCAATCCTTAATTTATCAACCTCAATAAACTACAGAGCATATAAGAAATAAATATAAATAAAAATAATAAAAAAGTAAATAAAATACTTCTAGTAGTGTATATCAAAATGAATACAATTTATTAATAAGCAGTTATATTTGATGACTTTAATTGAAAATTAATAATAGTGTGATAAAAGCAAAATTAACATTGCAACTTCTCTTCATATATTAAGATTTTATAGTCTTTTAATGAATTGACAGGAGTGAAGGGCAAAATAGATTCATTGATTAATATAATAATTAAGTTAATGATTTTGTGCTACGAAACAGAATTATGAATGTAAACGTTCTTAAGAGAATCATTTGTAAAATCGTTAATCTCATAGAATTTGGAATATAGACTTTTGCTTATATATATACACACACACACACACACACACACACATATATATATATATATATATATATATATATATATATATATATATATATATATATATATATATTCATCCACTAACAGTACTGTTTTGTTGTATCACGACTCATCAGTTTCGATAGACTAGCACCTTTCCCTAGCCCGGGATGGCACCGACAACAATCGCGTTGATAGATAGCTGTTCAACCTATCGGCTTATAGGGTTCGATGGCCGTAAATGACCTCAACAAATGCCCATTTTAAATAAAACCTTACTGCTTTACAGTGCTCGAACTGCTCCTTTATTTAAAAACAGCGAACCTCATTTTATAGGCATCTAAGTAACGGGTAACGGACATATACGATAATCCTATACTCAAAGAAGGGGACTTAAATATATAGTCATCTACATACAGTACTGTCTCGTTGTATCTAAACTCATAAGTGCGGTTAGACTTGCACCTTTCCTTAGCCGGGGATTGAACTTACAATCGTCAGTTTGATAGTCAACACTACTACCCATTTGTCTATATATATATATATATATATATATATATATATATATATATATATATATATATAAAGTAAAAGATGGTCACACCTTTTGAAGACACTTTTTAAAAGTAAAATTTAATTGAGAAATTACAAAAAGAATAAATAAACAAAAATGACTTTATCATTATATTCGACACTTCAAATTTTTCAAAAGTTTCTCAATTAAATTTTGTTTTAAAAAGTGTTTTCAAAAAGTGTGCCTATCTGTTACTTTAAATCCCGCTCGAAACTGGAGCACTACACACTTGAAACCACCGGACTGACACGTAAATTCTCGTCTCTTCGCCATAACACTAAAATGAAAAAGAAAAAAGACATTCACAAACCGGACTTTTGACCATGATGAGGCTATGTATTAGCGAAATATAGGACTTATAAAGCAATAAACAAAAATGATTTTATCATTATATTCGACCCTACAAAATTTTAAAAAAATTCTCAGTTAAATATATATATATATATATATATATATATATATATATATATATATATATATATATATATATATACACATATTAACATTTATGTTTTTTAAGCTTGTCTCGTTTTATTTTGTATGTAACGTGAATATTACGTCTAAAATAGACAAAAAATAAAAAAGAATAAACAAAAAATCCGAATAAAAATTCTTTTTTTTACAGCAGTAGTTCTTTTAATATCGTTATTTTCGCGACCGCTTAAAGGAAAACTCCTCCCGCAGCCGCATGCCCCGTTTAGCCTGACAAACGGTTCCACTTCCAAGCGTCTGCCGGCCGTAGTCAGCCATTTCTCGCCTTCGCTTTACACGTCCATTTTATCTGACGCCGACTTTCTTTCTTTGATACCACACCAGCCGTATGCCGGCCCTTTCACGCCTGCATATTTTCACGTCTGTTCTCTTCGGCAGCGACTTAGTATCCATCGAGAGTAAGTGTTTCATTTTTGTTCCTTTTTTTCATGCTTTTCTCGAGCACACTTTATAATTTTCATATGTACGTTTTCAATCTATTGCTGCCACTTCTGCTGCTAATCGTTTTGCATGCTGGCCCCTAAAAGCTGCTGCTGATACTTTGCATGCCCTCATATGCACCTTCTTTTTCCAAAATATTTTTACAAGAATTTAATTAAACTTGTCCGGGGCAATAAAAGAAATGAAAACTCCGAGTTTTACACGATAAAACATAAATAATAAATCCAATAAAAAATGTCTTATTTATACTCTCTTCGGCATTGATACTTTTGCTTTTTTTAACAAAACGTTTTTAGATTTTTTTTCCTCGTTCATTCTTTCTTTTTTGCCTTTGTAAAAGTAAATACAATCTGTAGTCTTTTTTTAAATATTTAAAGTCAAAGTTTTAATACGTGAAAAGAAAGGAAAATACACAGTCCATAGTTCAAATAGCGAGAATGTGTGTTTTTTCTTTTCGTTAAGAAGTTTGTTTCCTATTATTTTACATCAAGCCTGCATTTCTTTTCAATATCCCATCAGTCATAGCATTTATATCTCTCCTTCTTCATTGACAGATATTCACGCCATTTGCCCAAATGATTTTCTTTTTGTTAAAACTTCTTAAAAACCCTTAAACAAACAAGGTATAACCTTGTTCCTATTCCTAGATGTAATTTAGTTCAGCATTTCTTAGTAACTTAACGAGATTATTTGATAGAACAGAAGTTAATGTAATCCTTTGTGTCTCTTTAGTGCCCATCTTTCTGGTTGGACAAAATTCGAGACGGTTACGGCATTTTTTTTTCTTTTTCAACAATTTTTTTTTATGATCGTTAATTTCAGCACCACTTCAAAAAAGTCTCCAGCTGCTACATGCCAATTTTATCCTGGCAAGGGTTCTTCTTCCGACCGCACGCCTACCACAGCCAACTATATCTCGCCTTCGCTTTACACGTCGATTTTTTACGATGTCGAATGTCTTTCTCTGACCTCACGCCGGCCTTACGTCGGTCATTTCTCGCCGGCGTCCTTACACGTCGATTCTTCTCGACATTTATTTTGCCAGCACGTGTTGCATTTTTCTCATTTTTCGTTCTTCTCGCGCACATTTTCTAATTTTAACACGCGCGATTTACTACTACTGTTGCTATTATTACTGTTAATTTACATCGAACGTTGGTCACTCTTTGCTGCTACTGATAACTTCCATCCGTTGATATGCACTGTTACAGATTAGAAGGAATTAAAGTAAAAAAAACACTATGACAATCCTCACTATAAACTGAAATTGTACGAGAGCATCATGATATATTACAAATCTCCTTTTCTCTATATTTCTATCTGTCTACTCTTATGTTAATCAATGTGTCGATGCTGCTTTGTAGATAGGTTTCTAACTACGGACGATACACCTCGCTTAAAAGGGAGACAACTTTATTGCGTTAATCAACATAAGTGTGCCTCGTTATGACTTCTACTTCCAAACCGGACGCTATCCCTCTCGTAATGGGAATTCACTTTCCAATATGCTGCTCACACCTTCATATTAGTCGTTATTGTCGAGTATTACAGCGAATACACACATATATGAAAGCACAGCTATATTTATCCGTAACGGTCTGTCTGGGGGACAACTGACCACTTGCATGAGACGGGATTTACTTACTATTGAATTATTGACTTTGTATTAAAACGCTTCAATGAAGAGCGCGTTTTTTATTGTCAATTAAATGCTTTTGTTCCGTATGTAAAAACAGATTTTGAAGGTTCGTGATAAAATATGTCGTGTCAACATTAGCGAAAACGTCACGAGAAAAATTCTATGATTGTCGCAATGGTAATCAATTTATATTATACCACATATATATCGACATAAAATCATAAAATACACCAATATTTCAAATAAAGACACACATTACTCGATATGTTTTCAGATACGCATGTACTAAAACAATAGTAACACAGCAGTCGGTCTGGAGAGCTGAGAAATATGCTGTTTAGGAATGACTACATATTAATTTAAGTACACACACACGCATATATATATATATATACATATATATATATATATTAATATATATATGTATATACATATATATATATATTAATATAATTATCTACTGACACGTGTTTCGTCGTCTGTGTCTTATCAGAGTTGCTGAATCTTGCGAGATTCGAAATCGGGACCCCATGGACAAAAGCTGAAACCTCTTCCATTAGGGTATCTCACGCAACTGCTAGTGTATCGCGTTTTATGTAGATATTATTTGTTTTTGTTTTTGTTTTTGCGATACTTGTTTTGAAATGAATTTTACGAAAGTTCATATTTACGTAAATGCGATTTGGGAATAATATTCCCTTTGACCAACATGGTACCTCCAAATGGGGAGCGGCATATGTATTATTGTTTGAAATATAATTATCCACTGGCATGTGTTTCGTCGACTACGACATATCAGGGTAAATGAATCTAACGAGATTCGAGATCGAGACCGCCTGAACAGAAGTGTAAACCTCTACCATTTAGTTACCTCGCGCGACTTCTGCAATGTATCGCGTTTTATGTAGATGTTATTTGTTTTCGGTTTTGCGATACTTGTTTTAAATGCATGTTACGAAAGTGAATTTTTACACACACACAGACACACACGCACACACATATGTAATATACGGCATAATCACGTTGACACAATGGTTCCCGTCAGATCACCAAAGTTAAGCAACGTTGAGCCTGGTCATTACTTAAATGGGTGACCAATTTGGAGAGTCCAGGTGCTGTATGTAGAAGGACGTCGACACCTCCCTTCAAAAAGTTGCAAAAGCCTAACGTCGTCATCTCCCCTAACGGGGATATACATGCAACTGGGGAACGCTTGTGAATTTCATACTCCCATGAAACTTCCTCCTTCGGAGGAAGCCGGCTAAACCCTGAATAGTGTTGGTGCTGACTGCACAAACACACAAACACACACATATACACATACACACACATACACACACACACACACACACACACATATATATATATATATACACACAGACATAGAGAGAGAGAGAGAAAGAGAGAGAAAGAGAAAAAGAGACGGACAGACAGACGGATAATTATCCACAGAAAAAATGTTTTGCTACATCTTCAGTGCAGCTAGATTAGCAATTACCTCCAGCCGCGCTAGCTTTTTTTTTTTTAATCTATCCATCATCAAGCTCTGATCCCTGTATGGCATAAAAATAAATGAATGGCGCTTGTCTTAAAAATAGTCCTTGTTTTGACAAGATTCTGCGACTGGCCTTTACTCCTGATCTGGTATAGAATACATACATCAAATCCGTTGTCAAGATCGCTGAAAAAATGATATGATCATTCTACTGCTCCAGTAGATATCTCAATGCCAATGACATTTTCAAAATGCATAAGTACGTCCTACGATTGAGTACTGTTTTGACATCTGGGTAGTTGCTGCTAGATGAACTTATCCTGCCCTGACAAAGTTCAAAATAACTTTTGTAGTCTGGTTGTTGGTGCACTTTTCTCTTCCTTGCAACCTCTTTTTCCACAGAAGAAACTGTGCGTGCCTGTCTCTGCTCTGTCGTTATTTTCATAGCAAGTGCTTCTCTCAGCTCCAATCTATGGTCCTCCCGCAGATAAACACTTGTCTAGCGGAAAGTACTATTAATAATTCCCCATACTCTTTATCTGTGTCTCAACAGAAACGTAGAATTTATCAACAAAGCTTCGATCTTCTAACTGCCCGCCTAAACTCCTTCCGTTTCTCTGATTTCCAGCTCACTACATTATGATTTTTGTTAAGTGCAACGTGAAAAACTTATTGATGAGCCGTCCTTTAAAGTAATTCAATTCATCAAATTTCCACTACTAACGATTATTATGGGGTTGTCCCATTGACTACCTTACAATCATTAACCTTATCCCCGAGTGTAACACCCCGGGCGTACTCCTTTCTAAAAAAAAGAGAGCGATAGTCGAAACTTCTAACCGTTACACTATTTGGCTGATGCTAAGAGAGTTATGTTCAATTAACATAATTAAACATGTCTAAACGCCTAAAGTCCATTTCTTTACACAAGTAGCATTTCGTCATACGCTCGTGCCAGTTTGTTGTTACGCTCTTTAGTATGCTCAATCTATGAAAGGGAGCATTTAAAGTCATCCGTTGACGGAATGTTTCACGGTATCACAGCTCTTCAGTATGGCTAGACTAGCAACTACATATATGTATAAACCTAATCTGTTTTCTATTCGACGTGATGCTCCCTCCTCCACCAGATATTTTATAAATTGTTTAGTTGCGGTTTGACAACATAAATAGAATCATCAGACTTCCAGATCAAACAATACGTTCCATTAAAGAATCGAGATGCAAATTATTCAATATCTGATGTTTCGAATAATAAATACGGCTCGATTATTAGTGAACACCTTATACATTACTATTTTTACCACCAAGTTTAGTATTGATTTATTTTTCTATTCTTAGCAAGTCGCATTTGCTTTTTAATTAAAAAGATTTAGAAAGAACTTACATTGAGACGTTCTCAATATTTTATGCTTTATGTTTATATAGTGTCCGTTTTATTTTTCTCATTTAATTCGTGCAATATTTCCATTTTCATAATTAAATCGTAATTTCCTAATCTTCAATTTTTCTCTGCTACCTAAACCTTTCACTTTTTAAACATTTTAATTCATTCTCTTTAATAAATGCAGCCTATATAAAATCATCAGAAATGCTGTAATCCTATATATATATATATATATATATATATATATATATATATAACTACTTAATTTACTCACTCAATTAATATACGAAAGTATAGATTTATGCGTAAACTTTAAGTACTTACTTTAAATGTGCTCAATACGTAGGTAGAGCTAGTTATTAATTTATACAATATATATGGCGATTAAGCTACACTGAATATTCGGCGTTTCATCCACTCTAGGACTCTGCAGGCTTATGCGCATAAGCCTAAGGAGTCCTAGAGTGGAGGAAACGCCGAATATTCAGTGTAGCTTAATCGCCATATATATTTTATAAATTACTATATATATATATATATATATATATATATATATATATATATATATATATTAAATTGTGATACAATGAATTTCAAAAAAACTCTCATTGAAATGAAATGAAGTGGATGAGTTTCATATCAAAGAATTTTATTATTCTTAGCAAGACAAAGACTTCTTTAGAAAATTAATCTCCTTAACATATAGGGTTTCGATGTCTACTATCTCATCAGAGGAGAGAAAATATTAGCAAATACTATAAAGGTATGCACCCTATTTGCTAAAGTCAGTGAGACATTGAAAGTCAAAGTCAAAATAATAAATTTATCAGAAGTCCTGTAGCAGGAGGATTTGCAGAAGAAGGATATGAAAGTTTTTTTCTTAGATCCAGCTTGTTTTTTTGCGTTCTTTACATCCGTTTGGTAATAAGATCCAAGTTATATATTGGGTAATCCGCATTGCTGTGCAGATATCCGACTCGAGCAAGTGCTTGTATAAATTTATTTGTGGGTCCAGCAATAATAGTTCAAAGTCTGGTGGCATCCTTTTCATTAGAAGTCTACATTATTTTTAGTGGGGCGAGGCGTTAATAGAAGGGAGAGTAGGTAGTACTGAATGGTAGGAAGTGGGGTGAAACACATGTGCATATCCATCCCTATATACACATGCATACACATATACAAACACACACATACACACAATATACACATATACATATATATACATACCCACATACACACACATATATATACATATACATACATATACATATATATACACATACACACATAAACATATATATATATATATATATATATATATATATATATATATATATATACATACACAGCAGAATAGATATCTGTTTAAACAGAATTCAAAGAATCATAAAGTTTGGTCGATCTCTTAATTGAAGTGAGGTCGTGTACTTAATATAGAGACTTGGTTCGGGAAGGAAAAAAAAATATACACGCACTTTCTCGAGTCGGATATCTAACCAGCAATGCGGATTGCCCAATATATAACGTAGACCTTATTACCAAACGGATGTAAAGAACGCCTAACATGGATTTTACCAAGCAAGCTGGATCTAAAAAAACTTCCATATCCTTTTTCAGCAAATCCCCCTGCAACAGGACTTCTGATAAATGTATTATTTTGACTTTGACTTTCCATGTCTCACTGACTTTAGCAAATAGGGCGCATACCTTTATAAGTATTTGCTAATATTTTCTCTCTTCTGATGAGATGGTAGACATCGAAACCCTATAGGTTAAGGAGATTAATTTTCTAAAGTAGTCTTTGTCTTGCTTAGAATAATAAAATTTCTTTGATATGAAACTCAACCACTTCATTTCGTTTCAATGAGAGTTTTTTTCAAATTCATTGAATCACAATTTAATTTATTTGCTCTATCTTGAATATCGAGCAATTCTTGTTTAGATGGGATAATCTATAGAATATTACTGCCAGTAATATTTTGTAAACTTTGCAATCTCACGTTTCCATAACAACTGATTATTAAATAAAACTATTCTGAAGTATATATATATATATATATATATATATATATATATATATATATATATATATATATATATATATATAGAGAGAGAGAGAGAGAGAGATACAAGGGCGTGCAATAAGTAATGGCCCTGACCAACTTCCCATAGAAGTAGAGCAACGAAACTTGGAACACTTATTAGTCTTTCTCTATATAAGAACCACCCAGAGTTATGCATTTCTCCCATCGTTTGATGCAGCTCTGGATACCGCTTTTGTAGAACATCCCAGGTTTGTCCTCCACCCACGACGTGACTTCAGAAATCAAGGCTGCATCACTTGGGAAACGCTTTCCTTTCAAAAACAACTTCATAGCTGGAAAAAGGTTAAAGTCAGAGGCTGCAAGACCAGGAGAGTAGGGAGGAGGGAGGTAAATTTCATATTAAACACCCGTGCTTCGGATCTGGCGACATGTGTGTTGTCGACTGGAGAGTTGTCCTTCAGGAGGAGGGTACCTTTGCTGATCTTGCCCCGCCTCTTGATTTTGATAGCTTCCCTTAATTTCCTCAAAAGTGAAGCATAATAGGTTCCTATAATTGTGGACCCTTTCCCAGGAAATCTGCCATCACTACTCCGTCCTGGTCCCAGAAGACTGTGAGCATGATCTTGCCATGGGAGGGCTGCACCTTTCCCTTCTTCGGGGGTGGTGAGTCCAAATGCTTCCACTGCATTGGCTGGGCTTTGGTCACTGGATCATAGTGATGGACCCAGGTTTCATCCTGTGTAATCAGTCTTTTGAAAACTTTGACTCATCTTCTTGGTAGATCTCCAAATTCATCCTCGCGCACTCGACGCGTTCTCGCTTCTGGAATGGTGTGACCAACCTGGGAATCCATCAATGGTCATGAATGATAGTTTACACAGACCCTGTACTAATCTTGACATATTGGGCCTTTTGGCGAATAGTAATGCGCCGATCTTTCAAAATGGCAGTCTCAACTTAACGGGCAGATTCCTCATCAATGGCAAAAGGGGGCGACCGGGTTTTGGAGCTTTTTCCACAGACTTCCGCCCATGTTTGAATTCACGATGCCAGCATTTTCCAAGCTCATATGATGGGGCATTATCATCATGTGTTTCTTTCATTTCATCAAAAGTCTCCTGTGGTGCGCATCCTTTCAAATACAAAAACCGGATAACTGCTCGACATTCAACAGGCTCCATTTCACACCTGAGTCAGTTTAAACACCTGTAAAACAGACACCACTTACTTCGGAGCTGTAATTTTCCACATAACCCGTAGAGCTATAAATTATTGCTCGTGCAAAGTTTCAGCTCGGTCAGACAACTGGAAGTGAGTAAGAGGAATTTCTTATTGCACGCCTCTCGTGTATATATATATATATATATATATATATATATATATATATATATATATATATACACTTGTGCCCGATATTATTCATACCCCCTCTTTAAAATTGAGTTTATTAGGTGTAACTTTGTAAGAATTTATTGGTTACGTCCATATTGATACATATCCTTAATAAACCTCTTCTGATCATTTTCGTCATTTTAAAATCTCGGGATACTTGTAATAAAAGAAATATACAGCTATTTATAAAATCTGCAATGTTCAAAAATAATCATACCCCCTTATTTTTTCAGTATTAATCGAGTTTCTGACTGTTTGTTTCCTGTTTGATTCTTATTTTGAATGCTTTTATACAACCTTTGATTAATTTCATTCCTTTTTTTTGCATTTTTCAGGAATTAAAATGATATCAACTGAAAACCAAAAAAAGAATAAAAATTATTAGAATGGGGAAGAAAAAAGAGCTTAGTAATGATCTTAGGACTAAAATTGTGAATTCACATAAGGATGGTTTAGGTTACAAGTCAATTTCCAAGAAATTTGAGGTCCCTACAGCAACAGTACAGAGCATCATCAAAAAATTCCAGAGCCACCACACAACAAACAACTTGATTGGTAGAGGAAGGAAAAGGAAACTGTCTGCTAGAGCCACCAGGAATATTGTAAGAAGTGTTAATGCAAATCCAACCACCACTACTAAGGACATTTTAGAAAATCTGGAGTCTTCTGGCATAAAAATATCAAGGCAAACATTGCAAAGGACTCTGCATGAAAATGGTCTGAAAGGAAGAAGACCAAGAAGGACTCCATTGCACACCGGAAAACGCCTTGCAGCACGTCTAAAGTTTGCTAGGACCCATGTGAATTCTCCAGAGTCCGTTTTCTCAAGTATTTTGTGGACTGACGAAACAAAAATTGAATTGTTTGGCCATATGGACGCTTCTTACGTTTGGAGGAAGAAAGGAGAAGCTTACAACCCAAAGAACACCATACCCACGGTGAAACATGGTGGTGGTAGCCTAATGTTTTGGGGCTCCTTTTCGGCTAGTGGTCCAGGTAGTTTGGTCAAGATAGATGGAACCATGAAGAAGGAGCAATATTTGGAGATACTCCAGAAAAACATTAGACAGGATGCGGAGAAGCTCCATTTAGGACCAAACTGGGTCCTTCAACAGGATAATGATCCAAAACATACTGCCAAAATAGTCAAGAAATGGTTTGAGGATAATCACATTAATGTTTTGGAATGGCCTAGCCAGAGTCCTGACCTGAACCCTATCGAAAACCTCTGGCACATATTGAAAACTGAGGTTAAAAAGCGGAAACCTAGAAATTTGAGGGATTAAGAGAACTACTGCATTGAAGAATGGTCAAAAATCAGTGTTGATGCTTGTAAAAACCTTGTTGATAAATATCCAAAACGGTTACAGGCAGTTATTAAGAATAAAGGGCATGCTATTGACTATTAGTAAGAGAGGTATGAATAATTTTGAACTAGTGCCATTATTGTTTTTCTTAGTATAATGCTTCAAACTTGCATAATTTATTTATTTGTTGAGTTTAAATTAAATGCTTATGCTTGATTTATTGTTTGAAATCCCTTTAATATTGTCTATCTTCTGGTTTGAGCAATATTCTTATAGAAATCTCAAAGATCCGAGGGGTATGAATAATATCGGGCACAAGTGTATATATGCCTGCTTATCTACCTGTTCCTTACAATTTTGCTCGAAAACTACTCGGAGGATCTGGCTGAAATATTGTAGAGACTTATATTATTGTAAAGCGCAGTGAACATAGAAATATTGTTCGTTTGGATACACTGTTAAATATGTACAAGGACATTTATTAAGGTTGAATATTTTCTGTGAAACTGCCGGGTCGGTTTGGTTCACATTTTAACAAGACCTTTGTTGTGGTAAGATGAACTGAGGTAAGCTTTGTGCACAATTTTGGATGTCAAGGAATTTATAGGGATAAGGATTTAATTAAAAATTCAGAATGAATTAAATCATATTCAACATTCATGTAAGTTTATTTCGTTTACCTATCAGGGGGCTATAATAGAACGCCCGCTTTAAAACATAAATATATTCACGTTTTTATATATATTCGTTTTGTTTTTCTTTAGTTCTAACCGTGTATATATATATATATATATATATATATATATATATATACACGGTTATACACGTGTATATATATATATATATATATATATATATATATATATATATATATATATATATACACGGTTAGAACTAAAGAAAAAACAAAACGAATATATATATGTTTATATATATATATATATATATATATATGGGGCTTCTCAAGATAATGTTCTCTATTTTTTATTCCGCCCGAATGGTTCAGCGGGATTTCAAATCGCATCATAATGATGTCTTAGTTATACATTTATGACATATAATTTCATCTCTCTATTGCTGATATGGACTGTTTGAGACTTTGAGTAAGTAACCATTGTCATGAATATGCGTGCATCAGAAACAGAAATGCACCATTAGAATCCTTTCAAAATTGTGGAGCATAAACTGTCGCTTGTTTAATGGTTCAAATCCCGCATTCATAGATCTGAAAAATGTTTAGGCTATGTATTTCCCCTTCACTCCTCACATTAAAAATCGGCCTCGTGCCTACTTTTCTCGGTGGGGAAGCAAATAAATACCAACCCCACATATAAGACCTTGGTCAATGTAGGGGCAACCCTTCATACCAATTGTCACTGACCAGCTCCCCTACTCCCTGGGGTGCTGGTCCCCATTTACCCTTCACTCCTCACATTTAAAATCGGCTTTGTGCCTAATTTGCTCAATGAGGGAGCAAATAAATACCCTTTTCTTGGCCTTTTGGCCAAGATCAAAGTGTAGTATATTTTCTTACTACATGCTGTGCTTATTGTGATATAAAGTGGGGGAATACTTTTCTGTATTAATTTAATATAAAATACCATCCCTTTACAACCAGTCAGTCTCGAAACCATTCAAGTCATTCTCCAGATCATTCAAGTTGGTTTTGAAGGATCCCAGTTATTTTTAAGTATTCAACTCATTCATAAGCTCATTCAATTCATCCTTAAGTTCATTAAAGTCATTCTAAATCATTTACTTTTTATTTATTTAAGTCATTTCAGCTCATTTTTCGGTCATTTTAGTTTATCTTTAAGAATTTCATGCCAATCCTACATTCACGCATTCATTCATTATACGAGAGCACGCGACTAATGGCTATCGGCCTTGTTTTCTTATATCTTCCATAATGAGTTACATTGTCACTTAGATGCAATATTGGGGGATGTTTTATGAGGAATATTCTAAGATGTGAGTTTTGCAGCTAAATGTTCGTAAACTTTAAATTAAAAATTTCGCATGTTGCTACAGTTTCGAACACAGGGAAGATTACAATGGCAGTTCTAGGATATATCCTATTACTGTAAATTAATTTCTACCAATTGAAGGCCTCAGCAGTGAAAGAAATCGTGTTGATCGGCAGTATATATGTTGCAGGAGATACCAAATGCTGTATGTGGCTTGAAGTACTTGTAAAACAGCACACATGTGAGCTATTGCTGCAATAGGACATATGTTTGATTATTGTCGACAGTGTGAGGCTATTTTGGACCCTATGTAAAAGGAAAATAATAGTGATTGACCCATTATATTAGCTGTCTATCCTCTATACATATATTAAACACGTAGGACACAAAATGCTATGTTTGGGTCTTTGTTTTCACTTTCCTCCCTAAGTCGAGAAATAAAAACCAACAGAGATAAAACCAAGAACATCACAGATTCAGTATTGTAATTATTTATTGAATTTCCTGTTTTAATGGAAACTTTATAAAACAAGGAGATAGATTAAAGACTTCATACTACAAATAACCCTCAAAGACTAATAGAATTTCATGAATTAATTATATTGAAACAGGTATTAGAATTTTTGTCAAAGAAGGGAAGTCTTTGGACGATGTATTTTTGTATGAATAAAACATTAACTAATGATGACGTATTTTAATGCCAGCCATATTTTTTTCTATTTTATTTTTTATTTTTAAAATTGTCTTTATTTAGGAAAAAAAACCATTAAGCCAGAATTATGGACATTGCTTCATTAGAGAAATGTTATATTATGAAAAGAAAATGTTATTAAAAATGATAAAATATTTTATTAAAAGGTATAAAAAAAAGGTATTATAATAAAAAAATAAACATAATGCGACTAAAATAAAAAAAAATGTGTAATTTATTATTAAACATAGGAGTTAAAAACTGGAATTAGATAGCGAAATTAATTAAGTTTTTTAAGTAAAAGAGAAAAAAATAATCTGTGATTTATGAAACTTTTCATTCTGAAGACATTATTCAGCGTTTGCTTTTAAGCTAAAAATAGCTCGACTTTGTAAAATATTTTTGAAAACATTTTGACCAGTTTGGTCGCCCATTGAATAGGGTAGCCATGTTGCATCAGGAAGAGTGAACTGAACAGCTTATTATTTCTCTAAAAAAATACAGTTTAAACATCAATGTTGCTCGCAATTCTATATCCTTTTTTTACATAGGCATCACCACATTATCAATGCCAAGAGGCCACTCAAGGATAAGGGTTCCACCTATTTCTAACTCTATCGTTCGGGCTTATATGTTTACTAGTTTTTTTTTAGTTATACGGCATACTTGTGTTGACACAAAGGTACCTGCTTGATCACCGAAGTTAAGCAACGTTGAAACTGGTCAGTACTAAATGAGTGACGATTTCAGACTTCCCGGTGCTGCATGTGCTCTCCGCTTATATCGGCATCGTTTCCAGTTGTCCTGGACTTCTCCTTGCCACTGGACTCAAACACTGCCGATTAAGGAAAGGTGGGTGAAGCGATTGCGCAACCCTTGCCTCACAATTACACGCGCAGCTGCCCCTACAGGGAGTATTTGTTGTCTTTCGAGACTGAACGGAGGCATCGTCTTCGTCGTATCTAGTTAAAAATTAGCAAAAATCATAACACGCTGACTTATCGTTAGTGCATTATTGATGGGTAAAAATAGATTAATATCTGCTCATTTGGACCTTAATACTGACCACTTCTATTCTGATTAAGCTCTAACTGTTTCTCAAACAAATAGCGTAGTACTTTGTTCAGGGCGATTATCGTCCCACCATCCATTGTAAAATGCAAGCGAAGTTGGAGCAGTAGTTCATGAAATAAAAATGAATGAAAATAATTATCGTATAAATCCCTGTAAATCTCTCACTGTGTAAAAATCGGATGTGATAATAATTAGTTCGCTGCACATTATTATCACAAAAGTCAATTATGGAATTTCTGCCAGATTGGGCAGTAGTTTCGCTGAATAAGTCGAACTTAATAAGTAATATCTGTTATTTTTATATCATCCCTAACTGGGTATCGAACAGATACCGTAATACTTATATAGCTGCACCGTATTTTAACAAAAGACCGAAAAAATTCAGCATCATCCGCTCAGTAATTTTCTAGAAAAAAAGTTAAACCGACAGACAAATAGACAAATACACTGAGAGTACTATGATATAGATTTGTCCGAACACATGGTTTAAATAGTATTTTTATTGGTAGTAATGTCCCGTATTTGTTGAATGAACTATACGGATCTTCTATTTTATAGTAAAATAGCGAAATGGCCTAAACTAAACCGGAATTGAATGATACTCAAAACTATGCACTTGTTCACTATACTGAACGAACGGTATTATTAATTTTGCTTTACTCTCAGCCCCCATTCGTGTCGCTCAATATTCTATAATAACATTCTAACCCGTCCGTTTAAATGTATGTATGTATGTATGTATGTATGTCTGCCTAAAAATTTCGCCAGATGCGACGGATTTTCAGAGATCGGTATCGTTTTTAAGCACGGCTTTTCGGCCGACAAATATCGAAACATTGTAATCCCTTCTTTTCGATTGACTAATTTTTATTTAAACATTCGTCACTTCCGGTTTGGCGATGGACGCAACAGCAAATACGCCTAGTTTTTTTTTCACATTCTTTTCCTCCTTCGCGATACGGATTCGAGCCAGCCTGACTATTAATTTTTTGTCTGTTCAACACACACCTCCAAACATATGGCCAACGATGGCCACCAGGCTCGTCTAATATAGTTAGAAGAGGCGTAAATGTTTGAAAACTATGATTCAACTATGAAAATCGTATATTCGTATTCAAAGTTCATTGGTGCCGTATGACTATAGCCTATTAAAAATTAAGGTTACATATATATATATATATATATATATTTATATATATATGTATATATATATATCTATATATATATATATATATACATATTGTCATCCGCATACAGTACTGTTAAGTTGTATCAAAACTCATTAGTGCGGTTTGATTTACCCACATATATATATATATATATATATATATATATATATATATATATATATATATATATATATATAATCAGGATGACCCGACATTACTAGAGATGTAATGCCGATCAACGAATGTTTAACACTCGCATATTTTTTATTGTCATCGAAATCGGGGAAACCGCCCATTTTTTAAACATATCTATTAGTAAACTCCTCTAGCTGGGGATATATCAAGATTTCCCTGGGCAAAGCTCACATGTATCTTGCAATTACTTTGTTAACCATGCATTGTAGTATACATTGCACTGCAGACAACCTAATGTTTATTTTATGAAATTATTTAGACAGTATGGATTTAGATAATGTCGTTTATTGCAGATATATTAACAGTCATTTCTGTGCGAAGAAACCATGAACAGGTGGGCGAAGGCAGTGCTGTAGCTGTTCATATGTCCAACGTTTTTTTAAGAAAGTATGGTACGAAAAGCTGCTAATGAAAATTAAAGCGTACATTTAAAGTCGACGTATACAAAATATATTTAGACAATTAGACCATCCAGCTTGTGATTGAAAGACGTACATCCAAGAGCATATCATTAATTCGGGAATATTTCAGGACCGATCTTGGACTACTATTATTCCTTATATTCATTAATGATCTCCCTGTAATATTGTGCCCGAGATGGGTATATATACTAATGATACAACGCTCTATTACATGAACTACTGGAAAAAACGGATGTTCACAAATGTAAGACAAGGTCAGAATCGTTGAAAATGCCATCCAGACCGCAGTGGAATCGGGCCATAAATGCACGGTAACATTTAATCCTCATAAGAATAAGCTGCTCTCCTTTAACAATTACAAGCCGCCTCTAAACTTACCGATATCCATGACAAATAACACCCCTCCTGAGAATTCTTTCTTCAAACTTACCCGCCTAACATTCAATAAGGCAATATTAACTTGAAGAAATACATTGAGAACATTGCAGATGCTGCTGCAGATAATGTGTTTCATCTATCGTGCTAGACAACTACTCACAGCTGAGAGTGTTCTGTACGTCTACAAGACCATCGTTCGCCCATGCGTGTAGTATTGTTGGCATATGTTGGCCGGTGTATCTACCATTCGTCTCTTCTTCTCGGATAGCGGTAAAAGTCTTCAATATAGCAGGTCCCACTTTGTCAACTAAGTGTCAAATGCAGTCCCATCGGCGCAATGTTGCATCCCTGTGCCTGTTTTATGAGTATTTTAATGGAATGGGCTCTGATGAACTTGTTGCACTTACGCCCACCCGACGTACATATCCCTTATAAATCCACTTAGCAAGAACATCTCACACTTTTACTGTTGAGGTCCCTAAAGGACAGATTCCTTATAGCCTTATAGTTTCTGTCCTCAAACAGACAGACTTTCGAATTCCATTTCTGCTAACTGATTCCCTGAGTGTACTTATAGAGATGTTTTAATGCTACATAAGCAAACAATGTGTTAATCTTTTCTAAGCATGGTAACAACTAGTAATCCCTCACGCCCTAAGTGACGAAATGGTTAGGGGTGAACGTCAGTAAAAAAAAAAAACATATAATAATGTATTTAATCAAAGGTTTAAATTCAAAACATTTTATCATACTTCAATTTCTCTGTAAGCTGAAACATACTTTTCTAACGCGCCTCTGTCACATCAAATAGCCTACTCTTGTTTATATATGCCTGTCTTTACTGGTTGTGCGGTGATTTTTGTTTGAATTTAAGTTAAACATGAAAATGTCAAGTATCACAGTTTAATTCTGCTTTAAAGATAGGTACATTCATTTCGAACGCGCCCCTTTCATACCAAAGAACATATAGTAGCTTTTGTAAAAAAGGGTAAATCTTATACACCAGATTCTAAGTCATGTGGCTTCTGCACCACCGAAGCTATAACTATACCTGCTTCCCCTGAAAGTAGTTATATAATAAACTCTAAAAACGTACTGATATCCTCTTGCAAACATAAGTCCAAATTTAAATATGCTAAATTTGAAATTATATAGCTATTAATTTAACCTTTCATATATATATATATATATATATATATATATATATATATATATATATATATACATATATATTTACATATATACACATATATATATATTTCTATGACATTATCGTTTTTCTACATACTTTCTTAGCAATTTATTTCCCTGTAATATTGATTGCAATTCGGTATTTCTTCTTTTTGTCCGGTTTTACATCTGCAATCTCCGTTTCAATTTTTAAATATTCCTCTCAATCAAATATATCCATTTACCTACACATTTATTTTCTGCGTGCATGTTTACTTATATTTTACTATGTACATTTACTTGCATAATAATTTGCCTTATTCCGGAAGTTGTAGATTCCGGTCATCCTCTCCCCTTAATTAAAAAAAAAACAACTCTTTATTTATTTACTCATCTATTTACTTATATGTATGCATATATATGTATGTGTATATGTGGGCGCGTTTTGTATATATATATATATATATATATATATATATATATATATATATATATATATATATATATATATATGTATGGATATGTGTAAGTGTATGTATTCATATATATATGTATGTATGTATTATATACATATCTCACTTATTAATTCATTTGCTTCCTTAAATAACTCCTGTTGAAATTAAATTTTTAAGTATTAATTGTACATTTCAGTTAACCTCTTTTCTGCTTCAAATTTTTGGCGCCTTTTCGAACGTCATCTTGTCTGGGTAATTTTTACATTGGCTTTTCTATTCTAATATTTACTACATCTCCATTATTTTTTCTTCTTCTTCTACTTCTCCCTTTTTTTCTTCTTCTTCTTCTTCTTCTTCTTCTTCTTCTTCTTCTTGCTACTTATTCTCCCAATATTAGTCGAGCCTAGACAGTCGATTTAAAGTCGATATATATATATATATATATATATATATATATATATATATATATATATATATATATTAAAATAAGGGAGAAGTCACAAACAATGTGTATTTTTTAACATTTTTTTTATTATTCCGTGTCTTGGTTTTTCATTGAGAATTATGTTTGGATCATTGTAATAATGTTTTTAAGTCATTGTCGTTTTTACGCGCGTTTCAGACGTTCTGTGAAGCGTCCTCGTCAGAAATTATTTTCAAAAGTGTTGGAGATGTTAAAATGGCAATTTTCGTAGTTAATTTAAAGTTTTTCCAAGGGTTGGGAGCTTTATAGTGCTTATTATTCATTGGCATGCTCAATTTTTATTACTCTTTTAATGGGCTAGTCGCTTTCTCTTTCTGCTAATGTTTTTTTCTTTTCCTTTAGGGTGGGGTAGGGTGTGGGTGTGTGCGTGTGTGCGTGTGTGTGTGTGTTTGTGTGTGTGTGCGCGTGTGTGTGTGTTTGCTTTTATTTGTTTGGGAATGTGTATATTGTTTTATAGTGTTTTGAGGTTATTCGAGGGAGGCCGCTGACCTGGTTGTAGTCGCTTTCTCTTTCTGCTAATGTTTTTTTATTTTCCTTTAGGGTGGGGTAGGGTGTGGGTGTGTGCGTGTGTGCGTGTGTGCGTGTGTGTGTGTGTGTTATTTGCTTCCTTAGGAAGACGACTGTGATCCGAGGTCGTTACTAATGTGTATGTGTCAGGAGGGGGGACCAGCTCTTCTGAAATAAGGGTAGGGGTGCTTTCATTCTATTTTGATATTCATTTTTTGGATTCTTGGATTTTAGTATTATGATTTTTCGTTTTAGTCTTTTCGGGTATTCTTTATATTATGTTTGTTTGGAAAGAGGGGTGTATTTAAAATATGTATTGGGGATTTTTTAATGTTTCTATTTATTTGTCTCCCCATGTGTAAAGAGTAATAAAAATTGAGCATGCCTGTAGAATAATCAAAAGAACTGTGTTAGGCAATAACACACAACAATAATAATAATAATAATAATAATAATAATAGCAGCAACACTTACCAAGGGTCCAGCTTATACACAAGACAGACACCAGATTGAGCTGGACTAAGGGCTTGTATTTATGTACAAGCATATCCAATCAGGTGATTCAGCCAATCACAATCCAAAGAATAGACTGGCCCACTTTAGTCTTTGTCAAGTTATCCACAACTTGAACGCTGACCGAAAGTCCACTACACAATTCAACATGGCGCTGCGAACAGGATTCGAGACAGAAAATTGGGAAGACTATTTCCTCAAAGCAGGCATTGCTGCCGATTCCGCCAAGAGCTACGCTGCAACTTTTGTGAAGGAAAAACTGAGGATAGAAAACCTTCAAGTAATGGATCGAGCCATGCTAAGAGAATTGGGAATCACAACAATGGGAGAAGCTCTGTCTATCCTTCGACAAGCCAAGGAGCCCGCTACCCAGACCACCTATATTAAGGCACCAGCTGCAAGGCCTCCCCAACTTCATCTCGAAATGACCCCTCAACAATTCAGAAAAATTCGGATTGACTGGGAAGTATTCACCAGAATAACGGAACTGCCAACTTTTCAGGCCAATACCCAGTTATACAGTTGCGCTGATGAATCCGTTCAAAACGCAATCATAAATACGTACCCTAAGTTCTTCACCACCAACCCAGACAAGCTGCTAGAGATGACAGAAGCATTGGTAACTCAAAAATCAAATCCCATGGTCCATCGGATGACATTTGCATCTATATCACAGCATGAAGATGAACCCATCCAACAATACCTTGTTCGTCTTAGGTCCACGGCCATAGACTGTCATTTCTCATGCCCCAACTGCGATCACGACCTGTCCGACATTTACATCAAGGACCAATTTATCAAAGGGATATCGAATGATGCGCTTCAGACCGATCTACTGGCAAAAGCCGGGTTGTTAAAACTCTCAACCAAAATATTTGTCATGCTGAGGCATTTGAGTCTGCACTACGGGACCAAACCGCAATGACTGATACCTCAGACATAGCTACAGTCCGGATGTCAAGCTATCGAAAAAAAAACTGCTGTACAGACTAGCAGAGGCAATATTCGCACTAGCTCTACTGCTACTCACAACGATAACATTGCTGATAAAGAACCCCGTCAGACTTGCATAGGTTGCGGTAGTCACCAACACAGTACTCCAAGGACAAGTGCCCGCCATTTAACATGTCCGGCATGGAATCAAATGTGCAACACTTGTGGGAAACTTAACCATTTCTCAGCAGTGTGCCGGACAAAGAAATATCGCCCGGCAGTGATAAAAAGTTTTGAAGACCAAGAAGCTCCCATGAATACACTCATGGCCCATATCACATTCGATCAAATGAGGGACCCCATTAGGACTACAGAAGGTGATCTGTTAACTGAAATAAATGCATCAGTAATCCCATTCTCACCAAAACCAGATCCCAGACAAGCTGTCAATATCCCTAGGAGTTGTAGTACAACGCTAAAGGTTTTTCCTGACAGTGGTGCCGCCATTTGTCTTGGGGGACCAAAGCATTTAATCAAAATGGGCCTCACAGAGATTAGTCTTGTCCAATCAAGAAAGATCATACGAACAGTTGGAGGTTTCACACTCATGTGTCAGGGTTGGCTACCAGTTGAGTTTGTGGTCAGAGGGAAAACAACTAAACAAGCCCTCTACATATGCAAGGGCATAATACGGCTTTATCTCAGCAGAGCAGCCTGCATCGATGTGGGAATATTGCACACACATTTTCCAAACCCTTTAGCAGACGTACATGAAGAGGTAGACACCGAGTCTAAAAAGTGTGTAGATCAATTGCGAAATCGCCCCAAAAACCTCACTTTTCCCGCAACAGAAGATAACATAGGCAAACTTAAGAGCTGGCTCCTAGAAAAGTTTGCCAAAACGACATTCAACAAAGATGGGATATTTCCAGCCATGTCCGGCCCAGCTGCCCACATTCACCTCAAAGAGGGAGCAATCCCTAAAGCCAGGCATAACCCAATTCCTGTACCCTTCGACTTCAAGGAACCAGTAAGACAAGCCCTTTGGAAGGATGTAGAAAAAGATATCATAGCTCCAGTACCCGTGGGTATGCCTATTGATTGGTGCAGTACTATGGTAATAACTGCCAAAAAGAATGGTAATCCACGGAGAACAATAGATTATCAACACCTTAACTCTCAATGCAAGCGAGAAACCCACCATACTGGGTCGCCATTCCAGTTGGCACTGCAAGTGCCACCTAGAACAAAAAATAGTCTTAGACGCTGTTGATGGATACCACTCGATTCTCTTAGACAATGAGTCTCAATCATTAACCACCTTCATAACTGAGTGGGGAAGATACATGTATCTTAGGATGCCTCAAGGATATGTCGCATCTGGGGATGCTTACACGCGCAGATACGATGAGATAATAAAAGATATCCCACGCAAGGTGAAGATAGTAGATGATACCCTGCTATATTATTCTAGCATTGAGGGAGCCTTTTATCATACCTTCGATTTTCTGCTCCAATGTGCTAAGAATGGAATTGTGCTCAACACCGACAAATTCCAATTTTGTCAGGATGTCGTACAATTTGGAGGCCTCCAGATAACTTCTTCAGGAGTGACCCCTTCTGAGTCCATGATACAAGCGATACAGGATTTTCCAGTCCTAAGGACAATTACTGATGCCAGATCATGGTTTGGGCTTGTCAACCAAGTAGCCAGGGCATATTCACTGGGTCCAGTTATGGTGCCTTTTCGGGACCTCGTCAAAGAAAACTCCAAATTTGCTTGGAATCAAAACCTTGAAGACGCATTCAAAGATTCCAAGCGAGTTATAATTCACCTAGTCCAGAAGGGGGTAGCAACATTTGACAAAGACAGAGCAACTTGCCTTGCTCCAGATTGGAGCAAAGAAGGAATGGGATTCCTACTCCTACAAAAACATTGCCAATGTACCATGGAAATAGCCCCAATCTTCTGTTCCGAAGGTTGACATCTGATATATGCCGGCAGCAGATTTTGCACGGATGCTGAGCGCAGATACGCACCTATAGAGGGTGATGCAGCAGCAATAGCATGGGCATTGGAGAAATGCCATATGTTCGTCATGGGTTCTCCAAACATCATAGTGGTCACAGACCATGAACCTCTGAAGGGGATATTTGGCGATCGTGATCTGAGCAAGATCCAAAACCCCCGGCCCTTTAGACTAAAGGAAAAGACCCTGAGATACAGATTTACCATACAGCATTGCCCCGGAAAGTGGCACAGAGGCCCTGATGCAGTTTCCCGCCACCCAGTGGCGATGGTGCAAGCCCTCCTCGATGTATTTCCAACAAAACCCTCTCAAATGGATATACTGGAGTCGAACAACATAAGCAACATAACAGAGTCAACATCCTTAATAGCAACATTTGCAGACAGCAGTAATATAGCCATGATATCACCAGACCTAATTCGTTCAGCAGGTCGTGGCGATCAACAATATAGCAAATTAATAGACACAATACAGCAAGGCTTCCCAAAAACACGTAATCTCACTGCGCCCGAAATCCGTGAGTATTGGGAGGTGAGGCACCGCCTTAGCACTGACAATGGTCTAGTATTGTTGGATCGAAGGATCGACATCCCCAAAACACAACGAAAAAATGTCCTACACTGCCTGCATTCTGCACACCAAGGAGTAGTTGGCATGAAAGCACGTGCCAACGAATCGGTGTACTGGCCAGGGATGGATGCATCAATCCGCAGTATTAGAGCGAATTGCATGGTATGCTCAACCATCGCACCTAGTCAACCAAGGGAGCCTATCATTCTAACACGACCCCCAGAGTGGCCATTCCAACAAATCGTCATGGATATTTTTTATATTGGAGATCACACATACCTTGCCTGCGCAGATAGGCTAACTGGTTGGCTAATTTTATACCGCCTAGAATCAGGTCACACTACTACAATAAAATGGATGTCCATATGCCGACAACTGTTCCAAACATATGGTGCCCCAGAAGAACTCAGCACCGATGGCGGCCCGCCTTTCACTTCCAGCACGTTCCAAGAATTTCTGAAAACATGATGTGTTAGGCACAGATTATCTTCTGTTGCGTATCCACAATACAATCGCATGGCAGAGCTCGCAGTAAAAACTGCAAAGAAGATTGTGAAAGGAAACACAGGCCCCCACGGTTCCTTGGACAATGACAGTGTTGCCCGGGCCATCTTGCAGTATCGGAATACCCCAATCCAAAGCATTGGCCTATCACCGACTCAATTATTACTTCACCGTCAACTACGTGACTCCATCCCTTCACAGCCAATCCTCTACAAGCCTCATCCTGAATGGGTGTCAGCGGCACAACATCGCGAGGAAATGCTCCACCACCGCAATGCAAAAATAGTAGAAAGATACAATAAATATACCCACAACCTTCCACCGTTACAAACTGGTGACACTGTAGCCATCCAAAATCCAGTCAATCGCAGATGGAACACAAGGGGCAAAATCATCAGTTCCCTACCAGATCGACAATACCGAATCAGGGTTAACGGATCCGGAAGGATCACACTTAGGAACCGCCGTTTCCTCAGAAAATGCGAACTTAAGCCTGCACCAACCCCAATACCAAGTGCAGCACTAGGACCAACAATTCCCTCAAGCGATACTACATCCTTGCATCTCCCACTATCTCCCTGTAATAGCACATACACAGCAACCAAACCCCAACAACAAACCACACATATATCCCCAGGCTTTCGATCAATGATCCCCCGAGCTCTTTCTAGGTTACTACCACACAACAAACTAGGCCTAAAAGAGAGATACACCTCTCACACAACCCAGCCTACTCGTGGGGGGGGAAGAGGGGAGATGTAGAATAATCAAAAGAACTGTGTTAGGCAATAACACACAACAACAACAATAATAATAATAGCAGCAACACTTACCAAGGGTCCAGCTTATACACAAGACATACACCAGATTGAGCTGGACTAAGGGCTTGTATTTATGTACAAGAATATCCAATCAGGTGATTCAGCCAATCACAATCCAAAGAATAGACTGGCCCATGTGTGCACAATGGAATCTCCCATTGTGCCATAAATAGTTCTCCTCTTTCATGAGAAGTAACTTTAGTCTTTGTCAAGTTATCCACAACTTGAACGCTGACCGAAAGTCCACTACACAATTCAACAATATGAATAATAAACACTTACAAGCCTCCAACCCTTGGAAAACTTCAAAGTAACTACGAAAATTGCTATTTTAACATCTCCAACACATATGAAAATAAGTTCTGACGAGGACGCTTTACAGAACGTCTGAAACGCGCGTAAAAACGATTCAATGACTTAAAAACATTATTACAAAGATCCAAACATAATTCTCAATGAAAAACCAAGACACGGAAAAATAAAATAATGTTAAAAAATACACATTGTTGGTGACTACTCCCTTATTTAAATATACATCTTTCTTTCGTTGGAATTTCTTAACCCATTTTATATATATATATATATATATATATATATATATATATATATAATTTCTTAACCCATTTTATATATATATATATATGTATATATATTTATATATAATGTTCATTCCCTACAACAAATAAGTTCCTATGCTTTTACCTATCATTGTTTTAACTAATAACTTCATACATCTACATTTCCTTAAAAATACATATTTGAATTTTTATATCTAGTTTAAGAACTGTAACTTATTTACGAAGAGATACTCTGAGAGATTTGGGAACACTCATACATTTCTGTTCGGAATATATTATACACATGGTTTGAATTAAAAAGTATTTTAAAGAGGATCCTGGTCTTTAAGATTCAGGGACATTTCTCAAATTTTATATCAATATACAGTGGCTTACAAAAAGAAAGTTCGCACTTGTCATTTTTCAAAAACCGCAAATTTTCCAAAATTAAACGTAACTGTTTAAACAAGCTATACATGATTTCATTCGCCTTTTATTCCTCTAACATGTTACATGTTGATAGTTGATATTTAATTAAACTCTCACAGTGTACAGGTCAATTAAACATAATTTCAAATCAAGAAGGCAACGAGAAACTCCATCCCAACATATGAGACTAAAATCAGCTTAAAATATCCACTTTTTGGCAACAAAGTGTCTCTAATAGTAATTGTTGTTGTTCTAAGTTACATAACGAAACATTTAGTCCATATGCACAGATTTGTTCTTAATGATTGCCGGAAGCTCATTAATCTCCACCTTTCCGGTTTATCCAATCAAGGATTCGACACAGATTGAAATGTGATGAGAAAACGGTACGAAAGACTGTACAAAAGCACAAAAACACAAGCAGTCTTTGTGACGCACTTTTATCTGGTTAGCCTCGAGTTACTTCTTATAGAAAAGTCAATGTTATCAAAATCTGCACCCACAGAAACAGAATTTGAAACTGGTCAGCAAATCCAACAACAGTGTAATCTTGTTAAAACGTGTTCTGTTTCCGTATTTAATAAGTTACTAAAGGACCATAATTTGCGGGACTGTTTTGCAAGACGCAAGCCAATGATTTATGTAAAGAACAGAAACCACCGGCTGGATTCGTCAGATGCAATAGTGATCATGACTCTTCATTAGTTGAAAATCATTCTTGCGAGGAAAGCAGGTTCAATAGGCAGTACGTCCGTCGACGGAAGGAAAAATTGAATCGTAAATGTAGAGTTTAACCACTGTAACGTGATAGAGGTTCAGTTTTGGTATTACTGCTTATAATCCAGGGACTATAGTACATTAATATGTTGACTGAGCATTTTCAACCCTAATAAAGCTATATGTTTGTTGTTGTTGTTTTATTTAATTACATTTTCACCCCAAACAAGGCACATTGCCACTTTGATGTAGGGGGCTACTATCAGGGACAACAACTGCTGGGGCACTATGTTGGGATTTGGGCAGCAAGATGTCGGTTCACGTTACACTTGAACTTCTGCATGTCAGTACGGTTAGGGAAGCAGGGACCTGGAATGGAATTCCAGAGTCCCGCGGTTCTGGGGAAGAAACTACTGGAGTAGAAATATATTTTACATCTAGGGATCTCTACTGTGTGGGGGTCGGATTTAGTTGCCTGTCGGGTTGTCGACGGTGTCTATGTAATGGGGGCACAAGTGTCTGCAGTTCGTCAGAACATTCACCATTAAAATACTTGTAGAACAGGCAGGGGGTGCAACGATTCGTCGATGGGACAGAGGCTGAAGCTTAGATGCCAGTTCAGGACCTATCAGATTGGCGACTCTTTTTTGAACCTTGTCTAGGAGCGACTAGCAGCAGATGCACCAGCCCAATGTGACAACAATACTCCAGACATGGGCGAATGGTAGCCTTATAGAGGTAGAGGATACTTTCAGGTGTTAGCAGTTGTCTAGCATGGTACAGAGAACCTACCTTTTTCGCGGCGGCCCAGGCAATGTTTTCAATTAATTGTTCCAGCTCATGTTTCCTGTAAACGTTAGGCCAAGCAGTTTGAAAGATGTCCTCTCAGACAGGGAGTCACTGGCCATTGCTATTGGTGGCAGAGTAGGTTTCTTTTAATTATTGAAGCAAACCAGTTTAGTCTTGGCAGCATTGAATGTGTCCATCCATTTATGTGCCCATTCCACTACAGATTGAAGGTCATCCTCTAGTGTTTTTGCTATTTCTTTAGTTATGCGTTCATTTGTTTTCCTGTCATGCCTGTTATAGAGTGTAGTGTCATCAGCATATATACCCATCTCAGAGGCAGTTTTGTCGGGGAGGTCATTAATAAATATTTGGAACAATAGAGGTCATAGGATAGACCCCTGAGGCACTCCCGCATTTATATCATAGTGTTTAGATGTACGACCGTCGAGGACAACCTGGATTTTTCTCTTATCTAAGAAGGATTTAATTATGTGAAGTATTCTACAGGTGATATCGTATGATTTACTTTTCCTGAGGAGACCCTCATGCTATACCCTGTCAAAAGCCTTAGATATATCTAGATCTACCGCTCTAGCCTCCCCTGCTTTGTCCAGTGAATGGTATATACGTTCAGAGATTACAATGAGGATGTCTGCTGTGAAACGGGCTTGTCTAAATCCATTTTTTTGTCAGTCAGAAATTTCGCATCTGTAAAGTGCCGGACTAGAGTATGGTTAATTATGGTCTCAAATATTTTGGCGACAAGTGGGAGGAGGCTAATGGGGCTATAACGTGAGTGGTCAGTTCTTTCACCAGAATTCTTGAATACTGGTACCACAGAAGCAGTTTTCCAACAGCCCGGAAATCATGATTTGTTAAGGCATTTGTTGTAGAGTTTGGAGAGAACTGGAGCTACTTCGGCTGAGCACTTTTTTAATAGCACAGCTGGGATGAGATTAGATTCACATGCTTTTGAAGTGTCAAGGTTGTTTATGATAGCGTTTTCCTGAGCAGGGGTGATTTTTAGATCGTCTAGCGTGGCGTCTGCCCGCAAAGGAAAGTCAGGGAGGGGGTGGTTGGAAGGGTCCAGTGTGGAGTTCGAGACAAACCGGCTGGCAAGCATATTAGCCGTGTCTTCTTTCATGCGGATAATTCTTCCATTTACACAGTTGGCTATCTGAAGAGGTTTGTTGAGAAGAATGATGCACACTGTTTTGATTGGCTTTTCGATCTCCAGAATTCAATCCTACCGAAATCCTATGGCATTACATCAAGCAACAGCTACGCAATGACAAACTTTCAAATCTAAAAGAACTTTGGACAAAATTTAAAGAGAAGTGAAATGCCCTTTCACCAGAGCATTTCCTAAAATTAATTCAAGGGATGACAAAAAAATTGCAGACTGTCAAATTGCAGAAAATGCTACTAAATATAAATTATTTCATTGTGTTCCTGTTGTATTTGTGTTGCATAAAGTTACATTTAAATAACAATTTTCCAATGCGCGGAGTTTCTTTTAATCTTTTCGATTTTAAGTTAATTTTATAAATTGACATGAACACGAGGATATTTTAATTAACTGTTAAATATGAAATTATAGATGAATAAAAGTCGAATCAAATGACAGATAGGTTTTTTAAATAGTTACATTGAATTTAGCTTAAATGTTCAGTATTTGAAAAATGACATGTGCGGACATTCCTGTTGGCGCCACGGTACATATTATGATTTAGTGTAGTCCCTCAACCCCCTTTTTATGAGCAACACATAAATATCGCACACATGTATACACACTCATTGACTTCCTAATTAAAAATATGCAAGTTCATTCTTATTTTTTCTGAAATTAGACATAGCAACGTAAACTATTACGAAGTTTTTTTTTAATCCTGTTATTGTAGGTTGTTATAGTGCATATGTTTTTATGTACGCTTTATCCGAGTGTACACACTTATTTTCTTTTTCTTTATAAGATTTGGTTTAGATATTTGATGTATAAAATTATGAAGTTTTTTTTTTAGTAATATAAGCTTGTTTCTGAACAGTCGTCCCGTTGTCTTTATCTATTTAATGTTAAAGGCATATATGTTTAATATTCAAGCGTCTAACTAAAAGAAAAAGCGCCCAATAAAAATTTATGAGTCGGAATTGATCCTATGTTTGGAATTTTGGAAATATAACTGACAGCAGACGTCCTCTGAATGTGGAAATTCAATTGCATTACGCCTTATGTTTTTTCACTGTATAAACTGTTATTCATCAAATTTATGCGTCAAAAGTATATATTGTTTCATAATCAGAGGAATATGTACATATGTATATTTGTACACTTAGACACACACATTCACATACATACTCATATATATATATATATACATACATATATATATATATTCCGTAGATATATATAGGAAAGTATAAATATATACGTAAACATTAAGTATTTATTTCAGTGCTCATTACGCATGTAGAGCTAGGTAGTAAGTTATAAAATATATATGGCAATTTAGCTACATAGAATACTCCGCATTTCAGCCACGCCAGCATTCATACATATATATTTTATCTCTTACTATATATATATATATATATATATATATATATATATATATATATATATATATATATACATACATGGGGGATGATGAATAAATAAGAATGTCGTGACAACCCTAAATTGTTATAACCATCAATCTTAAGATTTTTCATTTAAAAAGAAAAATATTTCGTGATGTTTTTGTGTGAATCAAATGCTCTAAGCGACTATTAAATAGATTTATATAACAAGTGCAACTCTCACGCAAATGTAATTTGAAAAACGTTCCCCTTAAGAGGACGAATAAAACTTTGGTGATTACAGAATATGAACACATTTAAATGCCATACAAAAACACGTCCAGCTACAATTGAAGAAAACTTTCCTTTCGTAATCTGTAATCTAAAGCAAATAAAACTTCCATGAACACAGTTTATTTCTATACTACATCTCTGCTGACTACAGTATTATCATTTTCAAACATAGCGTTAAAAACTACTTGTCAAAACGTCCGCTTAAGTAATAAAATCTTTTCTATTTTCATCAATTTTTCCGAATATTCTCATAGCATGTTTCGTCAGCTGAATATATAATCTTATTTGATCTTAATGTATGTATTGTAAAGTAATGAACTATTTGTATATATAGACTTATAATAATTATACAAATTTCACAATTTTAGTATTTTAGTGGTTAAAAAGAAATATATATATATATATATATGTGTATATATATATATATATAAATATATATATATATATATATATATATATATATATATATATATATATATATATATATATATATATATTCGAGTGTATCAAGCAAGCTTTAAGATATCGCACCTGGACATTTTTACATCTTAGCTCGGTAAATACAACGTCTATCCTTCACTAATGCTCACCCAGTAATAGAGATGCACTGCAAGTCTTCGTTAGTAAATGCATCTAGGAGAATGGAAAAATTCTTATCTAAAATCTGGCATCTACTTCATTCTCGGAATTGTAGCAGCCGTTGCACCACACAGATTAGGACTTATACAAAAAAGTGTGAACAGTTCGACACAACGTCCTCATCGTTATGAACAACCCATCCCTGTGGATTTCCAACCACTTTTGTTGTGTTGGCAGAGTTCATGCCTCGAAATAGACGGGACCGTTCATCATACATTTTTTTCCACGGTTGTCACCATTTATGAAAGCCCGAAAGCCACTCAGGGATAAGGGTTATTGCAAGTACAGTACGTTAGTGTGGAGATTAAATGAAGTGTCTACTTAAGGGGCGGTTCGTCAGGAGTTTGTTTACATTGGACTTGAAGAAATACAGGTTGTAGTCAGGTGGGAAGCAGGCAGACATGCAGTTCTAAGAAAGAAGAATATATATATATATATATATATATAGAGAGAGAGAGAGAGATAGGTAGATATATATATATATATATATATATATATATATATATATATATATATATATATATATATGGATATACATATCAAGTATAATTTTCTAAGTAAGCTGTCGATGAAAGTTAACATGCTGTTTTTCTCTACTTTTATTTTTCGATCTCATTTCACTGGGGATAAATTCTATTTGCGCTACTACACAAGAATTCATTTATTTCAGCTGCTTTATAAAACTTTTTACCGCATTATATGCATCATTACACTGGACTTAATTTGGGACTCCATTCCCTCTAAATAACTATTTTCGCCTTTCGAATTAATTTGAGAGAATTTTCATGGAAGCTGAAACGCTCTGCGCGGTTTGTTTATATATATATATATATATATATATATATATATATATATATATATATATATATATATATATATATGAAATAAAATGGAGGTGGAAGGACCTGGATACTCAACGTTTCGCCCGATTTATGCGGGCTTCTTCAAGAGGGATGGTCATTGACGAGAGAGTCGGAGGATTGGGGCTATATATAATGATGGGGAGAGCAGCGTGTTTTCCTTATGTAAATTAGATGTCATATATACATGTATATACATTTTATGAGAGAAGAACTAATTAGAGTAAACTAGTGTAGTGGATTACGTCTAAAAGATAAAATATCGTAGAGATTAAAAATTGTGTTTGGAAATATAGCGGTGATAGATTAAATAAATAAAATGACACGAGATTTCTTTTAGACTCCATTTTATCACCTCCTATTCTTATTTTTAGATACCATCTTTTAAGTTACTGCGCTATTTTATCCCAATTCAATTATTTCTAATTTAAAAAAAACAAAAAAAACAAAACGATTCTTTCGTAATCTCGTGTCATTTTATTTATTTAATCTATCACCGCTATATTTCCAACCACAATTTTTAATCTCTACGATATTTTATCTTTTAGACGTTATCCACTACACTAGTTTACTCTAATTAGTTCTTCTCTCATAAAATGTATATACATGTATATATGACATCTAATTTACATAAGGAAAACACGCTGCTCTCCCCCATCATTATATATAGCCTCAATCCTCCGACTCTCTCGTCAATGACCATCCCTCTTGAAGAAGCCCGCATAAATCGGGCGAAACGTTGAGTATCCAGGTCCTTCCACCTCCATTTTATTTCATATCGTCGGATTTAATCCAGCTCAACAATCATATATATCTATACATATATATCCAACATTTTTCATTTGTTTGTCTTAAAGAGTTATGAATACAATAACTTGCGGTTTCACTTAATGACACATGTAGCAGATTCTAGCATTCTATAACTTGCTTATTTCTTTCTGTCCTCTGATGAGAAGAATAGCAATATTAGCATTCTTTGAAACTCCGCGGAATAAGGACATTTAAATTGTTTTTTTGGATGATTCAGCCGAACAATATATTTTGATTGTAAAGTTCTACTTACAGTTTTAACTTTATTTCTGATATATATATATATATATATATATATATATATATATATATATATATATATATATATATATATATATGATAACCAAAATGTCACTAAAAGGTTAAATGTATTTGTTATTTTATCTATATATTATTACGATAGCGTGTGACTTATTTCCTGTTTCACTCTTACATCTGGGTCGTTTAATTATTATGTACTTTTATTTTCTCTCAAAAATCATGTTACCAAGAATTCCTCATAAGTTTTGGTTTCGGTATCGATTATAGATGATGCCACTTAACTTATCTACTTTTTAAAATAAATAATTGCACCAAGAATTCTTCAGAAGTTTTAGTTTCGGTTTCGATTATGTCTGAAGGAACTTAAGTTATATATATATATATATATATATATATATATAGTTTTTATTTTGGCTTCAATTCAAACTAGGGCACTAAAGTCATATGGACATATTTTTTTAGTTTTTGAAATCGCAACTTTGTTTTATATATATAAATCGATAGAACATTTACGCTATAATAATATATACGAAGGCTGCAAGAATTAAAATATCATATTTTAGCGTACTTTACGACTGGTTTTTACTGGGTGCCCGTGCTAGCTTAGATAAATACTTCTGCAGTTTTAATAAAAAAAAAAGCTAGAATAACACGAGGCCATCTCCATTTACACTAAACATCTACAGAATGGCAACATCAATATATTACATATCAATGAGTTCCCTGCTGAATTTTCATAGGTCACGCTAGTTATAAATGATTATGTTATTATTTTCTTCTCTATTTCAGATATTTTACAGATAATATTTTGGAAATTGATTATGGATAATATAAAATAGAACAGCGTTCGCAAGTTATGAAATTGTTTACTAAAATCAGAGGTCATTTGCGGAGGGGCTTGTCCGCATCTTAGTTACTCCGAACAAGCCCCCCTTCCAATCCGCATAAATGCATCACGTGTCAAATTCTACATAACACGGCAACAACTCGACAGCTCACTAGTGATGGCTACCTACCTGTTTTACTTGTATTTCCCCTCCTCCATTCAGAACTTACCTCATTCTTTTCCTCTCCCCCCCTTACGCCAGCCTCCAAAATCTTATGCATCTTACATCATTCCCTCATTTCTTCACTTCCACTCTCTTCCTCTCTCTATGTCTCCCTCCCCTCTCCCTATATTCCAATACGTGTCGTATCTGGCTGAAGTCTTTAAACTCAATTTCATCCCCGTTCGATGTTTATTTAATCATTAAATCTTAAAACTTAAATTTTGTCAAATTAAAATTGAGATTCCCCCCCTTTTTTTTTTACATTTTTTCCTTCGTCTTCCTCTAACATCGTTTATCCAAATCAAAATAACCACCTCTGTTAAAGTCTGACGAAGTTGCTGGATCGTTGATACGATTCGGTAACAGAAACATGTGTAACTAAAACGGTAATAAAATTTAAAAAAAATATATGATTGTTCTGTACATACTTCAGATGCTTACTAATTACCTGTTAGCTATATATATATATATATATATATATATATATATATATATATATATATATATATATAGCTAATAGTATGTGTGTGTGTGTGTGCTTTGTTTATTATTCTTTTGCTGGTTTTGGTCTAACCCATTTTTATATCGGTTAACATTCCTGCCAGATAGACACAATATTCACACATTTCCGGTACTATGAATACAGGTCACTTTATTCCCTGGGATTGCTTAATTGTGTTCTGGCAATTCCGAAGACACTTCTCCGTAACACTGTTGCAGGTCACCTTATTCCTGGGATTTACTCATTGTGTTCTGGCGATTCCCAGGAGTGTAACTCTATTATTATTGAGTATGTTACATATACCTCTATATAAACTTTGCTTACAAATAGATTCACAATGTAATGCCATTCTTTAAAAAGCTTTACACACACACACACACACACACATATACATATATATATGTATATACATATATATGTATGTATATATATATATATATATATATATATATATATATATATATATATATACCCACACTCTCAGGCCGCCTGCCACTTCAGGGCCGTAAAATACGCTTAAACATGATATTTTCATTAATGCAGATTTCATATTTAGTATTATATTATATTGGACCCAATGTATAGTAAGGATTTAAAATGTTTTTACGAAAATGAGTCGTGCGCCAGCATTGAGAATCGAAACCAAAACAGTTAGCGTGTTTTTCCTTTTGACGTTAATGCCTGAGCTATGAAGACCTGTATTGCTGCAATGATAAAAAAAAATCAAAACATGATCCAATAGTGAGTTCTACCTATATCCGGCAAATTACATTTCTTTAATTTCACTACTTTTGCACCGATTTTCCCCGGTCCATTAGCGTTTTATGAATACAAACTATATATTCAGCTCAATCATTTTTTAAACGTAATGTACATGTATGCGTAAGGAAAGATTTACGAAAAATAAAGTGTCTCCAGCAGTGTGTATATTTCAGACATTGCTCATCATCATCATCATCATCATCATCACTACCACCACCACCACCACCACCACCACCATGCAGTCCATCAGTCTGGACGTGGACTGATTGGGCCCACAGTGCTTTATGCCTTGGTATTGGCGTAGTCTCACACCCTCTGAAACTCCAATGCTAATGTCCAGTGGAGCGAACCCGCGATGACTGGCAGCAGAGGAGGCAGCAGCTTCTGGCCCAAAGTAATCGCAGTGAGGCGAACAGTCGGTCCATCGTTTCCGCTACCACGCCTTGTCTTTCTGTATGAGGTTCCATAGCCTTTTAAGGAAAACTTTAAGGCAGCAGTAGGATTTGAATTCATATTTCTCATCTCTTTGTCTTTTGCTGTGATAAGGCCCACGCGACAGTGGTGTTTGGTTTTGTGTTTGGTTCCCCTTATCTTCGCCCAATAAAGGCACTCACAAGACAGTGGCGTAGGGTTTGGTAGTGTGCCAGGGCATGTCCACACATCGGTGTGCCATAACGCACTATCTTAGGAGTTCCCTTCTACTCCTAGATATCATACAAATTTAGCCTGTGGCCGCAAGGCAGTCAGTTACCGTGTCTGGCCAACATTGAGGCACTGTTGATGATGGAGAGGCTATGCACTGGCTGGAAACACTCATGCATAGCTGCTCTCTTTTCACCGTGAAGTTAGCCAGCAGTGTTAGCTGGAAGCGAGAAGGTACGCAAGCATGGACTTAACACTAGCTTATACCTAACACACTAGACGCATTATATCTTCCTGTTGGATTAAGAATGAAAACGCACACACGGCCAAGTGTAAACATACATCATGAGTCCATCTAATTCCACCTGTATTGAGATGCTTGACCGTAGATAAATATGCTATTTTCTCATAAGCGTGCTAGGCTGTGTTACATATATAATCTTATGTATAAATGCGTAAGCTAAACTAATATATGTCCAACGTTTTGTGAGTTTAACGATGGTCACGTAAAGAATAAAGTGAAATCCTTTTAGTAGAGTACTTATTCTCACTATGACTTAACTGTAAAATAGAAATTGCCGAAGTGTAAACATGCATTTCAAATGAACGCAAAACTAAAAAAATAAACATCTATTACTATAAACTTAGAGATGAAAATGCCCTTTTATATGCGTGATAAAAAGTTGTTTCTAAAAATGTATATGTATTCCGCGTGATGAAAGGAAGCGGAATAGTGGTGTGAAGAAGCGATATAATTTATTGACGGATTGGATAAACTGAACAAGAAAATATATTAAAAATGAATTGTGATAATACTTAATTTTCAATTAAGTATAAGTCGGAGATACACGGAATCCTCTGCTAAAATCTTTTGTAAACTAGGCTGTTCATTCCATCGCTTAATAATACAGATGTTTCCTAATGCAACCGTCTATTTATCTATGGGCCAGATAGAGTAATGATCTTATACCTTGTGATGTGCCGCTCAAAGCAGTTATAGCATTAGTAAAGTAAATATCGAATTAGTAAAGTATAATATCGATTTCGTAGTGACTGGTGATCGCTCCATCTCTCTGCTACCTCTTCCCCACTGGAAAGAAAGTGCCAGTTATTCTCTACTGGTAATTTTATTGATATGTTCTAGACTGAGTTTAAGCTCTGCCTCATCACCTGCAAAAGGTTTATCACCATGAACTCAGCATTGCTATAGATTAAGAACTTCCCAGATCAGTGTTGGTTTTTAATAATGCCATCTTACTGGTTGTTTCGATTGCAAACAGGAGATGCCGGGAAGAGGTGCCGGCGAGGGAGGACGAGGAGCAAATCGGGCATTTGCACAGATTCCAATATGTTTCTTTCTCTGTATTATCTGTTCTGCATGAAGTCCTATCACTGTCCACCGTAGCTATTCCTTGTTTTGGAAATGCTGCAAGTTTGTTTTCGTATCCAACTGTAAAGAGCATGGGAAACTGGAGTAATTGGGTAGAAAAAATGCATAGTTTAACCCAAAACAAATAAATAAAATACGGTTGTACTTTCACACAGAAGCTCAGTTTTCATTATCAATTTATGTTTATTTGTTTTTTTTTTATTCTACACCTGACACATCGTACTTACCCCACAGTCAGAGACAACGAAAACAGCGGATTCTGATGTAAATCGAGTTTGCATTGTCGTTCTAAAAGCTCCGAGACTACCAGGTTGCCACCTGCCTTTAAGTAGATGCTTGTTTGAAGAGTTGGCTATTTTAAAATGCGTAGCACTCTATTTTAGAACACATCTTGTAAACAATGTGTTTGCTGTGTGTAACCCTTATTAAACTATCTTCCGGACGAGTAGCTAGTGACGATTGTTTTAACAGAAATATACATTAAACGTTAAATGGGATTATCTGACTGAGTTTCAATCTTAAGTTTTTTGGAGAACATTCAAAGCAAAAACAATTGAAAAGGACCTCTTTTTCTCCCTTGGTGTCAATAAAACAATATAAAAATAGTATGAAAACATTGATTTTCAAGAAGTTTGTATCTATTAAACTACCACAAGATTGCTTTCTTAAGGATTTAAATAAATCCCTTATCAAATACAACAGTGTAATATGCATAAATGACCTTAAAAGTTCATTCTGGGAGTTTATAGAGAACATCTTCTCTTCAGTAAAGTGTGCAAAACAAACGTAAATTGTGATAATTTACGTTTGTTTTGCACACTTTACTGAAGAGAAGATGTTCTCTATAAACTCCCAGAATTAACTTTTAAAGAAGGAACTCTCAAATATTAGATGAAGTTAATTTTGATCAACCAAATGCAAAAAGAAAACATTTAAGAAAAACCGTTCCTTTAAAAATCACACGAGAAACCGACAAAGTATCTTCTTGATCGAATGCAATAATTGTCTTTTATTTGTTGTCATTATCTTTATCCAAAAAAGATGATTGTTCTTAAACAAACGTGTTTTTGCATTTACTGTACAAGTTAGAATTAACCTGCCAAATATTTCCTAACATCTTTTCAAAACTCGTTATAAAAATGCAAAATGTTTTGGAAACGATAACATTTTCACTTTGGTTGATTGTTCACGGATCCCGTATGAATTACAACGAATGCGTCTCATAAACTGTCTCTTCAAGTCGTCGAAGGTGATTGAGTTAATTTATCATTTCGAGTCTCTTATAATACTCTTCATTGTTTAACGAAAATATTTTGATCTCATAAACTCCTATCTTTAGGAGCATTTGGCCTTGATAAATTATAACTCATTGCTAAGCAAATTTCATATTTGAAAAAAAACATTTTGTTGCTTAGAAGTTCGGAAAAACTACCGATCAATTTTTTTAGTTGAAGTCTGGTTTTAGCTACGTTGGCGTTTATTTCCAATATTGTTGATTAATTAACCGACCCCCCATTCTTCTCTTTACGCTTCCGAACGATTCTCTCAGTCTTCTGGTCCCTCTCTTTCTCTTTCTTTTCCTCTCACCTGTTCTTTTTCTCATTTCCCAGATTTTGCTGATATTCTTTAAATTTGTTATCTAATTTCTTCGATTCGGTTATTTACGTCACGATCGGAAAATCGAAAACATATTTCAATAAAACCTTGGAAATGAAAAAGAGATGAAAGCGTAAACATGAAATGCGTTGGCTGAATTGCAAATGTTCGAATGTTCTCAACGCTATTTAACATCGAATTTTCCCTCAATAAACAGAAAAGGGCGGGTAACGTAATTTAAGGTAATAGACAAATAAGAATATATGATCACCTTAACATGGCACATTATATAGAGGTTGCGTACTAATGTATAGATTGCACTAATATGTACATAGTACTAATGTATAAATTGTACTAATATGTCCATAGTACTAATGTATAGATTGTACTAATATGTCCATAGTACTAATGTATAGATTGTACTAATATGTAGATTGTATCCATCTATATAAGGTAAAAAATTTAGCTGAGCGTCATTGAAATAATACGCATTTTGGCGTTACACTGTAATATAGATGGTTTTGTTTATTCCTATACAATTTCAATTATATACATGTTTCAAAACAATGCGTTTCTCCTTTATTTGTTCAATTTATAAAATTTCGGCCGTTGTTGTCTCCGACGTTTTTGCGTTTCCAGTAACATCTTGGCAACGCGGAATTGAACAATTTATTTGATTGATGTATGCGACTCATCTTTTGCGTTGCATGACTTTTATATATTATATGATATATTTTTCCTTTGATTTATAATTCACCATTTTTCAAGACTATAACCCATTCGGTGATAAACATTAATGAAACGGATAGATAATCAATTACTTTTTGATAAAGGCATGAAAAATAATCAGGAAACGCGTAAACTAGCAGACTATATTTTGTGATTTCTTGTTCAATTATATAAGCGTAGTGAATAAAGGACAGTGATTCCTCTCTTATCAAACAACCAGAGGACTACATGCAAGACAAGCGAGACGGCTGAGCTATTTGCCTAGCGATTAGCCTTCAATTTTATTCTAGAACCACAAACTCCCTGCCAAATATCCCTATGCGGGTGAAAATAGAAGTTAATGATAAGAAAATCGCCGATACTTATGTCCGCAATATAATAAAACAACACCTCTTACACGTGTTTTTTTTGTTATACTAATTAACTTAGCTTGCCCCCGAATATTCCAAACTCTACAACCTGCCTAACCCTGCTTTCAGAATAGCTTTAAAATAGTGTCTGGTGTACCATTTTATAAGAATTCCAGTGAAATAACTAAACCTTTCAATTATGTTTCTATCAGTCTTCTCCTTGCCTTCGCTAAAATCTTTGGGTCCTTAATCAATCAAGCATTAGCTCACCGCCGCGCAAAAGATAACTTGTCTTCATGTCAGTATTGATTAAGGCAATACCGTTCTACTGACGATATCTTAGCAGTCATCTCTATACTTATATTATATGCACTGGGCAAGGCGAAGGTAGCGATGCTGTAGATCTTACTATATCAGAGCTTTTGATAAAGTTTGCCATGAAGATCTCCTAATAAAAAATAAACCATACGGTATTGTTGAAGGATACTGAATATAATAATACCCTTCTTAGACTAAAAGACTATCGACATTGTTCTTGATTAATGCACGTCCAGGAATCATAATATATATGCGCGAATGCCTTACAGGTTGATACTTATCTCCGTATTATTTGTAATCTTTATAAACGATCTACCTTAAAAAATTGTGTCTGAAATGGACATATTTGCCGATTATATAACGCTCTATAATAGGCAGGATTGTTAAACGAAAGTCCAAATATCTAAAGCAATTGCAGAATTCTTTGGCAATGACTTTTAGTCTGTAGTGAAATGACGCCGCAAATGCAGTGTAACATTTAATGATATTAAGACTAAGCTTCTGTCCTTTAAAATTTGCAAGAAACATTCTCAACGACTGATAGCTATGATTAATAACATTTTACCAGAAAGTCATTTTTTTTACTACCCGCCTTAACATTCACAGGCAACATGAACTGGAAGAAATACATTGAAGGCTGCTGCAAAATAGGTGGGTTCTCTGTATCATACTATAAGATTACTTATACTACAAACTCACCATTCGTTTATGCATAGACTATTGCTGGGCTGGTGTATCTAGGAATAGTCGGTCTCTCTAAAACAACGTCATAGAACAGTCTTCAATCTAATAGGTCTCACGCTACCAACCAAACCTCACTTTCTTTTCAATCGTAGCAATGTTGTATCCTTGTGCTTGTGCCACAAATATTTGAATTCCACATACTTTGATGAACTCATGGCAATTGTACCCTTCGCCGCACAGACCTTAAACAAACTTGTTTAGCAATAAAATCACACCCCTTTCAATGTAGCGGTCCTTAGATTTCCGGAAAGCTTTTACTGTGGTCGATTCCTCTAAAACTGCTACACTTTGGAAATCCCTCCCTGTTACCTTCTTTACTGACCGTACAGACATGCAGAAGTTTCAATGTTATGTAAACCTACACTTCGCTTATCTCCTATAAAATTGGTCTCAAATAGAAGCCCCCTACGTCCAAGAGGCAATATAACATGTTTGTTGTGAACATCGATTTAAAAAAGCAAAAAAAAGAATTAGAAATAATTAATAAGGAAAAATACTTATATGAACGTTTTATGACCAGTATTAATCAATATTAAATTTATGAATGACCATGTTCTAGTTTTTTTGGGTCGCAGTCCTGTGATAACATCTATTAATCGTAACAATTAGTATAGGCATTCTGTTAATGGAAACTCCATGCAAGGATAACTACATAGAAAAGTAATGAAAGTTTTTTTGTTTTTTTTATTTTGCGAGAAAGTTGAATCTGTGCTGTTGTTGATTTAAAGGAGATAAAAAAGACTAGAGCTTGGGAATTGAATTCAAAGGTTGAATTGAATTTCGGAGCTTGCGAATTGTAGTCGAAGCTTGGATTTTAAGCGCGACAGACGCTTGCGTGCTAGGGACGAATATAGTTGTTTTGCGCCGGTCGACGACGGACGTCCGAGAATGAGTTTTAAAGTTTAATGTTTTTTTTCATAATTAAAATGCTTGTTTTAATTGTAAAAATAAATATTTTTATATACAAATAATGTTTCCTTCACTTATTCTATGCAGCGTTACATTTCAGTCGAACGATTAACGTTGATGATAAAACTCTGCCCGCAATACCAGGACATCTTTAAACCAAGTGGCTCTCTCCGGGTGTACGACTTATCTTGTCATAACTATAATATCTGAGTCCAAAAATATTATGGACACCTAAGTCTTGAAATTTAAGTCTGTCTATCAATAGTTCTACTATATTAATCTGAAGGAGTGTAAGATGTTTTTTTATGTTTGGTTTTACTATAGAATATATTTTGTTTCCCTTTCATTAATGTATACGTAAAGAGACATCTCTTGGTTTACTATTGTATAGTACGGTCGATGTTTCTGAATCACCTTTTCTATTAAAAACTTATCTCTATAAAACTCAACATTATATTGCATAACGATGAATTAATTATGCACTCATGAGAAGGAGACTTTTTCAGCAAATATGGAAAGATTAAGGGAAGCATATCGTAGCCAAGTAAGATGGGATCTACATTTTTACACAGGAAAGACAACTAATGATCGAGTTCAAGTTCAAGATTAAGAATTACTTCTTGGATCGTCCTCTTATGCAAACAAACTTTGTCTATATCTTTTGGAGTACCTCAAGTGCCTATCCTTGGGACTTTATTATTCCTGATACTCATAAATGACCTCCCTTATAAAATGTTTCGGAGATGGGTATATTTGCCGATGACAACACTCTCTATTACAAGCATGATGGAAAACAAATAAACACATATGTAAGGAAATGACAGACACACTACACGATGACCTCCAATCTGTAGTGGACTGGGGGCAAAAAATGGATTGTCACATTCAATGCTGCCAAGACTAAGCTTGTTTCCTTAAATGACTAGAAGAAACCTTCTCTACAACCAATAGGAATGGCCAAGAACACATTGTCTGAAAGTAATTCTTTTAAACTCCTAGGCCAAACGTTTACAGAGAACAGGAACTAGAATAGATACATTGAGAGCATTGCAAAGACTGCTGCAAAGAAGTTGGCCTCTCTCTACCGTGCTAGAAAATAACTTACCTGAAAGTATCCTGTACCTCTATAAGGCCACCATTTGCCCATGTATGGAGTACTGTTGTCACATTTGGGCTGGTGCATATGCTGCTTGTCTCTCATTCCTGGGCAGTGCTCAAAAGAGAGTTGCCGACCTGATAGGTCCTGGACTGTCATCTAAGCTTCAGCCTCTGTAGGAAATTTTGCATCCTTCTGCCTGTTCTATACATACTTTAAAGGTGAATGCTCTAATGAACCGCAAGCACTTGTACCTCCTCGACGTTACTACCCCCGATAAACCCGACAAGCAACTAAGTCCCATCCCTTTACAGTAGAGATCACTAGGTGTAAGATATCCTTTAACTCCAATAGTTTCTTCTCCAGAATTGCAAATCTTCGGAACTCCCTTCCGGGATTTTGCTTTCCCAACTGCACTGATATGCAGAAGTTCAAGTGTAATGTGAACAAACATCTTGTTACTCATCTCCCTTCATAATGCACCGGAAAATACTGTCCTCGATAGTAAGCCCCTACTTCAAAATTGCACCGTGCCTTGTTTGGGGTGAAAATTGGATAAAAAAAATTGGAAGCACATGACGTTGTTAAGTAATAACTCAGTAAACTATGAATAAAACAATTGAATATACTTACCTATTCATGCAATATACATGTTGTGAGAATGCACTGCATGAAATAAATATTTTGTTTTATATACAGGTAGCCTGGGTGCCTGGCGTTACCCGGGTGATTGTAGGTGTGTGTTGAGAAAGATGTTGTAGTAGGGCGGCAGACTCTAACCCGTGATGCGAAGGCGGAAAAGACAGTGGATGTGTGTGTAAGGGTGTTGGTTGAGCAAAAACAAAAAAAGGACAATTGCAGGCGCTAAAAAAACGTGGTAGTAGGCAGCCAGGATCTAACCCGTACCATGAAAGAGGAAAAGAAAGTGAAAAAAAACGTAACGCGTTCGCTGTTGTGCCCATCGCCAAACCGGAAGTGATGTAGGTTTAAATTAAGGGTAGACAATCGAAAAGAGGCGATGACCTTCGAAAGTACGCCGAAAAAAGATGACCCCCTCCCTGTAGAAAAGCGCACGGTAGATAGTGGGGAAACTAATTTTTGCCCAATGTTTCGATAGTTATTATCCGAAGGGCAAGCTTTAAAATGATACCGTGAAAATCCGTCACCTGTATCGAAAGTTTTACGCAGAAATACAAACACACATACATACATACATTTAAACAAATGTTTGCCCTATATATTAGAGATGATATTGCCTGCCCGCAAGGTATCCTGCTTCAGACGTGGTTGATTTTTTTTCTGAGGATATGAAAAAACAAAAATATTCCCTATTGTGCTCATTTAGTGATTATAAGCAACAATTCCTTAGGAGATTGTCTATAAAGTTTTTGGTAACTTTTGTGAAAGTCTTTAACGGTGTTTTTTTCAGATAGAAAACAGTAAGCTGATTTAATTTTTTAAAATTATTGTTGAATTGATATAGCGTTCGGAAGATATAATGTGTCTATTCATTAATTTCGATTATGTACGTTTATTAAGCTCACAAATGGGAGTGAACAATTTGACCCATTTAGTATATGATATTAGAATTTTCATGCAAAGTGATCTTAATGGATCTTCAAGACAGCAGTATAGCTTAAGAATTGACCGTTGCTCTTTACTAATTCCCATTTGTTCTTGTGCCGCATAATAAATAATACGATAACATCATACGGTTGCTAAACTGTGTATGCATAATTCGAACGCAATTTGGTCCATAGAAACGATATGGTAAAACCAACATATATCTAAGAGTAATACTTGCTGCGGACGAGTTGAATCAAATTACGTACTTATTTTACGATTTATTTAGACAAATACTTAGTCAAACCTAGGAAATGTTTAACATGAAACATTTAAAATGTGTCACCAAATAAAACAAAACGTGAAACATTAAAAAGGTATCATCGAAGAAAAGAAAAAGGGAAACATTTAAAATGTATCATCGAAAAAACAAAATGTTAAACATTTTAAATGTATCATCGAAGAAAACAAAGCGTGAAACATTTAAAATGTATCATTAAAGAAAACAAAACTTGAAACATTTAAAATGTATTAACGAAGAAAACAAAACATAAAACATTTAAAATGTATCATCGAAAAAACAAAGCATGAAACATTTTAAATGTTTCATCGAAAAAACAAAATGTGAAACATTTAAGATGTATTATCAAAGAAAACAAAATGTGAAACATTAAAATGTATCTTTGAAGAAAACAAAATGTGAAACATTTAAAATGTACCATCGAAGAAAACAAAACGTGAAACATTTAAAATGTATCATTGAAGAAAACAAAATGTGAAACATTTAAAATGTATCATCGAAGAAAACAAAATATGAACATTTAAATTGTATCATCGAAGAAAACAAAACATGAAACATTTAAAATGTATCATCGAAGAAAACAAAATGTGAAACATTAAAAATGTATCATCAAAGAAAACAAAACATAAAACATTTAAAATGTACCATCGAAGAAAACAAAACCTGAACCATTAAAAATGTACCATCGAAGAAAACAAAATGTGAAACATTTAAAATGTATCATTGAAACTACAAAACATGAAACATTTAAAATGTATCGTTGAAGAAAACAAAATATGAAACATTTAAAATGTATCGTTGAAGAAAACAAAATATGAAACATTTAAAATGTATCATCGAAGAATACAGAACGCCAAAGAAATAAAACTATTTATTCTTTTTGACCTCAAACAAGGCATAATAATGCGAGTGAATGTAAGAGATTAATACTTGGAAACATATTTACTAAGACACTATAAAAAGTAAGATAAAATGTGTATATTAGTACACCAATAGATGCATGAGATTAAGATCGCATCTTAAAATCTAGCAATCTGAGCGCAGGAAACACTAATCTTGAAAGAGTAGGAATTTTTTTCGGGTTACTCGGTGTTATTAGCGTCGAGTGGTGATCGAGCGAGATCGTCAAAGTATATTTCATTAAATTCTTTGTAAAACAGACTCAGGTATTAAAAATTGCGACGATGAGACAAGGTTTGAGGATTACTTGAGTGCGATGAGTCTTCGGTTGGAGGCGCCTTTTTGAACTCTGTATATAGATATAAGAGGGAGCAAAGTGATAGATTCGCCAGCCACGAAGTTAGAAGTACGCAATCCATGGACAAATGAGTACCATGTAAAGAAAAGTCTGAGTATTTTTTAAATTGAAGAATATATAGTAAGAGGACTTGTTGAGCGTACGTTTTAAACTTAACAAACAAAAATACATTAACAAAAAAGGCTTTATGTATTCCGGGCAACGCTGGGTAGGTCTAACTTGTATGAACTAATATGAACTTCCTCATTATTTTCGTTTTCAAACTTTATATTCGTAAAGTTTTATATTTAGATATTTTATTTAGATAGGGCTATGCATTTAATGCAACCAATAGATAAAAATAACGATTGATGGAACTTTTAACAATACTGTCCATTAAGAGAGTAACTTCGATAATGACAAAGAGAATGCATTAAAATTTCCATAGCGAAATCGGTGGATATAATTTGATATTCAAATAAAACATTATTACATTATTGCAAAAATCGTCCTTTTGGGAGGTCATTACACAAGTAAGTAAATATATTAAATCTCGATAGACTCATAGGAAAACAGATGGGTAAATTATAGCATGCCATGTAAAAATGTGCATTTGGAAAGGATACTCATAAGCTCCTGTAGGTAAAGATCACTAGACATGATAATATTAGAGTAAATGCGCTACTTATTTTATACTTGCTTATATGACTTGGTTACCGTTTAAACATTGTGTTATGCATTTTAGATGTAATAACGTAACGTTGATAACGGTTAAAAGATCCTGCTTTTTATACTGTAATAATAAGTTAACATAATGAAAAATAAAGGTTTATTAAATGTATATTAAGCTAAGTCTACTTTACCTTAAACCATTACTTATTTTAATGAAACATGATTGGCTCACTTTTATTTGCCTGTGAATAGTATATTTGTTGAATTCTGGTTTTCATCGGTAAACTTTTCGATTTTACATCGTTGTCATGGGTAAAATTTATGAAAATATGATTAGTTATTATTTGCAAATTTGTTAAAAATTGATTGTGTTTCTTTTGACAGTTTGTTTGATTCTGATTTGTTAAATATTTTCAATTTCTAGTATATTAAGGTTTTGGAAATTTTGGTTTACTCCTTTCTTTACGTTTGATTACGTACCTCTTATGCATATCATTTAATCCTTTCTTTACGTTTGATTACATACCTCTTATGCATATCATTTCTAAATTCCAAGAGAATATTTGTAGCTATCTTCAAGTGCTTTTTCTATCAAACACGAGAATCGTTCCAAAAATATATTCTATTTTTATTCCCTTCGAAATGTTAGAGGTGATTTCAGGCATTGGTATGACGAAACGTATGCATTCATGATCTGCAAGAATTAGTTCTCTAAATCATAGAACTGTTTATATTAAGCATTGTTAATATGGAATACAAAGTTTAAATGTTTAAGGAGTTAAAGCCAAACAAGTGCAGAATATCTTACAATTAAAAAAAATAATTTATTAAAATTAAATTAGATAATTCGATTTCTAACAGAATACTCCCCCAAAATGCTGAATTCTTATCTTTATCTTTGTTTATAACTGCCCCGGCGATTGTAAGGCTTTGGCACGTCTTTCTTCAAATGTTAGTGAAGTATAAGGTTTAGATGCCCGATAGATTTGGACAGCATGAGACTTTACGAAACTGCTTTGTACTTTTGGTGCGTCAGACATAGAGATGCGTCATTGAATTGCTGACATATGTGCATTACTAGTGGTTATGATTATGTAGAAAAAATAATTTTGACATAAAGAATGGCACTAATTCTAATAGTACTGCGGTTGTTTTTGTAGCTCTACACCATTTCTGATAACGTTACCTCCTCTGACAACATCCAAAAATAATTCCGCAGAACACGACCTACTCTATCCAACATGTATGCGATGACGTACAAAGCGAAATATGTATTACTGTATTTCTACCAGCAAGCAGGCCGTCTTTCTTTTTGTAGACTTATTTTTCAACAAAAGCTTAAAACCTAGACTACTATTTACTACTTCTCTAAATAAAGAAACTATTAATTCATATATTCTCTCAATGGCATTCGTGAAAGATTTTTGATGTGGACAATATGCATCGAAGATGACAGAGACGACAATCGGCACTTGTAACCGCATCAGCATTATTAATTTCGTATATAAAAAAAATCTGAGAACATATGTTAGAATGATCACACGGGCACTTGCGAGCAAGATGGCATTTTGTAGTTCACTGTTGCATTCGAACATTCTCGAAAATTAGATTCACTCAAAGAAATGCCGACTTAATATTGCCGGCCGAGGATTGCGAGAAAAGATTCTAAATGGAAATTTAATTTTCTTAATGTCTTGAAGAAGTGATTGCAATTTCGTGAAATTGATTGAAAATTGATCTTCTAGATTTTAGCTTGACAGAAATCGATCCGACAAATCGATCTGCATTAACAGGCAGTGATTGTAAAAGATCGATAATTGTATTTCCGCCATTTGATATTTTCCACGTGCCCATCTAGAGAGAAACATTAGACTAATGGTGGCGCATAAGAGTACCTCAAGAACAAAAGATGCAGCCAACGTTAAATCTGTTTAAAGTGGATTATCTTTTTATAAAACACCAAATAACTCGAAATCATGGAGTCATACTAGCGAACTGCGTTTTGTAATCTTTTGATGTCCGGCTAACCACATTGAGCACTATGGTTTTATTAGGCATTACGTTAGAGTATATAAAGTTTTGCATACTCTTTCCGTTATACGCCAACGCGTTTGGAAATTATCGACGCTGATGTTAATGCTTTGTCTTGCCCTCATGAACATAACTTATGTGAGCCGAGCTACCACTGCAACTATAAACAAATCAAACATTTTTTTTTGTTTTTCCGACGATTTGTAAATGTTAATACGTATTAGAAAAGAGGTGTACTCAGTTACACAGATGAATCGATGTTTGTATTACACTTAGTTATGCTGGGTTTTTGTTCCGACAACTGTGTTGCGATGCCGAGTACGGGGATTTACCCCCCCCCCCCGCTTGCTTCGGTTGTCAGCTAACAATAGAGAAACACACCAGCAGACCTAGTCAGGTGTTTTTTTTTCGACTTTCGCGTTTAAGGCATTTTTACATTAAAGCTGCCAATAAAACCCTAGTATCCAGATGACATTTTTCGTGTATAAACCTACGTTTTTTATCGGGAATAGAGAGAAGTGCTTTTGCTGATAACGGCACGCTCTATTTCCGCTAATCTTGGTCTTAATTCATTGGGGCATGATTTCAAATTTATTGTAAAATAGGGTTAAAATGAATGAATACATTAGAAGAGTTTTAATGAAAAACCAGATTAACTGAATTTTCCAAACCACGAAACGTGATTTCCATTGACATTTAATTAAAGTAATCTTTTATACGAACTCTAGATTTTATATATTCATACCTTTATTGTTTATTTTTTCCTCTAAACAAATTTGTTTCATAGCATTTTGAATCCGAATTAATCTTTTGCAAAGTAGCTGCTTAACTTTTACACCTATGAGAACACATCCCCAAACACGGAGTGTTATCGCTGATAGCAGTGTTATCGAGAATCCAAACTTAAAACTTCTCGGCCTAACATTTTCAGCAACACGAAGTTTATGCAAAATGCTGCAAAATCTGCTGCAAACAAGGTGCGCCTTTTCCGTCTTACTAGTTAACATTATAACACCTGTCAGTTTGCATATAACAATAACATTTTTTGGATCAACCATTGTTGAAATATGTATGCTGCAGTGTAACGTTACGTGGTTTTACACTCTAACCGTGTTCGTTACAGTTAAAACCTCCCTCGGGCCTCTACACCGTACGACACCACCGAGAATGAACAAACAAAGAAAAATTAATAAATCCGACTCTGCTTTTCTTTTTAAATACAAGTCGTTTATTCCCGTCTTTCATTTTCCCCGTCTCAACGCCAGCTTAAAGTTTTTTTTCCTGATGAACCACAATATTCTTCTCACTTCGTTGCATTCCTCATTCTGCTCCACTACAGGTTGGCCGTAGACAGCCATTCCTGTTCTGACTTAACGCTCCAATCTTTTCAATGGCACTTTTTCTTCTCCAAACCACGTGATCCTATTTTTATTTTTCTTGGCGCGGCAGCTGCCACACATTTTTTGTTTGCATATGTGCTTTTCTTCGGCTACTTCTGCTTATCTCCTTGCTAGCCAGCTATCTTACATCTGCTGCTGATATTTTCTCACATGCTCACAATTGCTCTGTTATAGCAGCACAAATCTCACTGTTTGACATGATTTTGAAATAAATTTTTAACATACTACTGTTTTCAAGCTCTGGTTTCTGTAGCATACCCGCATTGTGAGGTCCATGTACTTCTGTACAATTACTTCCAATGAACGTACTTCATGCACACCTACTCAACATAAATGCCACCTACGCAATTTACCAATTCTAATAACATATTCTTCAGACAGCGTGGTTTTGAAACTCTCAACTGACCATTGTAAGCAATAGGTACGTACAGGTATACACTTATATATAATACTAGCGGCGGGGGTGCCCGACTTTGCCCGCTAGTGAAATACGCTTAAATATGATATTTTAATTCACCCAGTTTTCATATAAATTATTATAGAGTTATGATTTCAAAAGTAAAATGTGAAGCATGCATGACCCCCGTGAGTGCACGATGAACGAGGCATAAAAAAGACTAAGTTCAGTATTTTCCCCCTCCCATTTAACACCAAAAGACCCCAGGGGACGACGTCAAACTCTGGTGAAAATGAACAAATGGTGCAGTTTAAGGCCTTTACCTATGTAAATTTGAGTTCTGCACCATATAGAAAAGAAATGACTAAGTCCATCATACCCCCTATTTAGCCCGAGAAGTTCTTAAGGTCTTATCATATGTAAATTTGAGTTCAGCACCATGCAAAACTGCTAAATAGAAATACACATAAAATGCTGGACAAATATGGTAAAATAATCCCCAAAATGGAGTGTTTTTTTTTTTTTTGCTCTAAAACAACCTCTTGGACACACTAAGAGTTATCGCAAAGTATAGACTAACAAAATTATATGGAAATCAGTTAGTTACAACTTTTCCAAAGTTTTATAAAGATTCAAGGCATCAATTTTTTTTTTTGATAACCACAAATGTATAAATTTTAGCATTTTTAACCCAAATGGCACCAGAAACGCTGTTCTGTTACATTTTTACTGATATATTGTTTAATGCATGTGCAAAATTTCAAAATATTTAAAGCCGTAGTTATTGGGAAAAGTGTAGACAAACGAACGGACGAACGGACAAGAGTAAATTACTGGTCCACCCTCCTTTTGCCAGGAGACCAAAGAGAAAAAGTATTTGGATTCCATCATCTAGAATCGAAATCGAAAGCAAAACTAGCGTATTCAAGCTGGCGACCTTAACACTCTACTACTGTGCCACGTACATGGACCGATTAAAAATTAAGAATTAAAAATAAACTTATACGAATGTACAAAACGTATAATGCGTTTATCAATTTGGATGCATTTTAAACCTCCTACACACTATTTTAACCACTAAAGACCCATAAAGCACGGTCCGAAGGCCTCTAGCGCCGCTCTTTAACTTTTATTTTAGGAGATAGAAAGAAAGACAGACATATAGCTTTTTATATATAAAATTGCTATATTTCTATTCTCATATTTTCAAACCATATATCCTCCGAAACTAAAAGTCGCAATGCAACGCTAAGGACCTCAAAAAATATTTTTTACGGATCGTTCTTTTATTGTTCCTTACGATGTTAAAATATTTGTTAGGAGTCAAAAATCGATCAATATTGAAAAAATCGTTATACATTTTTTACAGTTATCTTAGTCCATTTTTAATTTCTTATCACTTCATGTACCTGTCGCGTTTTTAAAATGGTAACATACCAAACTTTGAATGGTACAGTTTTGCCTTTGGTTTCGATTCTTAGCTGATGGCAAGCATTTTGTTTTACTTTAAAAATCACTACTCTATAATAATATATACGAAATCTGGACAAATTATAATATAATATTTAAGCGTATTTTATCCCTGCCAGGCTCCCCACCCCGCTAGTAGTAGACAAACAAATATCTTGTTTTCCTATATGCTTGAGTATCACTCTTAAATTTGACGAGCTATGTCTAAGATCATTTACTTTCAGACCTCTAAATAACCAAAAATATTTTGAATACAACGGTAAACTGTTTCAGTACCATTGAGCAACTTAAAACTTGGCATTATCTTGGTTTGAGTTTTTATGGTCTTCTTTAGTTCTGGGAGTAAATTTAATAAGGATTACTTTGGCGATGATTCGAAAGATTTATATCTAGAACGGAAATAAACTTCTATAAGTGTAAAATTAATTTAGCGCAGACGCACAACTTATCAGGCTAATATCAAAGTGTCCTCGAATATTATTGAATCACGATGAATTAAAAAAAATAATGTGACATGTTCATGATGATAACTTGGTGGATCAGCCAGTTATTTGTACTAAATATGATTAAGTTGTCGAACACTTGTGAATTTTATTAAGATAACTGAAGTTTACTTTGTTTAGTTCACCTTTATCATAATTCCATTTACGTTTATAGATCACCGAAGCTTTCTAGAGTTGTTAGCAAGTTATCATTATTTCTTAACTGATAGGATTTCTTCATATTATGGAAGGCAAAACTATGAAAAAAGAACCACTGAATTAGCGCCATCGTATTCTTTTTATTAAACTAAAATAGATCCATTTCTTTACTTTTCATGAAGAAAATAGTTCCAGACCAAAAGAAGACAATGCCTGGCTATTTCCTGTTTTTTCACAGCAGGAGAAATTTTCTTTATATCAGGATTATTCACTTCTGTTACGTGGCTGCATATTATATTTAGAGAAATTGGGAAGCTTCTCACATAATCAATGGAAGGCTAAACAGAAAACATGGTTATTAATTTTAGAAGGAATTAGTAGCGGAACAGAAGTTCCATTAAATATCCACATTTACCCTCGTAACAGTGCATGAGTTTTCTCACGTATTGATTAATAGCAATATATATATATATATATATATATATATATATATATATATAGAGAGAGAGAGAGAGAGAGAGAGAGAGAGAAAGAGAAAGAGGCGGGATAAGATTATTTTAAGAAACTAAATACCTACAATATCTTTGTGATGAACCGATGATTAAGTAGTAGTAGTCATTAGAAAATGACTTCCGACTTTGGACCGGAAACTGAAACAAATAATAGACGCGCCATTTTTATTATTACGTATAAAAATATCGAATATGCCTGTAAGTTTATCACAAATAATTGATGACTGAATTATATAATTCAGTAATATAATTTACATCACTTATGAACTTAATAATATATAATTTCAATAGGTTTTTAGAGCTATGTTGGCACGAATGCTCTTTTGCTTTTTATAAGTAGCTGTAATTTATAATTAACAGAACAGCTCATCATTTTCATTATATTATCTCCCTCTCTCTCTCTCCCTCTCTCTCTCTCTCTCTATATATATATATATATATATATATATATATATATATATACTATTTTCATACGTATGTTTATTTTCCATAGTCTTTGCATTGTATTTTACATTTCACTACGTTTTGTAGTGGTGATGTGTGCCGTCAATAGAGGTTTACTTTATTTCATTTTATTTTATATTAAGTGCGACATAGTTGACTTAACATTTTTCGGTTTTTACCTATTTTTATTCTATGTGGGCATGCTCATCTTTTATTTCATTGCATGTCAGTTGTTGCAAGTATGCATAGTTCCTGTAGATTGGTTTCCATATTCAAGTATTTTCCATTAAGCATAAAATCGTTTTCATTATGGCCATTCATTGTATCTCCTCTGATTTTCCTCTAATTTTAATTTCGTCTTTACTTTTTTCGGGGTTTCTCGAGGTTATTCCTAGTTTTTCTACGATTGTTTGTGTTACGTTACCTTATCTCTCTCTCTCTCTCCCTCTCTCTCGCTCTCTTTATGTCATCTCAGCCACTTCCGTGTATGTCCTTTCATTTTCCGCCTCTTTTATATTCACTCTCTTGATTGGCGAAACATACGAGCTAGCAAGACTTTTTCTTTCTTGTTAATTTATTGACACCCGGTCTTCTTGCGTTGACGGTTTTAATTGTTTGTACATCTATGTCCTATAGAATTTTGTGATTTTCGTTTTGAAATACATCTGCTATTTAGCTTACTATTTGTTTGCGTCGCCATGATGCATAGTTCTTGTTGTACTGTCTTTCCCAATTGATTGTGTCGATCCTTATATTCCTTTGGGTTTAGTTTGCTGCATTCACTAACGTCTTTAACGTTTTGTTAATAGTTTGTATGCGCTGTTTTCATTTGTCTTGCCTATCTTTCTTTGCTATAGTTTATTCTAATCGCGTCATTTAAGTCTGCTGTTATTGTGTATTCAGTTTCACAGTTTAATTGTCTTTTTCGTTTAAGTTTTTTCGAGAATGTCAATTTATATCATCCTTATTGTTTGTGTTGTTTATTTTCCCCCTTTTTTCTCGTCTTAGCTATACTCTTTGTCTTCTTATGCTGTTTTATGCTAAACAAGGCACAATGTTACTTGCGTGTAAGGAACTACTATTTGGGACACAATTTGGAGGGACAATATATAGAAAGTTAAAAAGATGATTTTTCCACGTTACACTTGAACTTCTAGATAAAATTAATGTCAGTTAAGCAGAAACCAGGTAAAGAAATTCCAAAGTATAGCAGTTATATGAACAATATGAAACTATAAATGAAATTATTAACGCAGAACATTAAGGAACATTTACATTGTAGGGAAGGGAATTTGCTGCTTTTTGAGTTAGTTGAAAGTATTTATGTAAACGATGTACTAGTATTAAAAGAATCCTCCATTAAAATACTTGAAAAATTGGAACAGAAATACATTTCGTCGACGAAAACTATTAAGCTGGGACTATTTTTGAATTTTGTCTGGCAGTGAGAGACTAGTAGCATATGCACCAAACACAAGTTGCAATGATACTCCATGCATTGGCGAATTGTGACATTGACGACGTATAGGATACTACCAGGCGTACGCAACTTTTCAGCACGGTAGAAAGCGTGGTGTTATCGGAGAAAATTCTATCGTTGAGGTCATCTATAAATAAGAGGAATGATGAAGGTCTTAATATTGACCTCTGAGGCACACTTGCATTTATATCGTGTTGTTTTCACGTACAAAATCGAGGACGACTTAGATTTATTTTTTATTAAAAAAATGATTATGTGAGGTATTATTCCACTAAATCATTGTGGAGAATGAGGTTGAACCATTCGGTAGACTCAGTTGAATACTGCGCTGTAGAGAAAAGATAACACACTATGGTGAATCTCTGATTAGATCTCTTATGGTTCCCAGCCAACTTTCTTATAGTACCTTCCGTTGTAAGTAATGACCTTTCAAATTGGAATCCAGAATATAGGCATTTTTTTTTTTACTATTGTCGCAACATGATCGGCATTTCCGAGTAGTCTATTGGCATTTGTGATACTATTCAAAAATAGATTTAAAACTTAAACTTTCTAATTCTGTCGACCAGGCAGACGGATCCGGGACGCGACTGACTGTAATGGAGAGTTGCTAGAAAATCTATGTGCAATGCTACCAGTGTCGTCTGTGTATCTAGATGTACCAAACAACTTACTGTGGTGAACATTAAAGTTCGCCAACACATGTACTAAGTCACTAGTATCCAGGAAGAGTGCTGTATCTATGCTGTGAAACACTTGGTATATCAGATTACAGACCTAGTTCGAGGAAGAACGGTAGAAAAAACATAAGTTGCTAACTCTCTATGTCAGTTTTAGTTTAAAGCAAAGCAAGTTTGTAAGCCTAGTCGCCTGATTCCATTCTTGAATCTCTAGTCAAGTTAAGAATGTTTCGAATATGTATTCTAAGTCTGTGCATAGGTTTGTCAGATACCTTTCGACAGAGGGGATATAATCAGGCATGTTTAAGTAGTGAGTACGGTATTGATGCGTGAATGATTAGTTTCACCTAACGTTTAAATATCCTAGAAGCTTGCCACACGGACTGATTCTATCTCATCTAATCTACTTCTAGGTCCGCGAATATTTGGGAATGAAAGCCTTAATCGAGGGAGAGATTTGGTTTTGTTGTGGTGTGCGCCATATGTATCGATTTTATTTAATATTTTGTTTTAGGGAAATAGTTGCTAGACAATGTATCAGTGCATTATACCAAACACGCAACACATGTTAACCATCAGCCGACTCTTCGTTCATAAGAATGTAGCTTCAGCAATGCTCACACGAAATGAACAAAAGGTCCTGTTCTATGGGCGACACGATATGAATCAACTGATGATTGAGCAACCACTTTAACCGCTACTAAAAGGTTAACACTATTGTCAGATGTTACAAACTGTCAAACTGGGGCCATAAAATCTGCCAGACAAGAGCGCCCAGTTAAATCGCGCTGGCATATATGGCCACCAAGCACACGCAAGATATCTTATTTTAAATGATGAGTACGAGGCGGGAGTGAGGAACAGCATGCATCCTTTCCATGGTCATTGTGATCGCACCTCTACGCCTGGCTAATAGGTAAAAAGGAGTGTAAAAGCCGGGCCATAGGCAGAGCGTATCTACCCGGTAAGAAGTTTAGATTTGCAACCCGCTAATTTGTTTGAGTCCCCGGCTCTAGGAAGGTTGTGAACGAGGACTAAAGAGGCACCCCTTCCTTTCTTTATTTGGGGCAAAGGCGAACGAAATCAGTAGCACATGTTTAACACGTATTCCTCCTCTTAGGTGGGTGCCATGGCGAGATCTACGAGTCCGTTAGCACCAATGGCTCCGGGCTGGGGTACTAAACTAAGTACTTTTGCGCTTCCGCATGTGTAGTTAAAATTAATTCAGTTATATATATATATATATATATATATATATATATATATATATATATATATATATGTGTGTGTGTGTGTGTGTGTGTGTGTGTGGTGTTTGTTTTATTAGTTCAACCCTGGGTGTATTTACTTAATTCATTTATTGTTGTTTCAATAGACGGGATAAAAATTGTCCGTCTATATCGTCAGATGATTTTAAACTTAAATCATTTGACGATATAGACGAATAATTTAAATAATAAGAAAAACCATATTTAGCTCTATTAAGGCATTGAGAACTTTTTTCCTTGATTTTTTTATGCATGACCCACTTATCATTGTATTCCTCACCTAGTGGCCACCACACATGCTTAAGGCCATTTGAACCAAACCAATTAAATTTTGTCTCATTGGACCAAAGATCATGGTTCCAGTAATTTTTTTATTTTTTTTAATTACATTTTCACCCCAAACAAGGCACATTGCCACTTTCTTGTAGGGGACTACTATCAGGGGCATAAGCATCAGGGGTATTGTGTATGAAGTTGGGCACCAAGATGTCGGTTCACATTGCACTTGAACTTCTGCATATTAGTACAGTTGCGGAATCAGGGACGCGGAAGTCTAGCTGTTCTGGGGAAGAAACTACTAGAGTAGAAGGCTCTCTTGCATCTAGGGATCTCTACTGTGAAGGGGTGGAATTTAGCTGCCTGTCGGGTTTGTCGAGCGTATTTACGTCGAGGAAAGCAAGTTCTTGCAATTCGTCAGAGCATTCACGTACTTGTAGAACAGGCAGAGGGATGCAACATTTCGTCGATGTGACAGAGCCTGAGGTTTAGCTGACAGTTCAGGACTTATCAGATTGGTGACTCTCTTTTGTACCTTGTCTAGAAGCGAGAGACTACTGACAGATGCGCCAGCCCAAATAGGACAACAATACTCCATACATGGGCGAATGGTGGCCTTATAGAAGCACAGGATACTTTCAGGCGTTAATAGCTTTCGAGCACGGTAGAAGAGAAACCATCTTCTTCGCAGCGGTCCTGGCAATGTTCTCAATGTAATTGTTCCTACTCATGTGTCCTTTGAACGTTAGGCCGAGGAGTTTAAAAGATGTACTTTCAGATAAAGAGGCATTGGCCATTGCTATTGGTTGTATGGAAGGTTTCTTTTAATTATTGAAGGAAACAAGTTTAGTCTTGGCAGTATTGAAGGTGACCATCCATTTTAGTCTCAATTCCACTACGGATCGGAGGTCTTCCTCTAGTGTTTCTGCCATTTCCTTAGGTATGTGTTCATTTGTTTTCCTCTCGTGTCTGTTATAGAGCGTAGTGTCGCCAGCATATATACCCATCTCAGAGACAATTTTGTCAGGAAGGACATTTATGAATATTAGGAATAACAGAGGTCCAAGGATAGACCCCTGAGGCTCTCCCACATTTACACCATATTCTTTAGATGTACGACCGCCGAGGACAACCTGAATTTTTCTATTATCTAAGAAGCATCTAATTATGTTATGTATTCTTCCACTGATGCCGTATGATCTGATTTTCTTGAGAAGACCCTCATGCTATACCCTGTCAAAAACCATAGCTATATTTATGGGCTTTGTTGACATAACTTCAGTAAACTGTTTTCGGGTTCTCTTGTGTATTGACTTCACAAGAGGCTTCCTCCTGGGGTGACAGCAATGCACACCAATTTGATGAGTACAAAGATAAGTGTGTCATGCCTACAGTCAAGTGTGGTGGTAGGAATGTTATGGTCTGGGGCTGCATGAGTGCTGCAAGTATTGGAGAGTTACATGTCAATGTATGAAACCTGAACTCCGACATGTCCTGGCAAATACTGCCGCAGAGCATGATCGCCTCCCTCCAGAAACTCGGTCGCAAAGCAGAGTTCCAGCATGACAATAATCCAAAGCACACATCCAAGACAATCACTGGTTTATTGATGAGGCTGAGGGTAACAATAATGTCCGCCCAGCGATGTCCAGACATGAAATACACATAAAGATTATATTTTCATTTAGGCAGATTTTCGTATTTATTATTATAAAGCCAATCACCTATTGAATAGTGGGATCTGTGGAAATTCCACAAGGAATTCATTTATATGTAATATATTGATTCTGCCATTCTTTAGATGTTCAGTGTAGAAGGAAACGCTCTGATATTCTTGTAGGTTTTTTTGTTAAAACTTCAAAAGTATTTATCTAAGCTAGCACAAATGCCCAGCAAAGCCCGGTCGTCCGTACGCTTAAATATGATATTTTAATTATTGAATATTTTTTTCATATATTATTATTATTATTATTATTATTATTATTATTATTATTATTATTATTATATGTTTATGCATTAAAAAGTTGCAATTTCAAAAATATTAAATTATATCCATATGATTTGGATGCATTAGTCTGAATCGAAACCAAAATAAAAACAGATATATATATATATATATATATATATATATATATATATATATATGCTGTTTGGCTGTGGAATTTATTATATATAATCTCTCACATTCTGAAAATCCTATCAGAAGTTACTCGCTTGGTTAGCATTGCTCGATGGCATCGTCCTTTCGAGTTAAAACCCCTACTTGTGAGACATTAGCTTGGGGTTATTAGCTGGTTGGATGACCGCGTCCCTTGTCGAGAGGAAGTAGGTTCATTTCACAGTCAGATTTCGGCGCGGTTTGCTTGATCTGTGTTGGTTAATAGAAATTCTTGTGTTCGGGGTTGCTCAGTTGGTAGGATGCTTGCCTCGCATGCAAGATGCTCGGGTTTTGTATGCTGAGTTCGGATGTGTCTAACTGATAAGCCCATATGAGGGCGAAACTCACGTCTTGGACTTCCGGTTCGTTGATTGCCATCGGTCTTGTGAGCTGCGATGTTGTTTGGCTGTGGAATTTATTATATATATATATATATATATATATATATATATATATATATATATATATATATATATATATCCTTCAACCATCACCAAAATAAAAAAAAAAAACTTATGAAGAATTCTTGAAAAAATTATTTACAAGAAAAATCGATGACTTACGTGCCATAAGTGATAGTCGAAACTGAAACAAAATTTATGAAGAATTCCTTGTAAAATTAGTTATGACAGGAAAACGACCTGGATGTAAGCCTGGCGCAGAAAATAACACATACGCTATAGTATTAATATATAGATAATTATTCTATGTATTGCAATAATTTTTAAAGTTATTAAATAAATTACTAATCTACTATATATGAAATTAAAGCAGCAGTAATACTTTATCCGACTTGCGCTCTAACTTTTAACTGTTTTGTTTATTTTGACTAATGAGCAGCAGTTTTTGCTGGTAAAAACAAAATCAAAAGTGTGCTACATGGCCAAATGCATTAAACATCACGTTTTAAGTCTGAAGAAGTGTTTGGTCAGGAATATTTGCGACTTATGCGAAACATTTAATTAATTCATTCTAATATTTCATAGGAATATGCACATAAGTGAACCTTCATGTAGTCGCTCCCATATTCATGACTGAGGACATTGAAAAGTTCATTTTCACTAATTTTCAATAAAAAACGTATTTAATATCAATGCCAAAGAAAGAATAATGACATTATATATATATACGTATACATATATATATATATATATATACGTATACATATATATATATATATATATATATATATATATATATATGGTCAGAAGCCTTGACTGCCGTATAAACGGTCGGGTTTCAATCCTGGCTTGAGGTAGTTGCCTGTCTAGCCGCACTGATGAGCTGTGAAACAGCGAAACAGTACTGTATGTGGATGACTATAGTGCTCCTCACCTTGAGTTGAGCATATTGAGAAGTGAAAAACGAATTACCATTAGCATATAAGCGACGCTCTTTGTGTAAACAAATCGAGCGGAGGTATTTCGGACGATATCAAAACATCGTTAAACTCACTACTCGTTCAAGCAGCCGCCAATAGCGTAATGGTTAGAAGCCTTGACTGCCGTATAAACGGTCGGGTTTCAATCCTGGCTTGAGGTAGTTGCCTGTCTAGCCGTACTGATGAGCTGTGAAACAGCGAAACAGTACTGTATATGGATGACTATAGTGCTCCTCACCTTGAGTTGAGCATATTGAGAAGTGAAAAACGAATTACCATTAGCATATAAGCGACGCTCTTTGTGTAAACAAATCGAGTGGAGGTATTTCGGACGATATCAAAACATCGTTAAACTCACTACTCGTTCAAGCAGCCGCCAATAGCGTAATGGTTAGAAGCCTTGACTGCACTATAAACGGTCGGGTTTCAATCTTGGCTTGAGGTAGTTGCCTGTCTAGCCGCACTGATGAGCTGTGAAACAGCGAAACAGTACTGTATGTGGATGACTATATATATATATATATATATATATATATTAAGTAATGTGATCTATAATTTAAAAGTTTTACAAATTTTTTAAATTTAAAAATCAAAATTTAATTAAATTAAAAATCAGTTTCATAAGAAGGAACAACAACAAAGTCAATTATCTGTACGATCGTTTCGGAAATCCGTGCTTTTTATTTGTGGTATACATGAAGTCACGTAGAACAATTATACATAGTTTTTTTGGTAAGCACGGTCTCCTCATCAGCAAATTTAGGAGGATTTCTATTGAATTGAAAAGACACCAAAAATAAACCTAGCATTAACAGTAAGGCAGATGAATCTGAAAAATTGAAGTAAAAGGTTTGGATTTAAAATTTATAAGAAAATTAATAAGAAAATTGGTATAGGTTAGAGATAGAAATGAGTAGAAAAAATATATATTTTGAATTTACATAATAAATTTGATTTAAAAATATATAGATATATAATTACCTTTTGGTTTTTCTTTTTTTTGAAATCAGGAACTGTATTTAAAGTAGTCATTTAGATGTTTGCTATAGCTTTTTATTTTATTGAATGATGAATTTTAAAAAGGGCGACGCTCGTGCAGTAAATTGTTTCCGTTAGCGTATTTTGATTTAGAGACGCTACAGTTAATATCTATAGAGAGAGAGTATTTTTTTTTTGCAAGTTTTTAAGGGGAGATAATTGTCATGGCTTTATTTATTATTTGATTTACGAGTCTAAGGGCGGTAATTGGTTTAACTTAATTTATTAGAAAAAAAAATCTATTTTTACTAATGAGTAATTTTTAATGATTTAAGGTGGTTTATATTTATTAAATTTAAACCAACGTTTATGATTACACGATAGAATCTCGTGTCTTGAATTTACTAGTTTGGTTGTGCTTTTTATATCTTCATATTTTAAAATTTTTAGGGTTTCTTTTGTACATAATGTACAAAATTTATCTCCTGGTTTATATGATTTGCAAGTCTCAATTATTTGCCATTTTAAGTTGAAAGAAATATTGCTATTTTTTAGTTGCCAAATATAGTTGGATAGAGTAGTTTGGTTTGATAGAGAGTTATTTTTAAAAGAATGTTTGTGCGTTGAAATTCTATGTTTTATTGGGCCGGATGTGGAACCAATATATATTACCTCTTGATTATTATGATTATTTTCCGTTAGGTCTATTATTGGATTATAATGTGGTGGGTTGGTTAATAATTGATCGGTAGATTGATTTAAGTTGGTGTTATTATTTAATCTGGTAGTTGAGTTATGGCTGTTGATAGGTGCTTGTATATTTGGAGTTTTTGATACTGTGCAGCTATAGATAACATTTTTAATTTTACATGAGCCTTGTAGGGGACATTTATTTTTTCTTCTACAGTTACAGTCCGATGTATTTTGTATAGTTGCATTTTGTAGTTTATTAATTTTATTATTATTAGAGCTAATTATTTTCTGATGAAGGTTGGGCATAGTAGAGTAAGAGACTTTAACTGTGTTCTTATTGAAAATCTTATTATATCTATGGGGGGCTTTAACGTTCTTATCTAATATTTTAAAAAATTCTCTAGCTATGTTTGTTTCTATGTTTGGAATACGGGGGGTTTAACCATAGGATCTCCTTGTGTCTATTCTTACGTTTGCGGGTTTTAGTTTGTTGTTTATTTATATTATTATCTAATATTTGTAGTTTGGTTTTATCTTTTTTTGTCTCCTGGTTATTTTTCTTAACTCGTATACGGGAAGACATTGCCATATTATATGTTATTACGCTCTTAGTAGGTTTATTTTTAATGCAGTTTATGTTTCTATCATTTTCATTTATGAATTTAATTTGTGAATTATATCCAGAGTTTTTAAGGGCTTCATTATAGTATTTTTCATTTTTGGTAAATATTGATTTAGTAGAAGACAGTCTAGAAATTCTTAGAGCGATATTGGGAACTATTGATTTTAATATTGATTTAGGGTGGTTTGATTGATTGTGGACATATAGAAGTGATTGGTTAGGTTTGTGGTATGGTTCAAAGGTAGAATTTTCAAGATTTAAGGTTATGTCTAAGAAATTAACAATTTTTTTATTAGGGTCGATTTTTATACTAAGTCCATAATTTTTAAATAATTTATGTAGAGCTTTAATTGCATTTTCATAATTTTTATTAGTAGAATTCGTTATGAAAAGTGCATCATCTCTATATAGCCCTCCTTCAAGTTTGAATTGTTTATGGAGTATACAATTTATTTCATTTAAAAGGAAAAGGCCAACTAGATCAGTGACCTGAGTCGATTCCGTCGATCCCATTAAAATGTTGAAATGGTTAGGGGTATTTTTCCTGGTCCAATATTTATTATCAAATGTTATTACAGACTGTCTAGCTATAAGTATTAGTTTAGTTTCGTCTTGAGTTATATTAGTTAATTTTCGTGCCATTAATAGAGATTTATTAAGTAGGATAGGTGATATAGATTGGTAATATGATTCAATGTCACAAGAAAGAAATTTAATATTATTTTTATTTTGAATATTAGAAAACCAGTCGATTACTTGGTTTGAAGATTGCCATAGTGGGTATTTTATTATGGATTTAATTTTGGGGATAATTCTATCTAATATTTTTTTACTAACCAGTCCTATATCTGATTTCGAGGGGCAAATGAGTCTAATAGTAGGGTTAATATTGAAGCTGTGTTTGTGGTATTTTAAAGTAAATCTCGGGGTACCTGGTACCGTTATTTCTGTGTATTTATCTATTTTAAGTTTAGTTAAAATGTTTTTTGCATCATTATTTATTTTATTTAGTGCTGATTTATTAGTAGTTTTATAATTTTTATTAAGTTCTTTATATATTAGATTTTTATATTGTATATAGTCCATTGTGTAGAAATTTCCAGTTTTATCTGCCGGTACTATGAGTTTATTTTGGTGGCTTGTAGAAATAGATTTTGGAAATTTATTTATTTTTTTAAGTGTTGGAGTGATATATTTTTTATTTTTCTTAAATTTAATATTTTTAATCAGGTTGATTAAGTCATTTTCAAAACTTTCAGTGTCTATGTTTCTCTAGGGTTTTTGTATGTTTTTAGTCTGCAGTATTTCGCTGCTTTTCCTTCTTCATTGTCTTGTCTGAGGATGGTTTCTTTTATTTCTCCAGGTTGGTGGTGTATTGGTTCTGTGGTTTCACTTTGGTAATTATCAAAATGGTAGGCTTTCCATCTCAAGTTCCTTATAAATGTATTTATGCTTGTAATTAAGCTGGTTATAAAGGTGTCTTTAGGGGGTATGGGGATGCATTTAGTTGATTAGTGTATGTCCTTCTTATGAAACATATCTACAATTACGTATATAAACTCAACCTGTTATAGGGAGCTAATAATTTAAAGGAGATTAGAATAATAGTCTAAAGAGCTAAGTGTATTTTAATGTAATAGTGAAATTACTAGTTTAATTAAAATACAGGAAATGCTCGTTGTAATTTAGATATATAATAAGCTCGATAGTTAAATGTCCTAGAGCTAATTCAATATTAAGTAATGTGATCTATAATTTAAAAGTTTTAAAAAATTTTTAAATTTAAAAATCAAAATTTAATTAAATTAAAAATCAGTTTCATAAGACGGAACAACAACAAAGTCAATTATCTGTACGATCGTTTCGGAAATCCGTGCTTTTTATTTGTGGTATACATGAAGTCACGTAGAACAATTATACATAGTTTTTTTGGTAAGCACGGTCTCCTCATCAGCAAATTAAGGAGGATTTCTATTGAATTGAAAAGACACCAAAAATAAACCTAGCATTAACTAGGTAATTATATATCTATATATTTTTAAATCAAATTTATTATGTAAATTCAAAATATATATTTTTTCTACTCATTTCTATCTCTAACCTATACCAATTTTCTTATTAATTTTCTTATAAATTTTAAATCCAAACCTTTTATTTCAATTTTTCAGATTCATCTGCCTTACTGTTAATGGAAATACACCCGACAAACTCGACAAGCAGCAAAATCTCTCCAAGGTCCAGCGGAGGTCAGGCTAGTGTTTTCATCTCTCAGTGTTTCCATCCTCATTGACTTTACGTGTTTTGCTGTGGGGTCAGTCTTTGGTGACACACAGAAAAAGTATTCCAGTTTCCCATGAGTCCATGAGGTACTCCTTTGTGTTTTACAACTGTAGCATTTTCTGCATGTCCAAGTGTTTGCCTATAATTCATGTGTATTAATCCCCGCATTCAAGGATTTCTTAATGTTTCAGTAATTTTCATTACTGTTATCCGTTGTATCTTATCAGCGATTTCTCTTATTCTGATCTCTCCCATTTTCTTTTCAATTTTTTTTGTGTTTTTCGTAGCGCTCCTACTATTAGTACTGTTATCCTCACTTTTTTCGACTTTCATATATCTTGGAGCTCCAGGGAAATATCAGTGTATTTGCCCCGCTTCTCTGCCCCTTGATCTTTACTCTGTGGTCTGTTGGGACAGAAAAATCTACAATCTGACGGATATTTCCTTTCTTATAAACAAGTACGACATTCAATCGTCCTGTTTGGATGGATTAATCTGTTTGCATATCGATGTCCAGTAAGAGTTTAAAACGTTCTTTTTGCAGGATTTCTACCAGTTTTTGGTGGTACCATTTGTTTAGATGTTAAAGATTGAGTTGTCTACATAATTGCAAGTGTACCGTCTTCTCAACTTGATCGGCTCTATTCTTGTATTCTTTTCCAGCTAATTTACTGCATTCACTCATTATGTGGTTTATTGTTTCGTCTCTTTGTTCGGAGAATCTGCATTTGCTGTTTGCTTGAGTCATGTCGCTCTTGCTTATGTGGTGGGTAATAATCGCGTTATTCTATGCGGCTGTCATTAGGAATTTTGTTTTTCTGTTTAGGTTTTCCTCCTTAGCCATGTCGCAGTGTTTTCGTTGATCTAATCTTTTGTCTCCTCATGAATCGAGCATGTAGTTGTTCGTTTCCCCATATTTTCTCATCTTATCCCTTGTTTCTTGTGTTTCTGTTTTGTTTGTTTTTGCAGTGTTTTTTAAAAGGTTGCGAAGAAGGAAAACGGGGACACGTGACCTGTTATACATGAACCGAAGCATTTTTAAGGAGGTAAACAGAAGAAAATAGAAATTGGCTATGGAATGGGACGAATACAGTCAAAGTGAAATATATTTTCTCTCCTCTTAAATTGAAAATTTCTTGAACCCCTTTTCAATTTTTGAATTTTGAAATCTTCTTGCCTGATGAGATTAATGATGAATGGAACGGTCTGCACATCGTAGCAAGATATGATTGTATATATATATATATATATATATATATATATATATATATATATATAGTCCAGAAATATTCACCACGTTTCGATTTCTATTATTTGTATTATTAAAAATACTAGTCTAATTCTGGATCTCATAACGTTTTTATCTGATATAAACTTTGCCCTGCTTTAGTTTCAATCAAGCGAACTCATTGAGTTCCATTAGATTGCCCGCAAAATGGTATTTGATGCCATTGGCTGAAAAATTGCAAGAATGACATCGAACTAAATGTGAGTGATAATAAATAAAATAAAATTATATAGTGCATTCCCGTTGCTAGGACGAAATTTGGATTTTTTTTTTACATCGCTTATGATAATCAAAGTAATTTTAGGATAATATTAGTCTGATTTAAATTTTGTGACCAATAAAATAAAATAAAACTGTAAATTAGTAATCCATAGAAGGACATAACAATATGAAAAATGGACATCATAAAATTTGCAGAGAAGTATTTCGCCGGCAACACGTTTTATATGCGAGAAATGATTGGAAAGTTAATCTAATTAGAAAGGTTCCGATTTATTTTTTGAAAAAAAGAGCGAAAAGTAGAGATATATTAAGGAAGACGAGTTAACTAAATGAGACGTCTTAAGTTTGCTTCAGTTCTCGGCGTAATCAAAATGATAGCAATCATAAGTCACTATCTAAAACCCTGACACAAAATATATAGTACACTGCCTCAAAATATAAAATAGGAAAAGTCTGTAATAAGTAGTACGATTGATTAAACTATAAACTGACATTGTCCAAGTATAATGATTACACCGTATCGTGCAACCTGTGACGGGAAAATGTGTAATAAAACTCGGTAATTCATTTTCAAATGAGCAGGTTTAATGTGTATTTCTGCTTTATTAGATAGAAAAACAATAAAAAAACATTTCAAATCTATTAGATTAATTGTAATATAATTATTTGAAATGTCAAATGGGGGAAACCATTGCCTTTTATTAACCCATAACTAATTGGAATAGCCTTTACTTCCGTAATAGATCTAATAGTGTCAACAAGAATCTCTTTCTCGATAAGGTTTCCATAAATTGGATTCGATTGTGTTGTTAGATTTACGCTTGAAATAATTGAGTGAGGTTAACGCATTGAGATCCACGGTATACACTTATGCAACGTGAACGTTATAAGTCTAAATGATATTTTCGTCGACTACGGGATTATTCGGGTAGAATTAAAATTAATTTTGTAGAAATATGTGTAAGACATGTATGAACTTGTGAGGTATCCTTTAGTTAGGGGTAAAAGGTCAATAAGTGTTGAATTAATATATTACATTTCATTTTTATCTTAACTGATACGACGGAGTGATCGAAGGATCTTAGAGGAGAATGAACGGACGATGAACATAGCTCAGGGGAAGTTGAGAGAAAAAGGTCTCGGAGGTTTGCATATTGACCGGGTGTATCGGGCAAACGGGTGGGTTCGCGGACAATCTGGGTGAGGTCATACGCAATAGCAAAATCATTACAGAATCTCCCCTCATTTTCTGTCTTATTTGAATGGGTTAGCCATTCTACGTTATGGATGTTGAAGTCACCACAGATGTGGATGTTAGCCGAGGGATGTGCAGACAGGATGTGGTCTATTTTCTCAGATATACTCTTAAAGATAGTAACTCCGCTGTTATGGGGCCGATAGAGGGTAAATATAAATGCAGTGGTGTAAGCAAGTGCAACCCGGAAGCACATATAGGGTAAATTAGGATCTTCTCTAGAGATATCCCTGTCCCACGGGAAGCCATCCTCAATGTAGGCACATATTTCATGCCCATTGCGATTTTGGGGGTCAGATTTAGCTGTTAAGTTAGAGTATCTGTTAATTATGAACTCATCTAGGGAAGTGGTCGGCCCAATTCAAGTTTCGCTTAGAAAGAATATGTCCGGTTTCGTCTCCTGTAATTGGGTTTCAACCTCTGGAAGGCTGGAACGTAGACCCCTGATGTTGGAGAAGGAGACCTGGTAGTAGGGGTCTACGTTGGAAGATGGGGTTCTAGGTTTATTTGAGTTTATTTTTCTATAGATATTTCATGTTGAGGTTTTGGGATTTGTGGAACAGGTCGGCATACTTGGTTAGGACAAGATAGAGAGAGAAAGTAAGAGAGAAAAAAAGACAGGATTTTTTTTTGTAGAACATGAAAAGGTAAAGCCGTAACAATTACCCACTAGTATGGCATCGAGAGCCCCCACCAGAGACTACTACATGGTCCAGCATCAATTCACCAAATGGCAATACAGCAGTACCAGTACTTTGCCCTGTTGATAGGGCAGCCTCCTTCGTGGTTAATCCAAGGTTCGGGCCCCTGGCTATCAGGCGGATAACGTCAGCCCAGACAAAACGTTTACCTCCAGAACCCTTAAAAGTGACAGGCCCACAAGGATAGACATAGAGACAGAAAAATTTCCGACATCTCAGACTACTGATCACCAAGTACGACCGACCTTTAAGCATCTTTTTCTTCGCCCTTTGGCAGAATTACTCATTTGAATAAGGATTGGGGACAAAAAGGAGAAGGTGGAGTTAATGGAGATGCCGATAACACATCCACTGTCTTATATACTCTCAAGTAAAAAAAACGGGGAGGGAGGGAATGGGCACAAGGGACTTATTAATATCTAAGTAGTAAAGTCCGGTGCTAAATTAAAAAAAATCATATGCAACAAATTGTCCACGATAAATATTATGTTTATCAAAATGAAAACTAAAATATATTATTTAAAAAAATATTAATTTACACTGAAACAATTATAAACTAAAAGCCAAATTTACCTATGTGGTGATCCGCATAGGATATGCTCTAATGAGCGATGCACACCACGCAGCTTAAGCCGTAGCTATCATAATGTAGGTGACCCTTCCAAAAAGTACTTTATTTTCTTATGTCAGATAATAAAGTTTTCAGATAAGACATAATGTGCAATTGCAAAAGGAAAGTTTCTCTTACGACATTTGAATATCTGAGATTAAAAGAGAAGGTTTCTTACTAGAGAAACACAGCAAAGTAAGAGATGTTTATATGTTTTAAAAGTTATTAAAATTTGAACTTGAAAAAGCTAAAACGATAAATGCTTTTTTATTCTTTAAAATGACTATTTATTGATGAGGTTCCTTCAATAATTTTCGTATGTGCACTTTTATTGATAGTATACATATGAAACTCCAGTCCCTTTCAGAATAATCTCTTTCGGCTGCAATAAACTTGTTGTACCGCCCCATTGAAAGTCTTTTGATTTGAGTGTGTCTATGACCCCAACACACAGTCTCTTTTGTTTCCGTAATTGTCTCGTTACTACAGTCTCTTGGGTTTCCTTTAGCTTGGGGCATAAGCAAAAGTCACAAGGAGCAAGGTTTGGAGGGAGGAACTGCCGTTATGCAAGGTCTGGACGACGGGGAAATATCCTTATTACCAGCTGAGTCAAATATACTGTGACCAGGATGGAGTTGTGAACTGCTGTATTTGCGCAAATCCTCTGCACCTTCAGTTCCTAGCGACATCACACTGTGCATTTACTGTCTTTATAAACACACAACGGTCCTTATTCATAAAATTCTTGGCTGCCTTCCTCCTTCTACACAACTCGCAGACGCTATCCTTCCTTTAATTTTAAACTGATGATCAATTAATGCAAGATTGTCCAAAAGATGTTTCCAGATTTATATACGTTTTGTGGCATTTTTGCATGTTAAAATTTAAAAAGTTAATTTTTTCCAAGTTAAATACATAATTGTATTGCATACCCGTATAGAAATAACATACTGAATTTTCTAGGACAATTTTAAAAGTATGTTAAAAACATGTAAAATTATTGAAGGTATCTTGTAGGTTAAAAGATAAATAAATATTATTTTTAAATCCATCTTTAAATGATTTTTCTGATAGTGAATTACTTTTTCATTTACCTTTATGGACTTTTTAAGCTTCTTCTCACTATGCAACTGTTTGATGTGAACAAAATTTAAAAGAAAACGTGCAAATGAAATAAAAACAGTTTTCTCACACGTCCTTGTTGCATCAGAGCACATTCAATTAGTTTATTTGTAATGTATACTTATTAACAACTAACCAGAGTTCCATAAAAGCCATATAAATTATTTCATTAACATGGATTAATATTTAAACTAGGGCAACTTTATTACAATATCTAATATATATTTTGCTGCCCAAAGTTTCTAAGCTAATTTAGATTAATTTGCATGTGGTGGTTCCTAAAATCCTATTAATTTTTTCACATCAGGTTAAGTTGTGTATGCATTTGCTATTTTATACATTTTACCTTATAATTAGGTGTTCTGCCTCTCATTTTTGACCCCTTATCTCACTTTAAGTTACTTCTAACAATAGTATGTTTTACTCATTTCTATTTTTGGACAATGTGTATGCGTACCTTGTCTGCAACATGGCATTTCATGTTCCATTTGTTTACGAACTTATTCAGTCTCTCGATTTCTTGAACCTTTTCATTTTCCAATCCTTGTTTGTTGTTATTTTTTTACCTTCTCATGCGCATCATTTTTTTCTCTTTCGATTTTTATTTTTTCTCTTTAAATAAATACACCTGCGTATTATGTACAGAGTCTTTATTTTATCTTACTGTGAAGCGAATGTGTTAAAACAATCCAAATGTGTTTTGATATATTTGCGAGGAATATACGTTGGAATCCACCAGTAAACGGATCAGTGAATTTGTTTAGCTTGCTCACTTCTAACTAATGCTGGGTGGTCAAGATAAGGGATTAGCATCTCATATTGTATGCAGGCAATGTGCTGAGCATCTTCGACAGAGGGGTGAAAGAATATAAAGTCACCTCTGGTATACCTGTTGTCTGGCGTGAACCACAAAACCATTTCAGTTACTACTATTTCCATGCAATCAAAATGAACGGAATCATCAGGAGGAACAGTCTGCAATCAAGCTAATACACCACTACAATAGAATGTTTGTGTTAGTGTTTAAACGCTTTCTCTAAGTGGAATTGCCTACTCTTGAAAAAACAAAGTCTCTGATTTGTTCGCTGACATTGGTGAATACTCTATTTAAGATGTCGGTTTTCCTCCTTTTACGATGACAGCTTTTTTCTCAAGAACAACATAATAATCTGACAAAAATCTAAATCTTTTCAAAGACTTCTTTGCACTTTTAGCTTAAAGTGTTCAAGAAAAAATCTTCTTCAGCCTGGAACTCTCAGAGCCTTCTATAAAAAAACGCCATATTGGAGCCTTGTCGTATTCTACTAAGAAAAAAACTACATAGTATATTTTAGTGACGTTACTAGCCTGTTGCGCAGTATGGTGTCGAACCGTATTAATCTCAAAATGTTCGCCCTCCTAGAGACATCAAAAGAAGTTTAAAATGTTTTCTACTTCCCAATAGCAACCTATATGAATCAGTTTCTGTAGGTCATTATAGAACCCTCAGAGAAAAATATAATGAAATAAACTTTGTTCTAGGACAGATCAACTACAGACACCACTAATGAATTGTCTGAGTTGATTTGAAAATCGTTAGGTTTCTCCTCAGACTACAATGTAGCTACACAAACTTTACTTCTTGTGGGGATAGCAAGGCAAGAATATAACACTGGAAAAAAATAAGATTGGCCTGTGCACAGTGAACTGATTCCTGGCTGTGCAATGTTCTGGCTTCTTCTTTGATTAGGCGTCCCAAAATTGTGTTTCTCATCTTCACAGAAAGCATGGCATCATTTCTGAAGGCTCTAAAGTAAGATTCCGACTGCTTCAAATATATTGGCATAAAATTTTCAGGCCTAACCATAGAGAAATTTTAAGCTGGAATATTTATATGTAGCCTACATTCAAAATATAATTAATGACGCAAATATCTGTAATGTTCTTAATTCTACAAAATTCAGTGTGTGGACGGCGTTTACAAATATAGAAAAAATACGCTTTAATATATTTTGATTAATGCAGAGTTCTTATTTATTTTTATATTATATTCTCAAACTTTACAACATGACTAGGAAGAAGAAAAGGAAAAAAAAGAAGCAAAACAACGCGCTGAAGATGGAGTATACCTCTGAAATATATTTGTGATAAATTTCAAACTAGTGAAATATTTTTTTATTTCCCTTATATTACGTTGCGACTTGACTTTCAAGCGCACTTGATGCGTATTTTATTTTATTCACACACACACACACACACATATATATATATATATATATATATATATATATATTTAAATGCTAAGTTTTGTTTTACGTTTACCCAAACCATTTATTGTAAATGGGTATTAAACTGGAATTTGAGAATGTTTTATATGCGCTCCGGTTTTAACCTTTTGATAGGAAAAAAATGCAGCCCATAATTCCAAGCATGCTCTTATCTGACAAATATGACAGGCATTCCAAAATAATAGCTCCTATTCTTCACGCGCGAATACATCAGAAAAGATTGCAAATACCATTGTTACAATGACTGAAAAATGCCATCATGTGCTTGAAGTTTTCTTTATTTGTTGAAGCAATTAATTTTTTTTTTTAATTTAACAAAGCAACCCCTTTAATAACCGCGAGTAAAAAGCATAAGTGGGTTATAGAAATCCTGGTAAAAGTGTGTTGAGAACGATGGAGGCTATGTTGAAAAAATGAATCACAAAAGGCGATCGTTTTAATAGCATCATTCTCGTACTGTAGCTCTTGAAATTTTTTGATAATAAATAGGTGGTTTGCCTTTAAGAACAATCCTCTGACATATACATAAAATTGGATAAAAATTGGTACAGCTTTTCTCTAGAGAAACAATGCAGTTTTCTTAGTGCGCGCTTGCAGTATTAAAATATATATGTAAGGGGATCGAGTAGGCGAACACGATGTCATCCACCTTCAGGTGGGTCAGATAAGTGTAAGAGAAGATGGTCCCGATATAAACCTCAATGTGATGCCACACGTTTAACATCAAATTCCAGCATGAAAATAAATCATCTTTGACTGAGTCAAATTTTTGTTGTAATCCATAGTTCATGTTTTATGAAGCTGGGTTGCATTACATTAAACATCGATCATATACCAAAATATATGGTCGTAATAAGGTAGGCATATAGGAACACATTGATAAACAGAGAAAGCGTATGACATCAACGTTGATTAACATAATTAAAAGTCTATCTTATTACATAGGTGGTCAATATAGCACCTCGACACATATGTAATTCGGATAGGTATTAACCTTCATCAAAATATTAATTTGTAATCACACACAATAAATCTAATATTTTACTGTAGATCTCACAAATTTGACAAACATCACGTAATATTTAACGGATTTGATAATCAACTATTGAATTAGCTGAGTAAATTATTCCCACTTTCCCTTTGTTAGAATACTCTAATCGACGTTTGAATTATGACCAGCCCGCTTATACAACTTGATGAATTACTTGTTTCGCTTCAGCTTAGATGTTAATTTCTTATCACCTCTTAAATCCCAGAAACAGTGTTTTATAGTAAACAACTAATGATCAATTAAATTTACATTAGTAATATAGTGGATTTGAGGAGCACGCTAGTGCATTGATTGCAAGTGATTAATTGATTTACTGACTTAACAATCTTCTAACGAATGATAACAAATATAAAAAAGTAAGTGTTTTATATAGTTTTAAAGGTTGAAATACTTCCAAAATTATATATATTTATATACATATATATATATATATATATTTACATATATATAAATATATATATATGTGTGTGTGTGTACGTATGTATATGAAATATGTTTTTTAAAAATATATTTCGCCGTTTATCCATACAATCTGTTGAGTTATGAAGCCTGATGTAACTACATGCCATATAAAAATAAATGGCATATTGAAATACAGACTTTTGTCATTTATTTGTATAATAAACAGATATATATATATATATATATATATATATATACATATATATATATATATGTATATATATATATACGTATACATATGTATGTATATGAAGCAACGTTAATCATTGTCAGTGCTAAAATAGATGATTATTTGGAAATTCCAGTTGTTCGATGTGCTCTCCGCTTATATCAGCATTATCTCGTGGACTCACTTATCCACTGGACTCAAGCACATCAATTCAAGAAAGCTATGGTTTGAGATTGCACAACGCTTGCCTCACGTCGCACAGCTAGTATTTCGGGAAGAAAGTGCTCAACTGATTTCTAATATCAGATTGATTTTATACAACATCGACAACCAAAAATCCTCTACTTACTACTACTAAATTAGTTTTCTTTTCGTTATCAGTATAACTGCAGCTTAACGAAACTTCCACGAGCAAAGTTTATTTCCAAGAACAACTTATATGTGTAATACGATACCACGTGGTTGCTTCTCACCTGACTACGCCATGTACATTTTCAACTTCAATCGTAACAACGTGTTAAACCGACCCTTAAAATGATTACATTTTGTCCCGTTCCAACTATTGTCTTCAGTAAATATATTTGCTACCCACCCATTTTACACGCACAGATATTGTTTTATTATGGTGTTGTGTTTGGGCAATGATGAGCTCATGCGTTACAAGTAATATTAACTGATTGTTACTGTAAACGTTACCGCACGTATTTCTGCAGATAAAATACAACTTGGCAGATATTTGAAACTCACAATTACTAGATATATAGTACGCAAATGTATTTAATATAAATTCACTGTGAATATAATCATTACAATTTAATAAAAAAATAGTAGCTCATAAAAACATTGCATGAACTGGTAATTGTCTTAAAAATAGCAAAAACATATTTTGAATTATATTAATAATGGATTTGTTGATTGTGTAATCGGAAAGGTGTTCCGAACAAAAAAAACACCCAGAAATGTGTTTATTGATTCCAAAGACTTGGAGTGTATCATATTAGTTTAATAATTTATGGCGTTTTTTTATTACTTTTACTTATGTGATAACCTGTTTATTTAACATATATCTCAGGGTATTCGCTAATGAGCTGAGATACCAATGTTCAATCTAAATTGAGTCGTTCTATAAACTTGAAAATGTGCATTATGTTACCTTGCCAAACACTCAGCAGTTACAGTTGTTTATTAAGTCTAAATAAAGGGTAACCTCGGGAGAAGTTTGGCACTTTCCTCCTGACATTAGCGTAGTAGATATGTAGTCGATATGGACATTCCATGTCGCTGTCAACTTTGATCGACAATTTTACTTTTTTATTTTCTCCGTCATACTTCCGATATTTCTTTACTGAAACCTCCCCTATTGTTAGGGTAAAGTTGTTTGAATTCTTCCAGGAGATTTTATCACATTGTAACACTCTTAACCAATATATCAATTCATCTAATCTGGATATGTTCGTAGAAACCTGTTCCATCTTTCAATATGTTTTTGTGCATTTTCCAATGTGGATATGTGCGTAATCTACGTGCAGCTGCAATGAATATTTCAAAATTCTACTCCCGCAAAAGAAGGAGAAAAACACAGCTCACATTAGTCCAATAAAAAGAATCGCTTTTCCGTTAATATTATGTTTCGATTAAAACCGATCGATATAAACTTATTTTTTTACGACAATCGCAGAGAAAGAAGTCGATTATTTGAACGCAAATGATGCGTCAATGATCGATCTCAGTTAATCAATCAGAAAAATTGATATATTGGTTTTCAATTTTCATTGTATTTGTTTACTATTTTCTGAAATGAGTGTCGGACAGCTTTTTGATTAATTTATCATTAGGAATCACGCAATAATAATAAAAAATGTCTGGATATATGACAATACAAGTCAAGATAAAATATGATTATTAATCCATTAATACACACAGAAACACACACACATATGTATATATTCATATTTATTCGGCAGATTATAAAACAAATTTACTAAGTCGATTGCCAACGTTTATTACAAATATAATAATTTAGGTTTGGAATTTAAATTTTACAATGTTTAGCCAAAATTCGCGCGTGTCAGAAAAACATTTTATTACAATCATTTTAGTTTGCTGAAATTCGTATAATTTACATTTCATAAAATACAGTTCTTGAAATAAAGTGTTTTTAAGAAATGCAGGCACGTACGGATAAAATGTGTCAATTTGCAAGCCTGCATTATATTTGAAAGTTTATTTTTTATGTCTTATAATTTACAATCTACAAAATTATGTGACAATTCATATGAAAATATTAAGCATTGAAGTCGAAAATATGTTTCTTTTTATTATTAAAACCTCAAAATATTAAAAAAAAAAAACATAATCCTGTCATATAGTTGAAAATGTAGCGGTAATAAAACACATCATAATATAACATTATGTTGGTACAGGAAAAAGTAACAACCTTTGTTGGTTGGTAGGATGGTTGTTTTTTCTTACGGCATATCAACCCTTTTTAGGTTATTTAATGCCAGTGATTTTGAAGAAAAAGTTTTTAATCGAATATATACTTTTTTTTCAAGTCAGTTTCTATTGAACCCATAGTGATTTTGAAGAAAACTATTTTAATAGAATATATTTGGATTTTTCAGTTTTTATTTAACTCATTGTTGGGAGCCTAACAGGTACTACCACTCCGGGTCAGAGTGGACCTGGGAACAAAGTGCAATTAAGGGGTCGCGTCACACTACGCAAAACCAGAAAGCTAGCGCCTTACCATCAGATAAAGTTTAAGGTCATATCCAGGATAAAGAAAACTTGTAAGAAAACTGGTCAACAACATATCAAATAACGCGAATATATCCAAGAGTAATAGTAATGACCAGAAGTCTATAAGAAAAAGACTAAATGCGTTAAAAATGTAACATTGCCAATCAGTCACTCTGTCCACGATAAAATAAATCCTTAATCGTTTACAAGGCAACCATATTAGGTAAGTAAAACCTGAAAAATAAATAAAAGCAATATTACATACGTATAACCACCATGGAATTTTAAGGCAAATATTATGACCAAGGACGTGCATTCAAAACAAAAGAATAGAACTTGTACACTGCTACATTGCGCACGAAGTTGTTGCTAATAAAAGATATACATTTTTAATATGTGTATTCTTATGAATCTTTCTTCCCTGTCATGTGACATCCGTGAGACTTTTTTACAACTCTGATATTCCATTATTCAGTTACCTAAAGAGAATTTTGTGCTACATGCTCGTGAGTTATTATTATTATTATATGTAGGTTAATTACATATACATATATATATATATATATATATATATATATATATATATATATATCCTATCACCAGCCAACCTCCCAAGCATGTATGACCGCTCATCCGGAAAAAAATTGAGATGGGCTGGGCACGTAAACAAAATGGAGAACTCCCGACTACCAAAACAGATACTGTTTCCACAACTGGAGGATGGGGTACGAGGCATAGGCAGCCCTTATCTCAGGTTTCTTGACACCGTCAAACGAAATCTAAAGGACAGGTCGATCCTTACTGGAAGCTGGCAGACCCTCAGTCGCGACCGTGGCAAGTAGAGAATGATGGTTCACAGGAAGTCGTCTTCAAATACAAAGAACAGCACATGATATATATATACATATATATATACATATATATATATACACACACACACACACATATATATATATATATATATATATATATATATAATGCTCCCCCAGTACCCTGCTGCAAATCGCCTTCCTTAACCGGCATGTCAAACACATGCTTGCCGCAGCGAATTTTCGAAACAATGAGTTTCGCCTCGTGGATCACCTAAAACACTTCGTAACTGAGGCTTGCTCTTCTTAATAATCAAAATATATACTCGCATCTTATTTCTACCAAAGCGATGATATATATCTATATTTATGGCGCAACATTATAGAAACTCTTTCGTTTGTAAATCCTCGAAATATTTTTCATGGTCAGCTTATGATCGCAATAATACTATTAGAATTAGGGTAAATTGTTTGAAGCCAACTACTGTAGCAACTACAGGAGAGAAATTGATAAATAGCAAATGTGTTCTCCAATGAAGAAGTTGGAGTTAAACGTTTTCCTTTTAGTTGTAAAAATTGAAAAAAATAAACCCAAGGCTTCAACAGACACAAATAACAAATAAATGTATATAGGCAAACGTATAGTCATAAACATATTAAAATATGGATGATGAACAAAAATTGCATACAAATTTATTATATCAGATAAATAACAAAAGTACAAGATAAAGAGAGTGAAATAAAACTCTTGACGGAATGGCATTTCGAAGGAAAATACTTCTTATCAGAAGGATGGGGGGTGCAATGTATGCATTATACAAATATAAAATATAGATAAATGCTGTCTTACGAATACCTAAAAAAGAAATGAAGGATGTATATATTAGAAAGATCCATCCCTTTCTAAAGCAAACCTGATAGGTCCTGAACTGTCATCTGGGCTTCAACCTCTGTCCCATCGACGAGATGTTGCATCCCTCTGCCTGTTCTACAAATACTTTAATGGTGAATGCTCTGACGAACTGCAAACACTTGTACCTCCCCGACGTAACTACCCCCGACAAACCCGACAAGCTAATAAGTCTCATCCCTTTACAGTGGAGATCCCTAGGTGCAAGAAAGCCTTTTACTCCAATAGTTTCTTCCCCAGAACTGCGGGTCTTTGGAACTCCTTTCCGGGATTCTGCTTTCCCAACTGCAATGATATGCAGAAGTTCAAGTGTAATGTTAACAAACATATTTCTACTCTTCTCCCTTCATAATGACCCCGCTAATTAATTCCCTAATAGTAGCCCCCTGCTTCAAAGTGGCACTGTGCCTTGTTTGGGGTGAAAATTGAATAAAAAAAAAAAAAAAAAAGTGTATGATATCATAAAACACCTAAAGCACGTGGACCTGAGTTCATCCCGGCCGTACTATAAAAGGATCCTCCGCTGATCTTGCTACAGTTCTCTCTAAACTCTTTAAGAAATGCCTTAACCAAGCTTGCTTTCACGACTGCTAGAGAACTGCATCTGTGGTAAAGTTTACAAGAGATCTGGCGAAAGAACTGACCCATTAAATTATCGCCCCATTTACCTCTTCTCACTTTTCGCCAAAATATTTAAATCCATAATTAATGAAGCTCTAGTCCACCACCATACAGTTGTATCACTTCTGTCCGACCGGCAATATGGGTTTAAGCAAGCCCGTTCCACAGCAGACATCCTAAATGCAACCACTGAACGTATATATCATGCGTTGTATAATGCAGGGGAGGGCGAGGCATAAGCTATAGATATATTTTAAATTTTTTACAGGGTATGGAACGATGATCCTCTCATGAAATGCAGCCCCTATAATATTACCGGCCAACATTCACTCATGTATGGAGTACTGTTGTCACATTTAGGCAGGTATAACTGCTACTAGTCTCTCACTCCTGGACAGGGTTAAAAAACTGTCGCCAACCTGATAGGTCCCAAAATGTCATCTAAGATTCAACCTCTGCCCCAATGACGAAGTTTTGCACCCCTCCCTTTTTTAAAAGTATTATGATAGTGGATGCTTCGACGAATTACAACCGCTTGTATCCACTAGACGTAAATACACCCGCCAAACCCGACACGCAGCAAAGTCTTACTACTGCGCAATACAGATACTTAGATGTAAGAAAGCCTTCTACTCCAATTGCTACTTCCCCAGAACTGCTAGACTTAAGAATTCCCTTCCGAGTTCGTGCTCCCATAACTGTACTGGCATGCAACAGTTCAAGTGTAATGTTAACATCTTGCAGCTCAACTCCCTACACAGTATTCATGCAACGTATATACCTGATAGTACCCTTTACAGCAAAGTAGCACTGTACCTTTTAAGGGGTTTAAATGCAATAAAAAATAACCTAATTAAATGTATTAGAATCAAAAAGCAAAATATATTTTAAAGAAAGACGTAAGCACATGTGTATAGGAGAGTAAAACAAAGAAAAAGAAGCATATATTAAAACTATAGTGAAAATATAAATATTATTACTAACGAATAATTGGGATCATTATAAAAAAAGAAAAAACGAAAAGACAGAAAGCAGAAAAGAGAGTAAAGTTACTAGGAATGGGGATAAAAAGAGACGATAAATAATAAACAAAATATTCTACATATGAAAAAAAAAATATAAAAAGAAAATAGCAGTAAATATAAAAAGTTCACAATGAATCCCTTAAAATGTCCAATCTTCTATAATATAAATGTTCGTTTAAATGTATGTGTGTATGTATGTTTGTATGTCTGCCTAAACATTTGACGGAGACGAAGGATTATCACGATATTGTTATGTTTTTGAAGGTCCACAAATATCGAAATAAATGGCTAACAAAAGCAATTTCTTCACCTGAACTGAGCACTTTTCTACAGGGAGGGGCAGCGTTTTTACCGATACTTTTGAACGTCATCCTCTGATTTCGATGGACTAGCCTATATTTAAACATTACTCACTTCCAATTTGGCGATGGGCACATTAGGACACACGTCACGTTTTTTTTTCCCGCGTTCTTTTCCGCCACCGCGGTACTGGTTCGGGCCTGCCTACTACCACTTTTTCTTTTTTTGCTCCAAACCCATCTCCAAACAACCGGAGAACGCTGGGCAACGCTGGGCAATGCTGGGCACCCGAGCTAGTTCTTATATATATAAAAAAAGCTCCACATAAAACAATTTAGAGTTTATTTCGGAAAAAAGGTAACTGTCGAAAATGGTAATTCAAGTAAATATAAATATATAAATATATATTTTAATTATGTTTCATTGCTCAACTTTACCTTATGTAGATTTTTCGCCTTTATTACTGATATACTCTTTACCCGCTTCATTTAATGTTTTAGTAAAACTCTCTCCGTAACACGTATCATATTTATTACTTATAAAACTGTTGCCATAGAAAAGACGATAGGATACAATTTCTGATTAATTTAAACCATTTTTTTTTTGCAAACCATTTTCTAGTTAGCCAGTTAGGCACAAACCAGGAGAGCAATAGGAGTCTTCTATCAAATCTGAAAATAACACAATGTTTAATGAGTTAGATCAAAGATGCGCCGCTGTACAACTCTTGCTCTCATCCAGTTCAAGTAATAACAACATTTTTAGCACCCATAAAATGTACATTCGGACGCGTCAATGTTTGAGAACACAACTTAACGCAACGAGCAATTCACACTTATGGAATTTTGGTGAGATTTCCGGTGAAGGCCGCATCATGCCACCTCACATCTTCGAAGTAAGCTTGAAAATCAACACCAAAGTGTATCCTGATGATCTGAAGAGTCTGGGAATCCGCTAGTGTAATTAGGTGACCGCTTACAGACCCTGGCTGTTAGATCAGTACTCGCCGCCTGTCAAAGAGATCCAGGTTTTACGCCAGAAGGATGCCACGACTTTCTATGCTTCTCGAACTGGGAATTCTTCTTACACTACTTGAACCTGATGGACTATTTTTTTCGTCACATGTTATGAACGTCACCATCATTACCTCCCAGCCAGCCTGAGCGCAGCCAACCCCGTCGCCGCATGTGGAAAAGGCATGCCCCCAGTTATGAACACGTATCGAGGGGTTGATTGATGCTGAAAACGGTTCCATTTAATAGATCGAAGGTCTGCTTTAGAATCAAGTTATGTGAACTGATTTACATAATAAAAGTGTTAAAGTAATATTATAGTCTTGTTTTCTTCAGAGTGCAAATTTTATCGGTCCGCACTGTAATAAAGTTTTACCGGTAAAAGGTATATTATTTATTAGCAACATTCATATATATATATATATATATATATATATATATATATATATATATATATATATGTATGTGTATATATATATATATATATATAAATCTACCTCATTTACTCACATAAATTAATATACGTAGGAATAGCTAGTTAATAAGTTATAAAATATATATGGTGATTAAACGTTTCATCCACTCTAGGATTCTTCAGACATTAAGCCTGAGGAATCCTTGAGTAGATTAAAGGCGGAATATTCAGTGTAGCTTAATCGCCATATATACTTTATAACTTATAATATATATATATATATATATATATATATATATATATATATATATATATATATATATACACACACGTATATATATGCACATTTATATATATATATACACTGCCTATCAAATAATTAACGAATTTACAAGTTTTTTTTTTAATATTTAAGGAATGAGTGAATAAAAATCCATGAAACTTTAAGAGAGTGCTTAAAATAGTATTCAGCTACTCCCGTCAGAAAATAAAAGTATTTAAAGCAGTATTTACGAAACTGTGGCAGAAGATAGGAATATCTATTGATTTCAGTTTGTCAAGTTATTAACGAGGTTAGGAGCAAAAAATAGACACACAATATACCTATAAGTTGTTTATTAAAATAATTTTCAAATATTACATGAACTAGGAAAAATCCTTAGAGCACAATAACTACATAGCAATTTCGACGTTGATATAATTAGTAGGGAGTATGCGATTATTTTTTATGAATGACTTCTAAAATACGTTGGTCCACAGAATTGGTCAAATTTGTAATTTCGTCAACAGTTATTCCACGCGATCCCTCTTCGAGATCATCCCACCACTCATCTTTACTTTTAAATTGGCGTTCACTTGCATAGAGGCGTCGCTTCAAGATACTCCAAAAGTTCTCAATTGGGCTCAAATCTGGTGAATTCGCAGACCACCCCATCTTCCATAGCCCATAGAACCCCAGTTGTTGCAAGTACTCTTTGGTTTTGTTTGCTGCATGCGAGGGAGCATTATCCTGCATAAAAATAATGGTTATTCTGAACGTTAATATTTGCTTCTTCAGCCATGGTTCAACGTGCTACTTCAGAAAAACTATGTAAGCATTTGACATCATTTTTACGCCTTCTGTGACTCTCCGTGGGCCAGCTAAGTCACCTCCGATAATCCCAGACCAAATCATTATCCCACCACCATCTTGTTGGCGCCTTAAACGTTGATGACCATGTCGTTCATCTAGGACCCATCCCTTGCTCCAGCCATATGGGCCATCAAGAGTGACACGCACTTCATCCGTGAGCAAAATTTTGGAAAATTCCGTTTTCATGTTGTCCTCTCCTCATTTAAATCGGTTTTGTATGTGAAGTAGCTTTAATGGATGTTTTGTCACAGGCTTAACAGACTTTGTCACTTCTTTCAGAAGGCGACATCGAGTACTATTTGAGACATTTTTCAATATGGCTTGGTGAAAGACTTCTCGACTTATCTACCCAGGGTTCTTAACAACTTCATGTTTAATTTGGAGTAGGGAACTGCGTGAACCACCTCTAGATTTATCTTTCTCAGCTCTCTTACGTACCCTTCTAGGGTCCTGTAGAGTTTGATAGTACCTGCCTATGATTTTCGATATTTCGAGGGTTGTTTTAACTTTTGCTAGCTGTTCTGTAGTAGTAATCTTTTCAATTTACCTTCATTATCTATTTTATTGACGAAACAAACTGCGTTGTTAATAATTTGACACATTTCAAATACCGTGGATTCAGCAATTACGGTGGATGCTGCTTACATTGCGCCGAACAGTACGAACATTTCACAGTACGCGAAGCTCAACATGGCCAACGTTTCCGAAGCTTTCTATACAACATTGGTAAAAAAATGTTATCTCGTTAATAATTTGACACGCAGTATATATATATATATATATATATATATATATATAAGCATATTTAATTTTATATCTATATGCATATGAGTTTGTTGTTGTCTGTTATAAAACATTAACCAACAAATAGAACATATATTCACTTACATTAATATTAAATGAAGCAAAGAACGCGTCTTTTCTATACTAAAAGCATTTTCAAAAATAAAGTCCAATGCAATTTCTTGCTATTAGTTCAATAAAATCCATGCGCAAGGTAACATATCACTAAATGTCTACGCATAACCTCGGACACCAAATAGTACCAACTGAATATAGATGCAACAATTAGCTTCCTCATGAATACAGTCTGTTATTTATCAAGAGCTAAAGGAAAGTAGTCGTTGATTTTGTTTTCGACACATTTATTTTACTGGCCGTTTCAAAAGTTCAATTGCTCCCGTTATATTTTGAATTTCTGCCAATATAATACACTATCTACTTGGAGATAGGATATCGACTACCGAATGATTTCTAATTCCATATGCTTTCTACCGACTTGTTCATATTCAAATATGTGATCTACCCATTAGTTTTAACTCCAACAATAACTTAACCCTTATCTTTACCTGATATTGTCCGCAAATCGCGAACTATATCTTTAATAATTCTAATCTTAAATCAAACAACTTGATAGATCAGTTATTGAATCAGAAACACTTCGGTAATTGTGCAACGTTGCTGTTGGTTTTTAATATACCCGACATTGAATTTATAGACTCGCAAAAAAGAAAACAAATAACTTTACCACGAGCTCTAAATTATGATGGAAAAGTTTTTTATTATTTCGTTCTCTTCGTGCATTTAAATCACCGGTTACGTAATTTCTAACGGAAACCATGCTCTCTCAAACTGAGCGCAACGTCGGCCGGATCGCAATGCACGGCACCAGACAACAGCTGACTCTCAGTAGAAGACACCAGACAATCTTCTGCTGTGAATCTCTCTCGCACAACGACAATTTTTACAAAGCGGCAGTTTTCTAAATGGATAGTAATAGAAAGCCGATTCGCGCTGACTGTCGAGTGTAACTTGCCAATCGGCAGGCCTCTATTTCTTAATCGTCTGTTTTTTTACTCTCATTACCTTTCGATCTTAATCCCGTTCTATGCATTTGAGTTCGTGACGTCACACTCACACCACGTATCAAAATTCGGACACAACTATGTAAGAGAGCATGTATAGAAGGAAATAAATACTATTATTTATTTGTCAAATCAATTAGTCGGGATAAATCTTACTTGAAATATATTGTTCTTGCGTCTTCTATCTCTTCTCTTTCTGTTCAACGCGCATACTTTTATTCTTCCTCTAAAATGTCCATGTTTTTCTTTATCAAATATCCATTTCTAAATAAACATTTAATTATGTTCTCGGCACTTATTGTTACAGTTCATCGTGTTATCGCAACATATTTTTGTTTATAGCAATAATCAAATTGTTATGTATTTGTCCTATCATTCGAGTACTTTATAAAGTTGAACATATCATTCGATTGTGTTCATGTCTGTCCACGCATAGAACTTTGCAAATTATTGGAATAGTAAGATAAGCAGAAGATTAGTCAACGAGAACCGAAGACTTCTAAATTCAGACCAAGTTCTTCACATTATTTTCATGCGCCTATAGAGCTTTGCGTATTTTCAATGATTCGTTTCTGATATCCAATCAAGTAGTTTTACTGTCATCAACGCATCTTACCTTCCTGCTTTAATGGGATCCCTATTTCAGTCGACCTGTATCATGTATCCATTTCAGAAACCCAGTCAAGTGAAGCCGTTCAATGATCTTGAGATGGCTGCAAATATAGCACTTGAAATTGCGAAAAGAATCTAATCTAAAACTGGATTTTGTCCACTTCGATGAAAGTACATAATATCGCAAACGACAACAATGTATCTTAATTCGCAGCAAGTTTCGGTTTAAGTTCTTTAAATGTATATATATATATATATATATATATATATATATATATATATATAGAGAGAGAGAGAGAGAGATAGCTATATATATATATTTATGTATATATATATATACATAATTTACACACATAAAATTTAGATAGGAAAGTATAAATTTATGCGTAAACTTTAAGTATTTACTTCAAAAGTGCTCAATACGTAGGTAGAGCTAGTTAGTAAGTTATTAAATATATGTGGTGATTAAGCTACACTGAATATTCCGCCTTTCATCCACAAAATTCGCGCATAAGCCTGAAGAGTCCTAGTGTGGATGAAACGCGGAATATTCAGTGTAGCTTAATTGCCATATATATTTTATAACTTACTATATATATATATATATATATATATATATATATATATATATACTAGCAGGGAGACTCGGAGTTGCCTAGAATGTAATGATGATCAACTAATGTTTCACACAACTATATGTTTATTCTAATCGAAATCAGTGACATCGGCCATTTCTCAATCAAATCGATTGATTTTCAGCTCTAATTGAGGATCCAAGCAGTACACTGGGAAAAAACGTCACATGTCACCCTAGAGTGACATAGTCCATAATAATTCTTGTCTACATTGCACTGTAAAGAGCCTACTGTTGATGTGATCAAATTATATGACTATAGTGTTTCAGTTGTGCTCTAAGCGAAAACATTCATGTCAAACGCATACTCGTTAAGCCGAAGGACGTAATTTTGATTTTAGATGCCTGGTATTACTCTTGATGCGATGATAGTAACTTGCATTTAAGTTTGAATTGACAAATCAAGTATCATTTTTCAATTTTGATTTAACAGAAATGATTCTATTCGAACGTTTCCATTTCATATGAAAGAAAAACATTGTTTTTTTATGCCAGGTATTTGGGATTCTGATGCTATACATCTTCTCAAATTCACTTGTAATGTAAATCTATGCCAGGTGTCAATTCTGGTCAATATCGAATGTTACTAATTTCATCAGATTCTTGATATTTATCGAAGATATTCCGATACAAAACTTATCTAAGTATACTGCCAGACATATGAAGTAAAATATCATAAAAACTGACCTCGTCGTTGTCGAATCCTTTGAGAACGAACGAACACACACAGAAGAGCAGAACATACACACACACACATACACCCACGAGAAAGACACTCACACGTAAACCCTAATGCTTTACCTTACTAGCAGCAATAGACAAGTGTTCTCATAATAGTGGTGACAGGAAGATTCGAAACACTCACAAAAGGAAAAGGATTTCCATAAATCAGTGTTCCTATAACACTGAGGATTTGACAACTCACGAAAGGAAAAAAATAATAAACCAGTGTTTTCATAACACTGGCTATACGAAGATTCGATTATAGTTTTCTTTTTTGTTAATCAATACCCCCAGAGAAAGAAGTAACAGCTCTGTAAATTGCCATAAAAAAATTTAACGGGGTAACACACAATATCCCGAAAAGTAAATCAGAACCGGATAAGCCCGAGACGAAAATGTTAAGTAAAATATTTTACAACAAACAAATTGCTTCGATCCATTCTACCGAAAAGTATTTTCCAATTCTTAACCTTCTTAATGTGTTTAATGTTTAAAAAGTAGTCGCTGCTGTTCTCTCTGCATGACAAAAAAATATTTATTCTCTTGCCCCACCCCTGGAAAATATACATAATTTTATTTTAGTCAGTTAACTGTTCTCTTTGGTTGACTTCATTTTGCACCTAAAGGAAAAAATTATTTAAAATTATTACACCTGTGAGTGGCTTTATGTTTGTGTTGAATTAATTAAAGTAAACATTTTTTAATAGCTCTGTTTCTGTTTTTCCCTAAGTAAAAATATCACACGTTTGAAAATTGTTAAGTCCAGCGAACATTTTATTTTGAAAATTATTTTTCCCAACTATTTCAAATCATGTGGAAATAATATTCCGCGCGAAAAGAGGAAAACAGGGTGCGAACTACAAAATTCACATTCCGGACGAAATAAAAAAAATAAAAAAAAAGCTTAAATGACTGAAAACCGCGGAGTTATCGTTCAATGAGACTGTAAACAGAACCATTCTCCCCCTAGATGTCTCTTTTCCATAAGAAATGGAGATATCTTATTGGTCTTATAATAAAACTTGCCGCTATTTAATTTTATGAACACGTCCTCCGAGCTGGGTACTGGTAATTGGAGTATTCTAACGACCAGTCCGGTTGAGAAGTCGGAGCAAACGCAGATTTCGCAGGACCGTGTTTTTACGTAGACTGCCAGCGCATCCAACTAACTGTAAATTTTAGACAGTATACCCATGTTTTCTAATCTAACAAGTTCCTGATGCGAAAAGGACGTTGCGTTTTTTTGTGTGTGTGTCTGTGTGTGTGTGTGTGTGTGTATGTGTGTGTGCGTTCGGTTTCAGTTTAACATCTGTGGCCGTTTTTGTACACCGCCTAAGGCCAAGAGTGAATACATCAGGGGATTCTTCCTTAAACCTAGTTATTAGTTTCTTAATTTCCACTGGGTTTGCAAAAGATGGAGATAGGTAAGTCCCACAAGTTAAAATCATCCACCCAATCAGAGCCGAACAGGTTTTCACTATTTTTTAATGCATATATTTTGAGCTTTTTAGTTTTTCCCAGCATGTTTATGTTGGTGATTTATTCACGTTCAAAATTAATTTTAGTGCCATTGACGGCTTTTGCCATTCTATGGGTTATTAGCAATACACTGAGAGAGAAAGAGGGGGGAGAGATTAATGATTAAGCTTATCAATCGCCTTGTCTTCTTTTCTGCAACTGGTTATTGACTTTGAGAAAGTCACGAGTGGCATTTGTTAGCTATGATGTAATCAATTGTAATGTATTTAAATTAGCGATGTGAACCGCATTAAACCTAGCATCTTTTTAAACCTATGTCTATCTCACAGTTTTCTTTTCCGAGGTAGGTAGAAAGGGTTGATGACATTTAGTTTACAGCATATATTTTACATGAAACAGACATACGTGTGAATCAAAAACACCCCTCGGCCAGGTAAAAGAAACAATAAAAAGAACAGACGCATGGGTATAAGTAACCAGATGTTTATAAGGTGTGGAAAACTTAAAGAGAACGATTATACGTTTTTAGCAGGATTGTGTCTATTATATCCTTATCTGTTCCGCATTTATTTCAATGACTTATCCACTGTTTTGTTAAAATTTGATTAGCTAATTGTTGATATTAATGGTTTCTTAAACATGCGATTTCTTTAGATCTGGCACATACAATCTTGAAATTTATCGCGAATGTCTACTTTCTTAAACATAGAATCGAACGGTGAAGACCTTCAATATTTAATTAAAAAAGCGTATGATTTTAGCCTTTTTTTTCGTTTCCCTGACTTACAGTTAATGTGATAAATGTTTTAATCATTAATTATGAAATTTTTAAATGGTCTTGGCAAATAGTCTGGTCTTATCTGATGCTGACGAGATGACCTCAGGTCCATTGATAATAGTTGGGATACAACTCACGCTTCTGTTCAATATCCTGTTTGCTATTTGCCAGAACTGGTGGGAACCAAACCGCTGCTAAGCTACTTTGGATTGAACAGACTGAGCATATAGCTCTCTTGCATTTTTATTACTCTTCTACAGTGGTTTCTCGCATTCCTGAAAGCAGTTTTAGTCTAAGTACATCTATTACGTTGGTAGCTATGGAAAACGTGATTTCAGCAGCACAATAAGGCGAGAACCTTGGGTGGCTGTTAGGTTTTTGTTGGAATTTTTTGGATAGTATGAATCAGTCTATGCCTACAATAAACCATTCGGTAAGGTCTGATACTATAGAGGACGCATCCTTTTTAAACATGGAATGCAAAGGTAGGTCAGATATGAATGTACCGGAGCTATCCCAGTCAGCCATAGAGTATCGATATACAGTACGGTGGAGAGGTACGTCTGAAGATGTATTACATATATAGGAGTAGAGGGTTAAAAGTTAGAAGTGTGTTTACCAACGTGACTTCGTTCATGTTGATTTACACATGTTTGTCTAAATAAAGTTATGACAAACAAATAATCCTCAATTCCAATTTTTTAATATCTAACCTATTTTAAACACTATTTTTAACCCGCATTGTTCATTCCTCTAATTGACATACATAAACTCCAGATTTCTAAAAGGACAATCGACTCTTTTTTCCGACATAAACAATATATAGCTTTTTAATAGAATTAACAATGTACTGTAATCCTTAGGCTTCAAATTTTCATTATCCTTAACACTTGCCTACTGGGTTAGATTCTAGGTTTTCCTAGTCTCATTTTCATTTTTCTTGTGTGTCTTCTGACTAACACGAGAAGGGGACATCCCTTTTATATAACACATTCATATGATGATATAATTTATAAGGAGGAAGATCATGGAATAGAACTCAGTTAAGGGAATCTATGACCGATGCTATTTATAAGTAGGAAACAAGATAAGTTTAAAGTTGTGATGGAGGTGTGAATGTCTTACGACGCGGAATCAAGACATTTTCCACTGAATCGAGTATCTTCCATTGCAATAACGATAGATTAGGGAAAGAGAAGCAACACAATTTGTGTGAGAAAGAACTTGTAAAGAAGAGAAAAACTGATTCTGATCAAATTTCGAATTGAATTACGTTCTCAATCTTAATAGGAATTAGTGATCTAAGCGACACTTCACCAGATGGCGCCACAATCTTTCAAATTAGGACGCATTTGATACTTTAATCGAGAGATTTTATTAAAAGTCCTGCAATTTTGGAAGGTTTTGTACGCTTGGAAATATGTCGCGTTATGTAAAAAATAATAACATACTTTGAAAAATAAACCCAGCATTAAATTGAATGTACTATAGCATTGTGCTTTTTATTCAATAACATTTTATTATTTTTATATTTTTTTGATATTTTATGCAAATAAATTAATGAAGTGTATCCGAATGTTTTATTCAGCGTTAGTTTAGTGGTAGTTAGTGTCAACAAATACACATCTATAGAAATTAGTTTGGGATAACATGTATACTGTAACCTTAGAGTGCCAGACTTTGATTTTTCGAGGATGAATAAAAACTATTTATTACATATTATAATCGTGTTCTTCTTATCGCCCAAATAAAAAAGTTTAACTGATAACTTTCGAAATATTTTTAATTAGAACTTGTTACTATTCAACATTTATATCAGTTACCGACGATACTAAGATATAATTCTGCAACAAGTCTCCCGTTCCTAGACAAGGTTCGAAATAGAGTCGCCAACCTGATAGGTCCTGAACTGTCATCTAAGCATCAGCCTCTGTTCCATCGATGAAATTTAGCATCTCTCTTCCCGTTCTACAAGTACTTTAACGGTGCATGCTCCAACAAACTGCAAGCACTTGTACCCCCTCGACATAAGTACCCCCGGCAAACCCGACAAGCAGCAAAATCTCACCTTTCACAGTTGAGATCCCTTGATGTATGAAAGAGCTCTACTCCAGTAGTTTATTACCCGGAACCGCTAGACGTTGCCATTTCCTTCCGGCTTCCTGCTTCCCCAACTGTACCGACATGCAGATGTTCAAGTGTAAGGTGAATCGATATCTTGCTGCCCAACTCCCCCAGCGTACCCTTGTAGTTTATGTCGCTAATAGTAGCCCCCATACATCAAAGCGGCAATGTGCCTTGTTTGGGGTGAAAATGTAATAAAAAAAATAGTTGAGAATTTTTCCCGGCCATATCCAACGGAAACAATGCAATAATCAAATTTTGTGGATTAAATAGAATGTTCTGTTTGAAATTTTTTTGGCGAATTACATCGACTAAAACATTGTGGTTGTATTAGTAAATGCACTTCGCATAACGTGAGAGGCGTAAACGTTACTGAATTTGGACAACTCGGTAGAAGTGGCTATCTGAAGGAGTTAATTTAGAAATGCTAAAAGGAGTGATTCAGCATCATTGGCAACTATGTTACATAGAAATACCATAAAAACATGGATAAACGGACAAAACTTTCTCACGAGAACTGAGCGATTTTGTGTTTTAAAACATGATGTAAAATGACTTGTCAGTCAAAAATATTCAACTTCGAAATTTCAAACTTTCTCTAACGCAAATATTTCCTAACTTTTTGTATGATGTAAGGTAGAACCAACCATACATGAGACCACAAACAATCTTGCAATTTATTTCATGTTGGAGTCCTTTATATTAACAAACATAAACACTATCCAGTATTAGAACAGTATTCCGAATTATAAAGAAAAAAAACAACATAAATAATCAATTCTGAGAAAATAAAACAGCGAACACTATATTCTTCTATGTTTCCTTTATACTGTTATATTTTTTATATTATGGCAAGGACATATAAATGTCTAAACTCTATTGTAACATGTCGTCGGCATAAAAATGAATGATTATATATATATATATATATATATATATATATATATATATGTTTGCACAAAATTTGCCACCAAAAATAATGCCTATTTTCTTGTGTCTAATGAATTAGCTAAAAGCAAACTCTTACAAACAGTCTAAAAGGTAAAGCGTCCTGTATAAACAAAAGAGAGTGTCAATTTTGGAACAAGGAACATGGCAATATTCAAAGCTCTATTTCTAAACACGTACTGAAAACTTTTGTTTGTTTCATCATTCATAGTTATACAAAACCAACCGATAGTTTCGTACAAGATAAATATTGTAACGTTGAGCGACAAGACGGATAACGTGGAATCTAAAATAGAATACGATAAAAAAGGAAGGAACACACAGCTGTTAAATATATGTGATAATACATATATAGCACGAGGGAAAATACGGAAGTCGGCAAAGAAATGCACGAACAAATAATGAGTAAAAAGGTTGATTTAAATATTCAAAATTGTGTTTAGTTCTCGACCCACTGGCTATGACTCATACATATTAGGAATAAATATTCTACGTAAAGAAGGTTGTGTTTCAGTAGAAAGAGATAAAAGTCAGAAATAACACTAGACAAACGTTGGGAAACTATGTTCTTTCCCGGCGAACGTCTTCTCCCTTTAACCGACGAGTTTTCGAACAGAAAAGAGGCATGTAAGTGTTTTTTTCTAAGTGGAAAGAGAAGCTTGCACAGGGTGACTCGATTTAGCGATACAATTTTCTACCTTTTCGACGGTAACTTTCTCAAGCACGGGCGTAATTTGCTACTGAGTTTTTTATATTTCTGTTTCTTCAATCTTATTAAAAGAAACCTCGTTTGGAAACATCAGTGTCTTTGTACCCGAAGATTTGTTTTGATTTAATTTAAATACCCATCTAACAGTGTAGTGATATAAGATTAGTTGTGTGCTTTAGTTCACTGATAAGCATGTATATATATATATATATATTTAATCTATCACAATAAAAACATTGTTTCCGAAACGATCGTACAAATTATTGGATTTGTTGTTGTTCCTTCTCATGAAACAGATTTCTAATTTTTAATTGTAATTTGAATTTTAAATTATCAATCACATTACTAAATATATATATATATAAATATATATATACATATATGTACACATATATATATATATATATATATATATATATATATAGTAATTTATAAAATATATATGGCGATTAAGCTACACTTAATATTCGGCGTTTCATCCACTCTAGGATTCGTAAGGCTTATGCGCGAATTCTGTGTTTGTTTATCGTTTTTTTTTTGTTGCAAGAATTTAGTTGTTTATCGTTTCCTTGTTGCGAAAATTTAGAGATGATAATTAAAGCCCATAACAAAATACTAAATAAAAACAATGGAAACAACAACAAAATATACAATAAAAAAGTAGACACCATGACAAAAATAAAACTAACACTAGCAGAAATAATAATAATAATAATAATAATAATAATAATAATAGCAAACCAACCCCGGACAAGAAGAACCATACCATAAATAAAAATACTAATAACGAACAAGATAAATGCAACTGTAGACGCCGCACACTTTTCCCAGTTCAAAATAAATGTCTAACAAAAAGCGTAGTTTATCAGCCAACAATATTTGCGAAAGAAAACCCGAATAACAAGAAATATTACGAAGGCATGACTTCCTTACATTTCAAAACCCGATACTATGACCGCAAAAGTACATTCAACAATAAAAAAAACACCGTATAAAAACAACATTAGCGAATAAATACTGGGAACTCAAAGAAAGCGGACATTCGCCGGTAGTCGAATGGAAAATAATAAGACAAGCTACCACTTGTAGGCATTTAGACGACCCATGTAAATTATGTCTTCATGAAAAATTTGCTATCCTGTACTTTAAAGAACCCCCAGATCTATTAAACTGTAGAAGAGAAATAGCAAATAACTATGTTCACAAAATAAAATTTACTCTAGGATAGCGATGCAAAATAGTTTTAACAATCGACAAAAAATGAAAATAAACAAATAAATAAATTAAATAAACATTAATATACATAAACGATTACACACATATGTATGTATATATATGTATATATATGTGCATATATGTATGTACACATGTATATAACTCTCTCTCTCTCTCTATATATATATATATAAAAGAAAATGTCTGCCTTAAACCACTAAACTATTTTTAAAACAGATCCTTTGTTCGATAAAATGCATGCCCATTAGCTGATAGGAAGGGACGCGGTGGATACTAGAAAGCTGATTGGCTAACTAAAATCCTCAACAGAAAAGGACCATATAAAAACGATAAACAACCACAAAATTCGCGCATAAGCCTGACGAATCCTAGAATGGATGAATCACCGAATATTCAGTGTAGGTTAATCGCCATATATATTTTATTAATTACTAATGAGCTCTACCTACGTATTGAGCACTTTTGAAGTAAATACTTAAAGTTTACGCATAAATCTATACTTTCGTATATTAATTTTATGTAAGAAAATGAAGTAGTTATATATATATATATATATATATATATATATATATAGTCTGTTTGTTATACCCACATTATACATTACATATGTGCATACGTGTTTTGGTGGAGTCTCTATTAAATGCGATCCACCTGGTCAGAACAAAGCTAACTTATTGAACCGAAAATCAAAGTTCAATTCGTTTTGTATTTAAAGAAATATTCGGTTATGAATTATGTTTTGAAAGAAAATCGTCGGTGTAGTTTATGACTTTTATTGAGAGAGGTTATGTAAATAAATGGGGTAAGATTGGAGGGGGATGTAAGAGAGAAGTACGATACAGACAGATCATGTAATCACAGTGGAGAAGGTATCGATTTACTTTTAAACTAGACGCTTCTCTCTGCGTTTGCTTTGATCTGAAGTAATATAATATCCACGTCACTTTCTCTATTGTAAGGCTTTATGCCTTGTTTTATATTCGGATGACATAGTCCTTACCTATCTATTTTATTGATAAGCTCTATTTATATATTTATATTTTTTATTCCTCGCTTTTTTATCAGTTCGTTTACTTCTCGTGTTCACTTATTTATTTGTTAGCTTTTTTATTCCAACATAATATACATGTACATGTTAACATTAACAGGCTAAGTTATAAAATTTAAATAATGGTGGTATTGTAGGTGTTACATTTTGCACTCAAACGTGTCCGAAGTTATTAGACAGGCAACAGTTCCTGTTTCTATATATAAACTTTATTTCGATGGCTGTCATTTTTCCGAAGTTATTAGACAGGCAACAGTTCCTGTTTCTATATATAAACTTAATTTCGATGGCTGTCATTTTTCCTTTCGGTAAGTATAAGTATTCAGTAGAGGTATGCAAGTTTTTAGTAAGCATAGTTATTAGTTTTCCGTGTTTTATTTTACTCTCCGCTTGGTTCATTTGTTAATTAATCAATTTGAGAACGAGGACTTATGCATTAAAGTATAGCTACCATGTAGGGAATAGGTGTTTCTTGTTTATCTTATTTAAGGCATAGCTTTCAAAGTGGTTGGAACTCATAGCTTATTCTACTTTAACATGTCATATTTATCACGATATTTGAATCCATAAGCTGAAGCTTCTCCCCCAAACATAAATAACATGACGTATTAATAAAAAACAGGTTTTAGCCTTCGTCAGTATTTTCAATTTGACTGAAAGTGCTTTGTTTGCTTTAATTAAAATCCTTTAGAGTACTGGGAGTGCGGTGTCCGTTACATACGCTGTATTCATTGACAATGTATGCCCGTATAATATTTTCTTAAATGTGATATACATATACAGAATATTTTTTTATTTCTAGGTTTTGCGCACTGTATATTTTATTGTTGTATACCACTAAAAAAGTGAGGCAATTATTAGTTAGCCGGCATTATATAATTTTTTTTCAGCTGCAGGTCTTTCTGTTACCACTATTTTATTATTGGGGCTTTTGATCATTTTTTCCAGATTTTCAGTAAAGCTATAATTAGATTTAATGTGTTTTTGTTAAATATTTTATGCAATGTGCTACCTGGTCGGAAGTGTTTATTTATTCCCAAGTTTATGTTTTACCATTAGGTCGAAAGGGGAGTATACCGGGTTATCTTTCTACTTCGATTATTAGATCTAGTCGTATTTTCTATTGTATTTAATATCTGCATTTTTGTCTAGCTATAGTTTAGTGTATTGATGTGATATATTTGTATTTATTGAAATTGTCCTGATTGGAGGAGTTATAATTTATTATTCCACGTTAGATTTATTTTGATATGTGTCTAATAAATGAGGTTGGATTGTTTGAGAGTTGGTCTGTATATGTGGGGTTTAGTGTTTTCTATAATGTATGCGTTGCAAGTTTTTTTTTTTTTTTTTTTTTTTTTTTTATTACATTTTCACCCCAAACAAGGCAAATTGCCACTTTGGTGTAGGGGGCTACTATCAGGGGCAACAACTACTGGGGTACTATGTAGGGATTTGGGCAGCAAGGTGTCGGTTCACGTTACACTTGAACTTCTGCACGTCAGTACTGTTGGGGAAGCAGGGACCTGGTATGGAATTCCAGAGTCTTGCGGTTCTGGGGAAGAAACTATTGGAGTAAAAAGATCTTTTACATCTAGGGACCTCTACAGTGTGGGGGTGGGATCTAGTAGCCTGTCGGGTTTGTCGAGGGTGCTCGCGTCGTGGGGGCACAAGTGATTGCAGTTCATCAGAGCATTCACCACTAAAATACTTGTAGAACAGGCAGAGGGATGCAACATTTCGTCGATGGGACAGAGGCTGAAGCTTAGATGCCAGTTCAGGGCCTATCAGATTTGCGACTCTCTTTTGAACCTTGTCAAGGAGCGAGAGACTAGTAGCAGATGCACCAGCCCAGATGTGGCAGCAATACTCCATACATGGGCGAATGGTGGCCTTATAGAGGTACAGGATACTTTCGGGTGTTAGTAGTTTTCTAGCACGGTAGAGAGAGCCCACCTTTCTTGCAGCGGCCCTGGCAATGCCTTCAATGTAATTGTTCCAACTCATGTTTCCTGTGAACGTTAGGCCAAGGAGTTTGAAAGATGGACTCTCAGATAAAGAGTCGTTGGCCATTGCTATTGGTGGTAGAGAGGGTTTCTTGTAATTATTGAATGAAACTAGTTTAGTCTTGGCAGCATTGAACGCGACCAACCACTTTTGTCCCCATTCCACTACAGATTGGAGGTCTTCCTCTAGTGTTTCTGCCATTTCTTTAGAAATGTGTTCATTCGTCTTCCTGTCGTGTCTGCCATAGAGTGTAGTGTCATCGGCATATATACCCATCTCAGAGGCAATGTTGTCGGGGAGGTCATTTATGAATATCAGGAACAATAGAGGTCCAAGGATAGAACCCTGGGGCACTCCCGCATTTATATCATATTGTTTAGATGTGCGACCGTCGAGGACTACCTGGATTTTTCTCTTATCTAAGAAGGATTTAATTATGTTAAGTATTCTACCAGTGATACCGTATGATCTGATTTTACTGAGGAGACCCTCATGCCATACCCTGTCAAAAGCCTTAGATATATCTAGAGCTACCGCTCTGCCTTCCACGCTTTGTCCAGTGATTGGTATATACGTTCAGAGATCACGGTGAGGATGTCTGCTGTGGAACGGGCTTGTCTAAATCCATATTGTTTGTCAGTCAGTAGTTTAGCATCTGTAAGATGATGGATTAGAGCGTGGTTAATTATGGTCTCAAATATTTTGGCAAAAAGTGGAAGGAGGCTAATGGGGCGATAATTTGATGGGTCTGTCCTTTCACCAGAATTCTTGTATACTGGTACAACAGAAGCAGTTTTCCAACAGCCCGGAAAGCAAGCTTCATTAAGACATTTGTTGTAGAGTTTGGAGAGAACTGGAGCTACTTCGGCTGAGCACTTTTTTAATAGCACAGCTGGGATAAGATCGGGTCCACATGCTTTTGAGGTGTCAAGGTTTTTTATGATAGCATGCACCTGAGCAGGGGTGGTTTTCAGATCGTCTAGTGTGGCGTCTGTCCGCATAGGAAAGTCAGGTAGGGGGTGGTTGGAAGGGTCCAGTGTGGAGTTTGAGGCAAACCGACTGGCAAGCATGTTAGCCTTGTCGGTTGCTGAGGAGACAACCTCGTGATTGTTGGTTAGTGGGGGAATTGTCGATTGCCCATTATTTACTACACTGTTGTAGATTTTCCAGAAGTCTCGAGTTCCTAGTTTTTGTGCTTCGATGCGCTTTTTAGTGGTTTCCGTAAATTCTCTCTTAGCTGTCGCTATTTCTTTCTTAACGTTATTTCTAGCTTCTATATACTTCAGTCTGTTTGAACTGGACTTATGTCGGTTAAACCTACGGTATGCATGCTGCTTTTGAGTAATGGCAGTAGCACAAGTCGACGTAAACCATTGGGGAGAGTGGGGCTTACTATAAAATTTCCGCATGGGAACATGCGCTTCGATTGCAGTTTTGAACCAGTCAGTGGTCTCGTTTGCACACTGTTCAGCAGGGAGAGAGAAAATATTTTTCCATGGAGCATCTCTAATTTGTTCCCTGATGGCTTCCCAGTCAGCCTTATTATAATATCTCGTTGTTTTGAGCACTGGCTCTTCAGTTTTGGGTCTAGAGTTTAGGGCGATTTCAACCATTATCACTGCATGATCAGCGTTCCCGAGTGGGCTGTGGGCCTTCGCTATGCAGTCATCGGGAACTGTGGTCAAAAACAGATCTAGAAGTGATGCGTGTTGTTCTTCCTGGTCAGGGAAACGGGTTGGAAACGTAACAATTTGTGATAGGGAGTGAGATATAGCGAAGCTATGGGTTGTGCTGCCCGCTGCATCTGTGTGAGTAGAGAATCCAAGCCAGTTTTTGTGGTGGACATTAAAGTCACCAAACACATGTATTTGTGCGCTAGTGTCGAGGGACAGTGCCGTGTCTATGCTGTCAGATACTTTGTTTATTATGGAGCAGTCCTGAGTCGAGGGAGAGCGGTAGAGAAAATAATAGTAGCTAATACTGTGTTGCACGTTTAGTCTAAAGCACATAAAGGCTTGATCATCTGTTTCTAGGTTTGTTTCTCTAGTCAAGGGAAGGGTATTACGAATGTAAACTCCAAGTCCGTGCATATGTCTGTCAGAGTCCTTACGGCAGAGTGGGAGATATCCAGGCATGTTAAAGTGGTTAGAGGGAATGGAGGAGTGTAGGTTAGTCTCACTTAGTGCTAAGATATCCGGGGTATTTGTTAAGAGAAATGCTTCAACATCAGCTAAGTTAGTTCTAAGCCCACGGATATTTGTGAATGAGAGCCTCAAGGGAGGAGGCAAGTTGAATTTGTTTGTCCCTAATCCTGGTTTAAGCTTATTTTTAGATTGTACTGTCGTCATATTTTTTTTTAAGAGTTTCGGTAAGGGGGAGCTAAGCAAGAGGTTATGCGGAGCTTCAGACATGCATCACAAGTAGACCATCAGCTGACCTTTCTCCAATTAGGATTGTGGCCTCAGGAAAGCCCACCGGGGATGAGTGCAGGGTCCCTTTCCATGCGCGTCATGGCACTGCAAACAACCCGATATTATTCAACTGTTGATGGAGCAGCCGCTCTAAGCGCTACCAAAGAGTTAGGGCTCCTGTACTACCAGTCGGGAACAGCAGCCAGGAACTGTCAATCCGGTACCCTCAACCCTTTAGGAGAAGGTCAACCCAATCTAACTGCTCAGGCATATCTTATACTCAAGCACTCCCAAATGTTCAGTTTTAGGGGTGGGGCATGCTGGGAATGGGGAAGAACGGCGTTCATTGCCCTAGCCAGGAAACAAGATCTACCGCTGGGTGTTTCTGTCGAATCACTGAGATAGTGTCTCTGCGCTTGACTAATAGGCAAAGAAGGAGTATGGAAGCCGGGCGATAGACAGAGCCTATCTACTCCTTAAGCAATTTAGGTTTGCAAACCGGTGAATTTGTTTGAGTCACCAGCTCTAGGAAGGTTGTCATCCAAGACTGAAGAGGCCTCTCTCCCCTTTGGTTTAGTTTCAGAGTTTTCCTTCTCCTAGACGGATGATCTGGGAAGATCTACTGGGTCCGTCAGCCCTGAGAGGGTTTTCTCCGCGCCTAGGTTCTAATCCAGGTATTTCTGCGACCCCGCGTTGTTAGTGTTACTGGGTTAGTTTGTTGGGGATTATATCTACTGATTAGTTACACTCCTCAAAGTGATTTGGGGACATGCTATTTACTTGTTAATGGATAAAGGGGGTGGGTGAAGTTCATGCAGTGTAAGCGTCTATGTTTGTAAGAGGGCTTGTTAGGGAGGAGATAATGTGATTTTAGTCGTACCCTTTTTTTTTATTTTATTAATGTTAGCTTAGGTCTAGTATAGTGTTACAGTATGAGTAGGTATTAAGAATTGAGCTACGAGTTGTGCCCGAGCTATTTTAGATGATAGGAGGGTTAAGATGTAAGTGCAATATAGCATGGATAAGACAGCAAGTATTGAGTCATGCGTAATTAGGTGAATAGATATATATGGGCAGGTTTTCAGTAGGTGCGAATAGAGTTGGAGTTGTAGGTATTTTTTAGTAAGAGTCATGGGGCGTTTTGCATAACAAGGAGTGTCGTTTCAATATCGTAATTAATCGTTGCAAAACTCGAGACAGTTGTGTAGTGCATATCGCTTTGTTTCTGGGTACTTTGGCTGTTAAGTACCTGCCTTTGTGTGCATAGGCTGTTAAGTCCCTTGCTGGATAGGAATGAGCTGTAATGCATGCCTTAGAGGTAGAAATGTATAGATGTTTAGTGATGGTTATTAAAACAGTTTGCATGTGAGGGATTAGGGGCTGGAAGTTAGCGATTCAACTACAGATGCGGAGCACCGGAGCAATGTGGGAGTTTAGTGGCGGATAGGTTGGAAGGAGTAGATTGTTAGCGTTCAAGAGCAGAGGGGTTATTTATTTACAGATGGATTTCCATTAGGATTTTTGAGTTACAGGTAAGGTTTAGTCTGAAGAAGGGAGGAAATTTTTTTTTTTTTTTTTTTTTTTTTTTTTTTTATGCATGCAGGTAAGACAAACGCAATCGTCTTGGAGGTAAAATGTATAGGATTTCGTAGCTAGCTATTGGGTTTTTCCCTCCCAGTTATAGGGACAGCTAATTCGTTGGGATTTGGGATTGTAGTCATTAAGGTCAGGCGCAGAGTGTTGCATCTATTCAGAAAATTAGCCCTAGTATCACAGCTGGGATTATGTGTATTGCAGTTAAAAATATAGTGCCAGTCAAATTATGAGCCACGTGCAGTGGTTTGGTATGGTATGGGTATCATGGAGGACACTTACATACAAGCAAGCGTACGGTGATTGCATATATTAAGTATACTACTTTAAAGTTCTTCTGTCTTCAATAGTAGAAAGAAAGGTGGTCCTAGCTCTGTTCTATATTCTTGCATAGGCTATTCGTTTTCGAGTAGAGTTCTGACCTTAAAAACGGCTCGCGTCGGACTAAGTGTTAGAGACCATTTTTACGCATATGTAATTAAAATGCATTAAATAAATACATTTAAAGAGAAGGTATACACAGTTGGTAAAAGCAAAACGAGAAATAAAACAAAGTGAATAAATAAATAAAAAATAAAGTAATAAGAAACGACTCGCATGGAAGCAAAGAGTTAAAGACAATATATGCGCATATAGTTAAAATACATTAGTCAAAATTTTAGAAAAAAAAAAAAAAAAAAAAAAAAAAACAGTTGCCATTTTGGTAATATTAGGATTTGTTAAATTAAACTTAGCTTATATTGTTTGCCCATTTTCAAAATTTTCGCGTCTGTCAGCGAGCGAACCCGGCTTAGTGTGTCGGCTTCACTTCCTTTCCCCGGATTTTATATCTATTTATAGTTTAGTGCGCACATGTGTATGGTAATTTTACTTTTTTTTTTTCTTTTTCCCTTTTATTCTTTATTCTTTTTTATTTTTTTATTTAGGTTAATCTTCTGCCTTCTATAGTAGAAAGAAAGTTGGTCCTAGCTCTGTTCTATATTCTTGCATAGGCTATTCGTTTTCGAGTAGAGTTCTGACCTTAAAAACGGCTCGCGTCGGACTAAGTGTTAGAGACCATTTTTACGCATATGTAATTAAAATGCATTAAATAAATACATTTAAAGAGAAGGTATACACAGTTGGTAAAAGCAAAACGAGAAATAAACAAACAAAGTGAATAAATAAATAAAAAATAAAGTAATAAGAAGTAATAAGAAACGACTCGCATGGAAGCAAAGAGTTAAAGACAATATATGCGCATATAGTTAAAATACATTAGTCAAAATTTTAGAAAAAAAAAAAAAAAAAAAAAAAAAAAAAAAACAGTTGCCATTTTGGTAATATTAGGATTTGTTAAATTAAACTTAGCTTATATTGTTTGCCCATTTTCAAAATTTTCGCGTCTGTCAGCGAGCGAACCCTGCTTAGTGTGTCGGCTTCACTTCCTTTCCCCGGATTTTATATCTATTTATAGTTTAGTGCGCACATGTGTATGGTAATTTTACTTTTTTTTTTCTTTTTCCCTTTTATTCTTTATTCTTTTTTATTTTTTTATTTAGGTTAATCTTCTGCCTTCTATAGTAGAAAGAAAGTTGGTCCTAGCTCTGTTCTATATTCTTGCATAGGCTATTCGTTTTCGAGTAGAGTTCTGACCTTAAAAACGGCTCGCGTCGGACTAAGTGTTAGAGACCATTTTTACGCATATGTAATTAAAATGCATTAAATAAATACATTTAAAGAGAAGGTATACACAGTTGGTAAAAGCAAAACGAGAAATAAAACAAAGTGAATAAATAAATAAAAAATAAAGTAATAAGAAACGACTCGCATGGAAGCAAAGAGTTAAAGACAATATATGCGCATATAGTTAAAATACATTAGTCAAAATTTTAGAAAAAAAAAAAAAAAAAAAAAAAAAAAAAAAAAAACAGTTGCCATTTTGGTAATATTAGGATTTGTTAAATTAAACTTAGCTTATATTGTTATATAAGTATCGGTTGCTACATAAAATGGGATATCTAGGAAGTTGGCTTGCTTAATATTGATGGTAATTTCTACTTTAAGGCAAAATTCTCGACATCCTTTTGCATTTTTCTTCGAAGTCCATCATATTGTAAGCTGGTAGCGTCCTTAATTATCACCAGGTCGTCTGTTTATCTGCCTGTCTGTGTGTGTGTGTACATTCCCCTACGCAATAACTTTATCAATGTTAAGTCTACAGGCTCGGAATTTAATATACAGGGTACTGAGGCTTGGGAAAAAAGATGCGATCGGTTTTCGGCCACAAACATTGCGATTAAGGGGTCAAAGTTAAAAGATTTGACCTTTTAGAACTCTACCAAACTCTTCCAGAAATGTTTGGTCTAAACATTTAAAATTTCAGATAAAGGTTCCTTGGACATGAATCTTACTTAATAACTTTATTTAAGCCCAAAATAATAAATATTAAGGGGTCATAATAGTGTATAAATTAAAAAAAATTCACCACTTTTTTTTGCTCAAAATACACCTCCAAATACCCGGCAACGCTGCGCACCCATGCTAGTATATCTATAAAAGTGAACGTGCCTGTGTGTGTGTCTGTGTGTGTATCTGTGTGTGTACATTTCCCTACGCAATAACTCTGTCAATTATAAGTCTTCAGACTCGAAATTTGATATACAGGGTACTGAGATTTAGGACAATCTTAGTAATTCATTTTCGGACATAACTTTGACTGTTAAGTGGTAAAGTTCAACAAGTTGACCTTTGAGAACTCTACCAAACTCCCCCGAAAATGTTGGGTCTAAACACTTAAAAATTCAGATATAGGTTCCCTGGACATGGATCTAACCTAATAACAGTATTTGAGCACCGACCAACAAATGTTCAGGGATCATAATAGGGCTCAAAGTTTAAAAAAAAATGGCCGCTTTTTTGCTTTTCTTTTTTTTTTTGTGCTCAGCGTACTCCTCCGTACACCCGAGAAATGCCAGGCTGAAATGCTAGTTTCTACTAAGGCTAGGCCAGAAATGTTGCTGAAATAGCTCGCGATATCAAAGCTTTTAGCTCACGTACCACTACTGAACGCACAACATTTGTGGCTTACGAAATTTTGTGGCAGCGATGAGAGTCCTGAATGTGATGAGCGTAGTGGTTGACAATGATAAAATAAGATATTTAGTCGAAGATAATCCACGCAAAACAATTTGGGAACTTGCATCTGGGTTATACATAATGTACTCGACGATTTTTAATAACTTGTCAGTGCTTCGAAAGATCAAAATACTTGATAAATTAGTGTCCCAGGACCGAAAACACCCAAAAGAAACGCCGTTAAAATGTTATCTACCCTTTTTATGCAACACGAAGGATTTGTTTCTCGACCGGGTTGTGATTTACAATAGAAAATGGGACATTATCCAACAAACGGTGGCACTCAGCTCAGTGTTTATACGCTAACGGCGCTGTGCAACGCTTTCCAAAGCAAAGGTGACAGTCATGCTTAGTATTCGGTTGTCATCTACTGATTTTATCTATTACAGTTTTTTGAATGCAGACAAATCCATTACGTTTAGGAGATACTGTCAACAACAATCATTAACAGAAAAAGCTTGAATTCTCCTCTATAACGACGCCCAACCACATGTTTTTAAACCGATTCTTTAACAAATGTACGAAATAAGATACGAAACTCTGCCTTTCCCGTAATATTTTCAACTACAACTTTCTAAAAAATCCCGACAAATTTCTGTGTAAGAAATGTATTTAAAGCATGGGCAATATCAAATGTAGTATGAATAATTCAACAAATGTGTAGTTTCTGTCAAGTCCAGTTTGGTTTCGTCAAATAAGCTATTCGGGTAGTCGTCCATTATGACGAATTTTACGACGGCACATTTTTTATCAGAAATATTGGTGAACAGTTGATCGTATCCAAGGTGTTAATCCATTGGTTAAAGTTGTATTTCTCTGGAATTTTAAGGTTTATCTTTTTTCCAGAATTGTTCTGCTTCTTTTCTCCAATTTCTGGTTTCGTGGCGTTAATTTATCTGCTTGTTGGTTTTATCAGAAAGTCGGGTTTCTGATCTTTGAGTAAGATGCATGCCTCATTTTCCTTGAGTTTACTAACTCAGCTAGAATTTGTAGATTCTCTGTAATTCCCCTGCTATCGTAGTAGATAATTTTAGCAAGTTTTATGTTGTAAGCAATTTGGTAGTTTATTGTTAAGGTTTTGTCATTAGATCCTTGTATTTCTGTTGGTTCAGGTAATAGTTTTATCAGCTTTTACGAAAAACTTTATTTGATTTTTCGATCTTTTAAATAATATTATCGAGTTTCCTCTGGATGTAGTTCTTACCTTGTGAAATCCAAAGTTTCTTGCTAATCCATAAAACTCCTTTTAAAGAATGTAACTGGGGATTATATTACCTCTTTTACTCCTTCTTTAATAGCATAATATATATTTTGTCAGTGTATATGCTTCGTTATTATAGACATAGGTTTTCAAGATACATTATAGCTGAGATGTGTCTGCATTGGCATATATATATATATATATATATATATATATATATATATGCTAGTCTCTTATTTATTTCAAAGTCATTGCAAGTATTTTGTGATTTTACGTGTTAACATTTTATATAAATCTTTATTTAAATTACCTTTTGTTGTGTTTTTCTATTTTCGTTTAGAGTGCAATTTATGGATCTATCATACAAATGTTTTTCTTGTTTATTCTTTTTTATTGTTGTGCTTTTACCAACAAATAAAAATTCGACACGGCCAAACATCCGTGTCTTACCGTGTGTATGCATGACAGATGTATACACTATAGATTTCTAATAAGAATTGGTGAATTATTTTAGAGTGTATAATATGTAGTTGAGAAAAATAACTTCCTCTCATCCAGATGTTCTGTTACTCAATAGATATTCACTTAAAGTATTTTTATTTTTAGTATATTCTTTGGAAAACTATTGTGCTAATGTATTTGCTATTTATTTTGGTGTATTATGCTATTATAATTATGTCTGCGTATGAAATCTTGTTTCGTTGCTTGGTTTTTATGAGTATTTTGGCAAACTGTGAAAGACATATGATTTCCTATGGTTTCCTATGATACTTGAAATAGAACAAAGGATTATTTAATTAGTTTCCTTGATCGCAAAATATATGCCTACAGTCTCATTATTAGAAGAGTCCATGATTCACACACACACAGCAGAAAAGTTAAAGTTTAACTATAGTATCTACTTAAAACTGGACAAATCCCAATTCAGTACTATTTGTGTCGTATTGCACATATTACGATTATGTATGAGTCTATAATTCGAAGCATGAAAATATAGACTATTTTAAAAAGAGATTGCATTAAGTGTCACAAATATGGACGATATGAAATTATCATAAGGTCTTAGAAAATGAATTTACTTAACAACTACTTAATTCAATCAAATTCTTGCTGGATCTTACAAATGAATTTCACATGATTTATTTTCAAATTATTGTTTGTTATAATACATTTATTTTATATATCATTTTAATGAGAATTTATCCCTCGGTTTAATTACAATCTTTTTAATACAATTCTCTAATACAAAATACGCATCAGGGGCGTTTGAAAGCCACATCTGACAGCAGTTACAAAATTAAACAAATGTTTTACTTGTTTGTACTCATAGTTTAAATATATTTCAGAGTAAAACTCAATTCTCAGCATTTTGCACATCTATTTTCTATTTTATTTTTCCTCTTTCCCTAAGTTAAAACATTACAATGCAGAAGAGAGGGGAAAAAGATAGTACAGAAGATGTACAACATATTATGCATTGCGTTTGACTTCGAAATATATGTAAATTATAAATTTCCAGTAAAAAAAATATTTGTTTATTTTCATTATTACGTTGCTTTTTCTTTTATTTTTGTAATATTGTGTTGTGATTTGGATTTCAAGCGAATCTGGTGCATATTTTATTTTATTCAAATTAAATACACCGCTTCTATAATAGAAATCACACTCCTGACTTTATCTCGGGTAATGGTGCGTTAATTAACGCACCATTCCGGAATTTCAAAATCCGACCGCTTCGAAGGAGCTCATGACGGAAAACGTAATTAAACCAAGCAAGTGTTCAAGAATACACTGATGAAAAGAGAAAAGAAGAGAATCGGTAGAGCCAAATAAGTGCGCGGAGAAAAAGGTTTAAATTGCGAACTCGTGGAAAATATGAATACGTTTATTTCTTCATGTCTTTGCTTGGCACTGTCCCGACATCTTGGCGGACTCATAAATTAAAAAAAAATACGATTTATTTCAAGGTATCTTTTATTTCGCGTCAATAAATATGTCGTACAGTTTTTGGGGTTTTCTCCTTCAGTCAATATGTTTTCGTGCTATAAAAAGCATGTGCTTTAAAGGAATATTGGATATTTCTCGCGACATATATTTTTCCGTTTTTAGAAGAAAAGACATTCACTTATAATATAAAACTCGTGTAAACCTTCGTGAACAATGTATCCTCAAAGAAGTAAAGCTTATTAAAACTTTCTACGGCACATTTGATATTGCGCCCTCCTCACATCACACGAGAATTACGACGTCTTGTCAGGAAAACGAAAATTACCGAACCGTTCATAATCCAGCAAAAGAGGAAAAAAATACTAATACACCATCCAGATTTGTCAGAGTTGTTGTGGCGGAACTAGCACATGTTAAGTACTAATAGACAATTCCAATCTCAATAAATACCGAAAGACTAAGACGCAAGGGATCAGCCGGTATCTGGTTGATCAACGTGGATCCTTCCGCGACTACAACGGACAACCAATCTATTGTATGCTTTGCTATACATGTGGTTAAGACCTCTTCAAAATTGACCTTTTTCTTCAAACATATGGAAACTGATAGTATTCCCATTCTCCAAGGTCTAAATTAGCTAAATAGTCCAGTTATTGTAATCTTGGACCTTGGCTATGCCTGCCTCAAGAGCCATGTAATTTTATTGTTGACGTTTTTCCGAAACGCTGCAAAATTTGGGATATTATGTCCTTATTTTCATTGTAGTTTTCCAGAGATTGATGCTATAGCATTGCAAGTGGTACCAAATGAAAGCTAATAAAATTTTCTTGCATATGGTAGTAAACACATGAACACCTGTGTTAATTTTAATTAATTTTAATGCACGAACATATATATTTTTATGCTTGGAAAGGATGCCATCATATAATACATAACTTTATCTCAAAAATGTTACTCTTAATGCATGTATATAATTTATTATCACTAAGTATGTTTTATCTCTTCATTTCATATTGTGAGTTAAAGCTGATTTCTTAAGATTTGTGAACTACTGACAACATGGCATCTGGAAGACAACTACGCTGTGGGAAAGTGGTCAGCGATACAAGTGAACGGGATGAACTAACTGAAAAGAGAAGAAAGGTGGCAACTCCTGCCACAAGGTCATCCAGTGATGTGTATCTCATTGGACAACCCAGCTCCAGCATCAGGGGCTATCAACTTCCTACTAATCGCCAGGTATTGCAGTATTTCCTGCATTTGAGGAATGATAATCCCAACAGTGACAATAGGTATTTAGCCCATGATACAGTGGATGTCGTGTTGCCATTCTGGAATATGGCAAGGATTAAAACACTAGCTAGACCAAATGCAGTCAACCGTTTGATGATCCTCCATGAAAAGTACAGGAAATGTGTTAAAAACAAGGGAAGAAATAACAAACCAGAGGAAGAGAAACGAGCTAACTTTCTGAAGGACTTAGACAAGTTATTTGATATTGGAGCAAAGGATGTTGTGGAGAAGATAGGAAGCAACAGGCTTCTCACAAAGGAGACCAAGGCAGAGGACGTCAATTTCTACTTGGGCAAACAGACCACTCGCCTGGCACACATGTCAGGTCATGATAAGGTGTTTGAGAAGAAGTCTAGAGAGAAAAGCTTCCGAGAATAAAGAGAAGAGAGAATGTTATCATCAGTGACTGCTGCCGCAGCAGAAGTTGGGAAAATTTCAAGTGATGAAGACCCAGAGAACAGTCAAGGCTCTGGTACTAGTGAGGGTTCAGAATACACTGAGACAACACCAAGCTGTTCATCAAAACCAAGTACGATAACCTTACACTTTCCACACTCAGTTATGACTAGTGAAGAGATTTGTAGCACTGCAGATCGGTTGTCACTCTCTGACAATCAGACTATAGCCATGGTGTCTGCAGTGTTGAAGGCAGGATGCGCAGATCTTGATGACTTTGTTATATCAGCCTCTACTACAAAACGAAATAGGATAAACACTCGTCAAAACTTTTTTTTTTTTACACAGTGATCACCACTTATCAAGGCCGGAAGCCACTCAGGGATAAGGGTTATTGCAAGTGCATTACGTTAGTGTGGAGATTTGATGGAGTGTTTACTTAAGGGGGCGGTTCATTAGGAATTTGTTAACATTAGACTAGGAACTAGTGCCATTCATCTTGTTCAGATCACATGCCAGCATGACCGTCTGCAAAAGAGAAGCTCGCAGTCAAGCTGTCAGAAACAGAGACACCTGAGAGTTACAGGAAAGGCAAGCCAGTGTTTCCTGTCATAAATGCAGCTACAGTTCTCACAGACCTGGTAGGGCCAGAGTCTCACTTTCTGTTTGATGTTCTTCGAGTGAAATGTGACTGGCTCACTACTCCTGCTGACACCTTGGAAGACAATGACAGCTAATGAGTGACGTTGCAACTCAGATCACGTGACCCAGAGCAAAGAAGCTGCTTACTACAAGTTGTGGAGTACCACAGGAAAAAATTTGACAGTGTCAAAAAAGCCACATTGAACAAGTGATAATATATGTATTAGTAACATCCTATCTTACAGTTTCTGACGCAATATGTCAGAAAGAAAAGTTAATTCTGAAGAGGTCTAATGTGGTTACTTTATTTTGAAGTCCTGTTTTTCTTTAAACCCTTGGCATTACTATAACACACCCACACCCACACACATAATATATATATATGTGTGTGTGTGTGAGTGTGTATGTGTGTCTGCGTGTGTATATTTGTGTGTTAGTGTGTGCGAAGGCCAATGCTTAATTAAGGCATTCCGTGTTTTTGTTTCCGAAAATGGATCAGGCAGGATTGTAAATTGCAGTCTTATAATGAGTGAATTTATGAATTCATAACCTGGAAAATGCATCCAATTTTTGTAGATATTGACGGTGTTAGCCTCTAAGAAATCACGTCCTATAATGGTTCTATCGCATGAAATACCTAGCAAAAAGTACATTGATAATAGTAGTGATTAATCTGGAAAAATAAATTTTCAAATACAAAAGACCGTTAATTTCAATGGTCTTTCTTCCGCCAACATACCTTATCAATTTTTATAATAAAAAATATAAGGGCTTACCTTTGGAGCAACCCTATAATAATAATAATAATAATAATAATAATAATAATAATAATAATAATAATAATAATAATAATAATAATAATAATAATATATATATATATATATATATATATATATATATATATATATATATATATATATATATATATATATATATATATACACGGCGTGGCCCAGAAAATATAATAGAGAAGAGGAACATTCTTTTATTGTTTAATCTCTGCAGTCTCGGATGACAACATGCCGAGGGCTGGTAACTCAAGCAAAATACCAATTTGCAAACCTAAACTGCCTAAGGAATAGATAAGCACTGTCTCTCGCCTGGCTTCCATACTCCTTCTTTGCTTATTATCAAGGCCCAGAGGAAATATCACAGGAATTAGACAGAAAGAATCAGTGGTCGATCTTCTTTCCTGACTAGGGCAATAAACTGGGCACTTGGGGAGTATCTGTGCGCCATAATGGCAGTGCAATTAGACGCGGTTGACCTTCGTCTGATGGATTGAGGGTACCGGCTTGACAGTTGCTGGCTGCTGTATCCGACTGGTAGTAGAGGTGCCTTAACTCTTTATTAGCGCTTACAGCGGCTGTCCCATCAACAGTTGTATAATGTCGGGATGTTTGTAGTGCCATATCGCGTATGGAAAGGTACCCTGCACTCATCCCCGGTTGACTTTTATGAGACCACAATCAGAGTAGATGGAAGGTCAGCTGATGGTTTACTTGTGTTGCATGACTGGTATTCTGCATAACCATTGTTCAGCACCCCTAACCTAAGCTGGAACTCTTTAAAAAACGGCAGTACAATAAAAAATGCCGCTTATAACAGGCTTAAATTCAAACAAAACTAACTTGCCCCCCCCCACACTTGAGGTTTACATTTACAAACATCCGTGGGGTTAGAACTTATTAAGAGGATGTTGAAGCATTTCTCCTAACAAACACCCCGGATATCTTAGCACTAGGTGAGACTAACCTGCACTCCTTTATCTCCTCTAACTACTTTAACACGCCTGGATATCTTCCATTCTGCCTTAAGGAGTCTGACAAGTATATGCATGGAATTGGCGTCTATATTCGAAACACCCTCCCGTTGACTATAGAAACAAAATTAGAAGCCGACGACCAAGCCTTTATTTGCTTAGGACATAACCTGCAACAGCACACCAGCTAATTTTATTTCCTCTACCGCTCTCCCTCGACCCAGAACGTGAACCGACATCTTGCTGCCAAACACCCTACAGAGTACCGCTGTAGTTTATGTCTCTGATAGTAACCTCCTATATCAATGTAATGTGCCTTGTTTGGGATGAAAATGTAATAATAAAAATAAAATACATGTACCGTTGTTTAAATTACGCGTAGTGTTAAAAAATATGCTAAAAGTGCTTCCCGTTGACATATAAGTATTTCTGGACACGTTTAACAGCGTTTGCAGATACTACCTGTAGATCCTCTATGTCGATGCTCCGGATGGGGCTAGATTGTGAAGATTATTTACATACAATTTTTGTTTAAGAGTCCCCTAAAGACAAAAATCGCATATGACAAGTCCTAGAAACGTAGTGGCCATAGCTCTTTGCTTATTTGTCTTTCTTCCGCCAACCTGGCACAAACTCGTGTCTAATATATATGAGACGTGGAAAGGCAGTGCCATTTTCTTGGAAAAAAATCCCGTTTTGTCTAGTAATGTCAGTTATTCCTTAAGATTTACTTTCAAGAGGAATACTCTCTCTCTCTCTCTCTCTCTCTCTCTCTCTCTCTCTCTCTCTCTCTCTGTATATATGTATGATGTGATGATTTAATCAACAAAATTATATATATATATGTATGATATATATATATATATATATATATATATATGATTTTGTTGATTAAATTATTACATTTTCACAAGGGGTAGATAACTCAGAGAGATTAGTCTTGATGCATTTTACTTATTTACATCTCTAGAAAAATCTATTATTTCCGACAAATTAGTACATCTCATTTTCGAATCCTGTAAATTCCTTAATTAAATTTTTTTGTGTCTGTGATCCTTCGATTGGATTTACCCAATAAGTTTCTTGTATGTTTCGAAATTATTTGGAACTGCTGAAATTTTCAAATGATTTATAAAATTGGCGTACTCTGTGATGAAGATGACGTACCCTAAGGTCACCACGTACGAAGTGCGCTGGAGTATAAAAACGATTTTATTTGTTAATAATATTCCTAACATTCACGGTCAATATAAACTTCAACATATATATTGAGGATATTTCGAAGTCTGCTGCAAACTGTAAGTTTTATCTATCGGGCTAGAAGACTATTTATACCCGTGATTATCTTGTATCCCTACAAGGCTCCCTTTCGCTAATGCATGGAGTAATTTTACCACATCTGGGCTGCTGCATCGGCCACTGACCTCCCAATCTCTAACAGACTTAAAAAAGAGTTTTCAATCTTATAGATTCGATTTAATTTACTAAGCATCAACTCCTGTAAAATCGCTATATTTTAATAGAATTTGATCTCAGGAAATCGTTGCACTTTAGCATCCTCATCCTGCATATCGTTGACAAACCGGATTATCAACAAAATATAATCCCTTCACTCTTGAGGTGTCAAAATGCCAGAAAGCTTTTTACCCTAACAGTTTCATCTTTCAAACTGCTTACCTTACTTTACTGATATGCAGTGTAAACAAAAATGTTCATGCTAATTATAATGCTTGATAATTTGAAATATCTTGATAACATTTTAAGCAATATTATCAACGAATTCAAAATAGTGGAAAATTGAAAATTAGCAATAATGTCAGTAATATACGATTGACAAATACATCACTGATGGGAAATATTGAAAATATTACAAAAATTGAACTTCAATTTATCAATCTATTTTAAGATTACAATATGAATCCAAATGTAAAATGTATAATGAAAGTCCATAAATCTATAATATATCAATATATATATATATATATATATAAATCCATATATATCTACATATATACATCTATATAAAATTAAAAAAAATACTTATATATATAAGTTACGTTTAAACCAGGACCAAACTCAAAGAAAACCAACCTGCCTCCTCCCTTGAGGCTTGTATTTACTAATATCCGCGGGCTTAGAACTAACTTAGATGATGTTGAGTCATTTCTCCTTGTAAACACCCCGGATATCTTAGCATTAAATGAAACTAACCTTCACTCCTCCATTCCCTCTAACCACTTTAACATGCCTGGTTATATCCCACTCTACCGTAAGGACTCGGACAGACATATGCATGGACTTGAAGTCTATATTCGAAACACCCTCCCCCTAACTAGAGAAATAAAACTAGAATCAGAGGGCCAGGCTTTTATGTGCTTCAGACTAAATATGCAACACAATATCAGCTACTTGTATTTTCTCTACCGCTCTCCCTCAAAACAAGACTGTACCCTAATAAACAAAGTCTCAGACAGCATAGATATAGCACTCTCCCTCGATACTAGCGCACAAATACATGTATTTGGTGACTTCAATGTCCACCACAGTAACTGGCTAGGATTCTCAAATCACACAGACATAGCTGGTAGCGCAACACATAGCTTCTCTATATCTCATTCCCTATCTCAGTTGGTTACATTTCCGACACGTTTCCCAGACCAGCACTATCAACATGCCTCACTTCTAGATCTCTTTCTGACAACGGTTCCCAATGACTGTACAACAAATGCCCACAGCCCACTCAGGAATGCTGATCACGCTGTGATAATGGTAGAAATCAGCCTAAATTCTCGCCCTAAAACTGAAGACCCACTACTCAAAACAACGAGGTATTACAAAAAGGCTGATTGGGAAGCCATCAGGGAGCTCATTAGAGATGCCCCATGGCAAATACCTTTACTGTTCCAGCGGAACAGTGTGCAAATGAGACAACTGAATGGTTCAAAACTGCTATTGAAGCACATGTTTCCGCACGGAAATACTATAGCAAGCCCCACTCCCCCCAATGGTTTACTTCTGCTTGTGCAGCTGCCATTTGTCAAAGGCAGCATGCGTTCCGCATATTCAACCGACATAAGTCCAGCTCAAATAAACAGAAGTTTATAGAAGCTAGAAATAATTGTAAGAGAGTGATAGACACAGCTAAGACAGATTACTCTGAAACCACCAGAAAGCGCATCGAAGCACAGAAATTAGGAACCCGGGATTTTTGGAAAATCTACAACAGCGTAGTTAATAATGGACAGTCAATTATTCCCCAACTAACAAACAATCATGAGGTTGCTTGCACGGCAGCTGACAAGGCTAATCTGCTTGCCAGTCGGTTTGCCTCAAACTCCACACTGAACTCGGTACACCATCCACTCCCTGATTTTCCTCTGCGAACAGACGCCACACTTGACGATTTGAAAATCACCCCTTCTCAGGTACATGCTATTATAAAAAATCTAGACACCTCAAAAGCATGTTAACCAGATCTCATCCCGGCTGTGCTATTAAAAAAATGCTCTGCCGAGGTTGCTCCAGTTCTGTCCAAACTTTACAATAAATGCCTTAACGAATCTTTTTTTCCCGACTGCTGGAAAACCGCCTCTGTGGTACCAGTCTTCAAGAATTCTGGTGAAAGAACTAACCCACTAAATTATCGCCCTATTAGCCTCCTCCCGCTTTTCGCCAAAATATTTGAGTCCTTAGTTAATCAAGCCCTAGTCCAGCACCTAACAGCTGCTAAACTCCTGACTGACAAACAATATGGATTCAGGCAAGCCCGTTCAACAGCAGATATCTTAGTTTCTGAACGTATATACCGTTCATTGGATAAAACAGGGGAGGGTAGAGCGGTGGCCCTTGATATATCTAAGGCTTTTGACAGGGTATGGCACGATGGTCTTCTAAGGAAAATTAGATCATATGGAATCACTGGAAGAATTCATAACGTAATTAAATCCTTCTTAAGTAATAGAAAAATCCAAGTTGTCCTCGACGGACATACATCCAAACAATATGACATAAATGCGGGAGTACCTCAGGGGTCTATCCTTGGACCTCTATTATTCCTGATATTCATAAACGACCTCCCTGATAATATTGTTTCGGAGATGGGTATATTTGCCGATGACACCACTCTCTATAACAGATATGAGGGGAAAACAAATGAACACATATCCAAGAAAATGACAGAAACACTAGAGGATGACCTCCAATCCGTAGTGGAATGGGGACAAAAATGGTTGGTCACATTCAATGCTGCTAAGACTAAGCTTGTTTCCTTCAATAACTACAAGAAACCTTTTCTACCACCAATAGCAATGGCCAAGAACACATTGCCTGAAAGTACTTCTTTGAACCTCCTCGGCCTAACGTTTACAGGAAATATGAACTGGAATAGATACATTGAGAGCATTGCCAAGGCTGCTGCAAGGAAGCTTGGCTCCCTCTACCGTGCTAGAAAACTACTTACGCCTGCCAGTATCCTATACCTCTATAAGGCAACCATTCGCCCATGTATGGAGTACTGTTGTCACATCTGGGCTGGTGCATCTGCTGCTTGTCTCTCGCTCCTGGACAGGGTTAAAAAAAGAGTCGCCAACCTGATAGGTCCTGAACTGTCATCTAGGCTTCAACCTCTGTCCCATCGACGAGATATTGCATCCCTCTGCCTGTTCTACAAATACTTTAATGGTGAATGCTCTGACGAACTGCAAACACTTGTACCTGCCCGACGTAACTACCCCCGACAAACCCGACAAGCTACTAAGTCTCATCCATTTACAGTGGAGATCCCTGGGTGCAAGAAAGCCTTTTACTCCAATAGTTTCTTCCCCAGAACTGCGGGTCTTTGGAACTCCCTTCCGGGATTCTGCTTTCCCAACTGCAATGATATGCAGAAGTTCAAGTGAAATGGTAACAAACATCTTTCTACCTTTCTCCCTTCATAATGACCCCGCTCATTAAGTCCCTAGTAGTAGCCCCCTGCTTAAAAGTGGCACTGTGCCTTGTTTGGGGTGAAAATTGAATAATATATATATATATATATATATATATATATATATATATATATATATATATATATATATATAACGATTTCCTGTATTATATTATCTTGCAATATAATTATACTATTCCTTTTATCACAAGTTATACAAAACTAGACTCGGTCTATTTACACTGACAAACATGAATTTCGTTTTCCCTAGGTAAAGGTGAAAACTTTCGATGATTAAAATAGACAAATCATTTTTTAAAGAATTATAGAATATAAATTTATTTGTATTTAACAACTGAACGCAATGTTAAAGACCACACAGATATATACACACACACACGTACACAAACATACATATGTATGTATATATATATATATATATATATATATATATATATATATATATATATATATATATATATATATATATACGTTGTGGAAGTTTTAAAATTATACGTAAACATGTCAAATATGCATAAAAATTTGTGATAAAACACACACAATTTTTGCACATGCTTGAATACATAAAAACCTCGATTTCGAGTCGTTGCACTATTACTTTGACATTATATTTATTTACCATCTACCAAAGTAAAAAAAATGTAATCTCTCATATAATGACATATGAATTAAATCCAGCAGATTCATTTTTTCCGAAATATTTTTATTATTTTGATATTTCTTATTTACACAGTGGTTACCACTTATCAAGGCCCGCAAGCCACTCAGGGATAAGGGTTATTGCAAGTACATTACGTTATTGTAGAGATTTGATGAAGTATTTACTTAAGGGGGCGGTTCATCACGGATTTGTTAACGTTGGATTGAACACATTCAAGGTGTAGTCAGGTGGGAAGCAGGCAGACGGAACCGAGTCCCACAGGCGTGCAGTTCTAAGAAAGAATCTTTGTTCATGGAATCCGCGTTCTGATTTAGGCACAGATAAAAAGTTGTGGAAAATTTTTACAGTGTTTTTTGTAAAAGATTGGCGAGGGGGGGACCAGAGATTGGAGTTCAGACGAGCACCTGCCATGGAAATAACGATAAAACAAAGATAGGCTCGCAAAGTCTCTTCTGTTGGAGACAGGTTGCAGGGTAGAGAAAATGGCATCCCCCACTAAGTTACGAAGTCTATTTTGTACTCTGTCAATGCAGGATAGGCTGTTTTAGCAGCTCCTGCCCAGATATGGCAGCAGTATTCCATCATTGGACGTACTTGACTTTTATCTAGATAGAGAATTGCATCAGTAGTGAGATATCTTCTGGATCGGTGGAAGGACCCCACCATCTTTCCAGCGACCTTGGCAACAGACATGATGTACGTGTTCCATTTCAGATCAGGAGTAAAGGTCAAGCCCAGAAGCTTGTCAAAACACGGTGCCTCTCCCAGACGAGAGCCATCCATTCCAATTGATTCCAGATGGGGATCAGAGCCTTGATGATGTAAGGATAGGAGTTGATTTTTAGATGCATTAAAGGTAAACAGCAACGTCTTCCCCCACTGAACCACGCGCTCGAGATCAGAGGAGAGAGAATCAGAGAGAGCTTTGCCATTTACAGCCTTTGATGTGTTGCTGTAGATGGTCGTGTCATAATCATAGATGTCAACGAATGATTTAAGTATGTGTTTAGGGAGGTCATTGATGTAGATCAGGAAGAGAGTTGGGCCCAGTGTTGACCCCTGAGGGACTCCAGCATTAATACTGCAGATCTCTAATTTTTGTCCATCGACCACTACTCTTATGAGCCTATCGGAGAGAAATGATTTAATGATTGAGAAAACATTTCAAGTTATACCGTAGCTGGAAATCTTGTGAAGTAGACCCTTATGCCATACCTTGTCAAAGGCCTTTGATATGTCAAGAGCAATTGCCCTAGAAAGGAAGTCTTTGTTAAGAGATTCACTAATCCTGTGGGATATAACCGTCAGCACATCAGCGGTAGATCTTGCAGAGCGGAAACCATATTATGTGTCAGTAAGAAGGGTATTTTCTGCTGAGGTGGTTGACTATATCTCTATTTAATATGGATTCTAGCAACTTACTCATAACACACAGGAGACTTATTGGTCAGTACTAAGAGGGAGATGACTTATCACCTGAATTCTTTAATACAGGGCAAACTGCTGAGGTCTTCCAGGGAGTCGGAAATCACTTCTCCTTAAGGCAGCGCTTAAACAGTTTCGTAACTATGGGAGCAAGTTCTGGTTGAAGCTTTTTTAACACTATAATTGGGATGCCGTCAGGGCCAGTTGCTTTACTGGAATCAAGGTTCTTGATTAGCTTGGCGACCTCATGCACGGATATTTGTATGTTACCTGGCGTGTTCTGTGTTATAAGAGGAAATATGGGGAGTCGATAGCCTTCGTCGCATAGGGTAGAATTAGCTGCAAAGTTCTTTTCAAATAGTTTGGCCTTGTCTGATGCTGACGAGATGCCTTCTGGTCCATTGATAATGGTTGGGATAGAACGCACACTTCTGTTCAGGATCCTATTTGTTATTTGCCAAAATTGGTAGGAACCAAGCGGCTGCTCAGCTACCTTGGATTTAACAGACTGAGCATATGGCTCTTATGCATTTTTTATTACTATTTTACAGTGGTTGCTGGCAGTCCTGAAAGCAGCTTTAGTCTCAGTCCGTATATTACGTTGGTTGCTATGGAAAAAGTGATTTCTGTGCGCGATAGCAGCAGCACATCCTGGGGAGAACCATGGCTGGCTGTTAGGTTTTTGTTAGAATTTTTTAGATGGTATGAATTGGTCTATGCCTACAATTAACCATTCAGTCAGATCTGATACTATAGAGGACACTTCTTTTTTAAACATTGAGTGCAGAGCTAAATCAGATATGAATGTAATGAAGCTATCCCAGTCAGCCATAGAGTATCGGTATACAGTACGGTGGAGGGGTACGTCTGGGGATTTATTACATTTCGTTTTTATCTTAACTGATACAACGTAGTGGTTGGAGGATCCTAGAGGAGAATGAACGAAATATGAACATAGCTCAGGGGAAGTTGAGAGAAAAAGGTCAAGTATGTATCGAGTGTATCGGGCACACGGGTGGGCTCGCGAATAATCTGAGTGAGGTCATAAGCAATAGCAAAATCATGACATAACCTCCCCTCATCGTCTTTCTTATTTAAATGGGTCAGCCATTCCACGTTTTGGACGTTTAACTCACCACAGATGTCGATGTTAGCCGAGGGATGTGCAGACAGGATGTAGACTATTTTGTCAGATATGCTCTTAAAGATAGTAACTCCGCTGTTGTGGGTCCGATAGAGGGTAAATATAAATGCATGGTGTTAGCAAGTGCAACCCGGAAGCACATATAGAGTAAATTAGGATATTCTATAGAGATATCTCTGCCACACGGGAAGCCATCTTTAATGTAGGCACATATTCCATGCCCATTGCGATCTTGGGGGTCAGATTTTGCTGTTAAATTAGAGTATCCGTTAATTATGAACTTATCTAGGGAAGTGGTCGGCCCTATTCCAGTTCTGCTTAGAAATAATATGTTCGTTTTCGTCTCCTGTAATTGGATTTCAACCACTGGAAGGTTGGAACGTTGACCCCTGATGTTGGAGAAGGACACCTGGTAGAAGGGGTCTACGTTGGAAGATGGGGTTCTATGATTATTCGACTTTTTTTTCTGGAGATATTTCATGTTGAGGTGTTGGGATTTGTGGAACAGGTCGGCATATTTGGTTAGAACAGTACACAGAGGGAAAGTAAGAGAGAAAAAGACAGGATTTTTGTAGCACACGGAAAGGTAAACCGTAACAATTACCCACTAGTATGGCATCGAGAGACTAGTGCATGGTCCAGATCCACTCATCAAATGGCAATACAGCAGTCCCAGTGGTTAATCAAAGGTTCGGGTCCCTGACGATCAGGCGGATAACCTACAGCCCAGACAAAACGTTTACCTCCAGCACCCTTACTAGTGATATGGCGACAAGTACAGACATAGAGACAGAAAAATTTCCGACATCTCAGACTACTGTTCACCAAGTACTACCGACATTTAAGCAGCTTTTTTTTCACTCTTTGTCAGAAAAATCACTCATTGAATGAGGACTGAGGGACAAACATCCTCTTAAATTTTGATGATATTTGTAAACATTGATTTTGTCTTGACAATTTTTAACAAAACTGCAAGTTTAAATTGTTGATAGTTTGTAACCCTATGCACTCATTTTATGTAGGAAACATTTTACAGCGTTCATTCCCTGCTAAAACATTCACAATAGAATGGTTTAATTTTGTAAAATGCTTATAACATTTCGCATGAATTATCGATAAAGTTATGACAAGGAATAGACACGTCTTAAATATGTCTAGTATTTTAAACGGAATGTATTTTGATTCATTTTCTACATGTGACAAAGAGCGGAGTAACGGTTGAAATATCAATATCAAATATAGCTAATTATTCACAACGTTTATATGCTTCTTACACCAATTATAACTCTTACCAATTATTTTATAAATAGAGATTTATTTTTATAAAAGTTAGATTTATAAAAGTATTTAACAATTCGTTCACTACATAATTCAACTAGCTGGCCACCTGGCATTGCGCGGTCATATAATAACCTTAAACATGATATTTTAAGTAATGCAGATTGATATTATTATAGAATGGATCTTCTATTTATTCTAATATATTATGAGGAATAATTTGGCCGATGAACTAATTCTCAACATATTAGATAAATAAAATTTATAAAAAAATAATAATGATAATGTGTTTCATCATATTCCGTCCGTGTTTCATTACAATATCATGTCAGCTGTTATTTGGGTTTGGAGAACTAAAACATAGGATTTATTCTCTATTAGATAGTTTATGTTAGACCGGCCAAAGGGAATAATTTTATGAAGTTAATGTTATAGTCAGTGATGAACAGCCATTCTATTGGTTCCCTTAGTCGCTGTACATAACATAATATATTACCCTGTAAAAATTATTTATTGTAATCTATGAGAGAATAAAGAGTATTCTTAAGATCGGCTTTTTTCGATTTTCGAAACTTATCTAAGAACATTGCCAGACATATAAATTATTTGTGTGTGAAATTTGCAAAACATAGCCTGAACCATTTCAGAATATATAAGGAAGAAACTTACACAGACAAAGTGACCTTTATATTATAGTAAAGATGATGAAACACTGTCATAATAATCAAATTTCACTTTGCAAGGGCATAGATGAAAAGATCTACTAAACCTATATAAAAGAAAACTACTCCAGGGCAATATCGTGTAATAAATTCTAATTTCTTTTGATAAAGTTAAAAAGTTTGCAAATGTAATTCATCAAAGTAGTTATTAAAAATGTTAACGTTATAGAAATATTGAATATATTTCTTTAAAATGCTTTAAAACATGTAACCAATATAAAATGGTATCACCATGTTATTGGAATTATTTTTGGTGTGCAAAAAAGAACAGCATCCGCGTACTGAATGCACCGCATGTTAGATGTAGGTCAGTCACGTAACATTCATATCCTCCGAAAAAAATCTCTCCAGTTTCATTCAATTGCATCCTCAAAGACAACAAACTAAAATGAATACAACGCAAGCCGTACAAATGATCAGCGTTTTCCATCCTTTATGTGAGAGACACCACGCATTGTCGGCAAATTCATTGATAATCCTTAAGAAAAGTTCAGCCTGGAAGCTGAACCAGTATTTTTTCAGGTTTCATAGGAAATATTCGTTTTTGCCTTAAGGCCAGTTTTTATGTTTGACGAATTTTTATTTTGTTGGTAGGTGGTGCGCGTTTTGAATTTAGTGTGAAGCTTAACGAGATAATAAAAAGTCATGCATTGCGCCACCTCTGAAACAAAGAATGCTCCAGGGACACATTCTGGGACTTTCCTCGTGACACCACATACTATGATTAGACCGGAATACGACCTAAAAACCTTTGGTATTTGAAAAAAATAATTCATCTCAAGCAAGGTGATTTTGTTCAATCCAGTATCTCCCCTACCTGACTTAGTTCTAAATCTCATATCCTAAACCATCATTATTTAGATTTGCTTGTCTGTGCAACCAAACCTCTCAATAAGAAGCAATGCTTTTGATACGTTATTCTAACACCATGAATAAAATTGTTCACATTCATTACTGCCAAACATCTTGAATAGCAATTTCATGTATCCTGCATCTTCGTATTTCGTACAG
>NC_136495.1:11791589-11844089 GCF_053919585.1 Euprymna scolopes | reverse complement strand
CATTAGGGGTAATGAGATTTATGAAAATCTTTTTAATCAGTTTTCGGCCAGAGATTTTGCTGTTATGTAGTCAAAGTTCAATGATTTGACCTTTGAGTAATCTACAAAACTACTCCGCCAATTTTAGGTTTAAACACTTGAGATTGTATATATATATAACTTGGACAGGAATCTAACTTTATAATTATGTTTAAGGTAAAAACAATATATATATATATATATATATATATATATATATATATATATATATAAATTCCTAATAGCTCTACCTACGTATTGAGCACTTTTGAAGTAAATACTTTACGCATAAATCTATAATTTCGTACATTAAGTTTATGTGAGTAAATTAAGTAGTTATATATATATATATATATATATATATATATATATATATATATATATATATAAAGCTGAATGTTTGTGTGTATGTGTGTATGTGTGTGTGGCTGGTGACGAATAGTCTCCTTAATGGCTTACTATTTTCAAAAACTGATTGCATATAATGATAAAAGATGTATTGAGACACAGGAATGGGTATGTTTGATCTGGCAGAACGGTGGTTCATAAAAATTGTTGGGTCTGCGTTCGGGCCTGGTCCACAAAGTATGGCAATAAAAATTTTTAAAATTAAAAAAAAATGTTTACAAGTGTTTTTCATATAGATGTACATAAGAATATTTTGATAAGTATGTTTTAACTTTAATAGGAATTGTATGATAAAATTGTGGGGTCTGCGTTCCCGCGTGACATCCATAGAAAGGAAATATGCACAAAGTTTAATAAAGACTTTCCATATCTATCTGCGTAAGTATACTTTGATAAGTATGTTTCAGTTTGATGAAATATGGTATAATAAAATTATGGGGTGTCGTTCGAACTTGACCTCCATAGAATGGAAATATGTCACAAAGTTAAACAAGTTTTTTTTTTAATATATACCCACAGAATATTGTGATAAGTTTTTCAGTGTGAACAGGTATTGTATAAAAAATTATGGGGTTTATCTAATTTATTTTTACTATCCTCATATTGTGCTTTGGTTTTGATACCCCCAAATTCAACCCAAATTTACAACCCTTCCTTTTCATAACCTATAATACTTTCATAACTCAGAGCCCATTTTCTGTATGCTGTTTTTGAAGCCAATCAACGAAGGGTACTTTAGCTAGTATATATATACATACATATATATATATATACTCAGATGTAGAGGTTGTAAAAATAGATTAAAAAGTGCTCACTACGTTGGTAGAGCTGTTTTTTAACCTCAGGTACTTTATTAGGCTATTACAGTCGTTTCGGTAAACAATCTTTTTTGCGTCTTCAGATGATGAAAATAAAATGAGAAGAGAATGGGATGCGACCCCTAGAGATAAACATACATACACCAGGAAAAAGAGGGAGAGAAACGAGGGAGAGAGAGACATAGAGAGAGAGAGAGAGAGAGAGAGAGAGAGAGAGAAGGAGATAGGAAAAGACAATTATATAACAGGATAAAAATATGAAATATTAAATGAAAGAAAATGAGGGTAAGGAAGAAGTACTTACTCCCGTCTTGGACCAAACAGGTGTGATAGGCCCAATCGGAATGACGTAGGTTTAAATTAAGGCTAGACAATCAAAGAGAGGGAATAACTTTCGAAAATATCCGCGAAAAAGCAACCCTACCTGTAAAAAAGTGCTCAGTGAAAGAATTAATGTTTTTAGCCAATTCTCGATATTGGCCGTCTGAAGGGTCGCGCTTTCAAACGATACCTATTTCGTAAAAATCCGTGTTGAAAGTTTTAGGCAGACATACAAACATACTTACATGCGTTTAAACAGACGAGCGAGATTTATATTATAGATAATAAAGAACATTTATTGCTGGTGAAATATTGTAATGACAATCCTTTCTAATTCCGGAGAAATCTATATCCACACTAGTAGTGTTTTTGTCAGTCTAATTATAAGACAACATTTGATATTAGTTCCGACTACTATTATAATCATAATATTTTGTTTTTCAATATTATGCTAATATGGCACTAGTTTAGTTTTATAGGTCGAATTATGAACACCCTTCCCGAATGTGTTGTGTTCAGAGTCGCTAAATATTGCACCGTTGCTTCTCATCAACTTTCACTAATTGGCACCATGGGTTGTGGAAGCCTCAGAGGCGCGAATTTCACGTTGCACGGTCTTATCTCTGGATAATTGGTCTAATGTTATAAGTGACAGACGACAATGGATCGTCGCAATGACAAGGATCATATGAGCAGCTGATATCAATATTAATGAAGCTCTAACAATTTGACATCCTTTCCGGTACCTGTGGTCAGGTTTTGGGTGGCGGTGAAGCTAATCTGATGTGGCGGGGACTGGGCCAAGATTCCATGTTAATATGGTAAACGAGAAAGTATGAGCATATATTCTGTTGTGAAAGCAATCGTCTTCATTGTAGACCCCTTAGTTTGGGTTTAGTGATTCATGCCTCAACGGACTGATATGAACAACGGGTCTCTCTGTGTATTAATAAGACGAGGGATAGGCGCGTGGTGAACGTTCATAACAAATAGCATTGCTCTGATCTTGTCGAGGAATGGCACAGAAAATATTGACAATTAAACCTTAAACTCGGGAATTGTTAAAATCGATTGATTTTAATTTGCCTGTGTCAACGCACGAATATTATTCTTGAGATCAATTTCGCTTTCGTCTAAATGTAAACATAAGAACCGCGTGTGTTATGCATCTCTTAACGTGCATATTTAAAGAGATTCTATCGCTAGAGCGATTTCAATAAAACAGTATTATCTATTCTTTAATCAAAAGAAGATGAAATACTGCTGAAAGGCATATATTTGTTTATAAGTTCTAATAAATTTGATGAATACTAGGCTACCCGTGACATTTTGGGCCAGGTTATGTCATAACTAGCTCCGAGCTATTAAGCATACAGAATTAATGCATAAAAGTCCAAGTGACTATACAGAATGATTGTATAAACGCGCAAAAGTTGAATTAACGCACGTGCTTAAACAAACATTGCGACCAGTTAAAACAATACAAAATACATTAAATATTGAAGGTCTTAACATCATTGCGTTTAGATTTAATGAAAACTCGTTGATACAAGACGGGGGTAATCCGTTGAAAAAAATTAAAATAGATTAAAAGAAAAAAAAAATACAAGGACGAAAGTGTGCATTGTAACAGTGAGACATTTTCAAAGCAAATATTAAAAAATACCCACACCAAATTTTTGAAGTGTTTCTACGTATTTAAAAAAAATGATCACGACTTATAACCCCTATCCTTACCCCGTTTATGTTTTACTCCCCCGCTCCTCAAACCAAACTATAAGAAAATGTAAACGATTACATGTCTCGTTAACCGCTACATAACCAAGAAGTGGATGCTCATTTTACCTTAAATTAAAATAGGAAAGTGATCCCCACTATAAAATGTTAGATTGTTATTATTTTATCAAAAATACTTTCTTTTATACTATCTTTAAAAGTATTAGCCACCAAACGCAGATTTTGAATTTTTTAGGAGTGAAAAATTACGCTGGGCTAGGTTTAAAAAATATCAAATATTTGAAACTATATGTAAACCGATCAGGTAGCATTTTGTTTTTACAGTAGAAAACCATTTTTGTCTTTGAAAACAGTTCCAACCTGCAATGAAAATACAATCAACATACACCTTTTAAAATATGTGACGCTAAAATCGCCCATATAATAAGTAAAAACATTTCTGAACGATATTTGTTTGCTTTTTTTTAGAATGTTCATATTATGTAAAATAAAAAAATAAAAATATTTATATTGTAAAAATTATAAAAAAAGTTTTGTTTATATTGTCAATATTGAAAAATATGTACGTATAGTTTAAAATTAATAAAACCTGTTTATTATCATTTAAAAAAAAACAAAGGAGGTATGTTTATATAGTTCATTTCTGAAAAAGTATTTCTGCTTATTTACAAAAGTAAACATCTGAAATAACGATATATTTTCTTTGATATCATTTGCAGAGTTACATAACGGTGATTATGGGAATTGGTTTCTTTTCATGTTAGTGTGCATATCTATGTTATTCGGGTTCATCATTTAATCCAAAGTCTGGCTAAAACTATGGGTAGGGACACAAACTTTATGTTATATTTATTTGCAGATTGGTTTCTCTATCATTGTGTAAAGGCCGGCAAGTCTCCGTTTTACACTTATAAACTATTATTTCCAAATCGTCACAAAATTCAGGAACACCATACAGGCATTACATGGTCATTTGGCCAAGATCAAAGTGTAGTATATGTTCCGGCAGACACTGCAAGCAAATACCATATGTGGGAGCAATCCCACATATAAAACCTTGGTCAATGTAGGGGAAACCCTTCATACCAATTGTCACTATTCAGCTCCCCTACTCCTCCGGGAGTTGGTCCCCATTTCCCCTTCACTCCTCACATTAAAAATCGGCTTTGTGCCTAATTTGCTCAGTGGGGGAGCAAATAAATACATCAAAGTATAGTATCTGTTCTTCAGATGCGGCACTTCCATTTCTCGTTCTCTTTCAGTTGAGGAGAAATCCTTCACGACTGAGACAATTTTTATTGTTGTATCTTTTCCCCACGTTAAAAAAAAACGACCCTGGTGTCTAACCCTGTCCCGTGGGGAGCCATTGTAAATAGGTAAAATCAGTTGGTAGTATATATCCTTTTCTTTCCTATATATTTGCATGGTTCATGCCTTCAGCGCTCTTTTCCCGAACCACAACGGTCTCTTCACCGTCCACAGCTCGTTCATATAAGTATTAGCTAATTTCATATTTGATTCTGGAAATATAACTATACAATGTATTATCATATGACTGTATGTGATTTGGGAAAGGGTAACATCATATGGTAAGTAAAAAGATCTTGACATATTCCTCTTATCTCCCGGTCGTTCATATTTTAATAACACATGTACATAATATAACTTGTGATCCATACTGCAATTGTTGCAATCTTTGGTTCACTATGTAACAGTCGCTGAGGGAAAGAGTAGCAGTAACATTAGATGTAGTATAAGAGGTGATTCAACATCACTGGTTACCACTTTATTTGATAGATTGACCCCGATAATATGTGTAAAAATGTAAGATTTATTTAGTTATACGGAAAACTGACCGAGATAGTGTTTTAAAACGTAATAGAAAACGACTTGCAACTCGAAAATCTTTTACTTTAAAATTTTAAACTTTCCCATACTCTAAACTCGCCTAACTTTTACGATGTATTATAGTATACGCAACCTGATATAAAATTACAAAAAATGGTTCAATTAAGGAATTTGCGGTTATACTTACTAGCATGCTAATGAATACTAGATCCGGAATTCTTCGAGTGAGTGTCAAAAAAGTCAGTAGAACGTTTGAACTTAAATAGATTCTCTATTTTTTCTGTAATATTTATAATAATTGTTTTTTTTAATATATCTCATCTAAAAAAAATGCTTTTTTTTCTGTAAAGGTGCAACATTGTAACAATCTTTATTCTTGGGAAATAATGTCTGTTAAATGTTGGCCATTTTCAACTTCGTATATTTGTAATATTTCCACAATATTTTCATGACAAATTGCAGAATCTCTGGATTGTGATTTAACTCCTTTATTTCGTTCCTGAAGTTTTATTTTGTGAATATCTTAAAGAAAGTTGCTTTGTTAACTAATCCCCAACCCTGCAAGAATTAAAGGACAACATCAGGAAGGAAATCAGAGGATTAAATCGCAATCCAGAGATTCTGGAATTTGACATGAATAATATTTTGGAAAAAACACAAATATGCGAAGCTGAAAATAGGCAACATTTAAGATATATTTTATTTTATGATTAGTGATTATTTGAATTTTTAATCTTTTTAATTTACTAATGACTTAGTCAGATAGTGTAAAACTTACTAAAAGATAACATCAAATATAAAGAATCTATTTAAGTTAAAAATCCTTTAGTTACTTTTTGGACACTATGTACGTAAATTTGTAGGCAGGTCACGTATTGTTTTGAGTTCGGTTGTAGTAAGAGTATCAATAGAGAAACAGCCCACATATGGTCAAAAAGAGAATTGACAACGATGATATTTTAATGCTACATTTAGGACACAGTTCTTTCTACATTAAGTTTGATCTGTCGACAAGCGTGTTATATGTGTGATAACCTAACCGACATATTGTCAGTAAAAATTAACTGAGAGAACACACTGACAATATAGAGACTAGAAGTGCACTTGAATTTATTTTGAATCTTAATTCTCTTATTTTATCAAATATTCCTCACATTCCATGACGTAATTCCTAACAAGAGTGTAAGAATTGCTGTTTTCCAAGTCTGAAATTATTTGTTAAATATTCCTTAGGCTCCGCTTTACTGATATAAACTGATATAAATTTATATACAGCATAATCCTGTTGACGACTACCTCACGTTCGATTATTGAAGTAAGCAACTTTCGGCCTGTTTAGTAGGGGTAACCATTATGAGAATATTAGACACAGTATATAGGAGAAGGTAGACCTCCGGTTAAGCTTCGGAAAATCCTAACATTGCTCTCTCCACTGACGGTGATATATATGGAATTTAGTATTGTCTTTAATGTAATATAAATTTTTAGCTCTTTATATAAAGTGACTTCATTCATTGTATGGAGCGATTTATATTACAAAAAATTGTTTCTCTACCTATTAATCGAAAAAAAACTATTTTCTTCGTTTAGCAAAATTCCTGGGCATATGTATACTTATTTTGGATGTGTGAAGTAATGTTATTTAAAAAGACAAAAAAGCGTCAATGTATGATTTCATGTAGTTAATCCTATTTTCGTTTCAATTACAAAATGATAATAGCTGATAGGAATTAATGCATACATTTCACAAGTGTCGAAAACATCATAAAACTAATATCAGCAACAAAAAATGTAACCACCATTTTGCGCAAAATTTCATTTGTCTCAAAAACCATCCCACTCCCCTCTTCTCTGCCTCCCTATATATCACGCTGTGTCTCTCTCATTATCATCGTGGCTATCTCTACTCTCCTATGACTTCGTTTCTATTCTCCTCCCGTTTTCAATAAATTCTATAAATAGCACCAACTTATGTATCGTTGCTCTACATTATTCATGAAGTCGGTCCTTTATTGAAAGGTCGAGAGTAGATAAAGAGAAAAATTTCGCCGCCGATCAATAAAATTAATTTCCATAATTTTGATTGGAAAGTTGATATATTTTCGCTTCTGCATCATGAGAAATCGAATGAGTAAGTTTTGTTTCAATCTTGCTTTAGAAGCAGACAATCTGACTATAAAATAATTGCTTGTGCGTATAGCTGTGTGGTGCAGTGGTTAATTAAGGTCCCAGATGACTTTCTCGTTTTAGCAGACTTTCAATTAGGCTTCAAACCACGCGAGACTCTACGGAGCCAATTCCGAGTGTTTTGCCTGCTGCTCTAGTTTGTACGTCCGGTTGGCGCCCTTCATCTATCTTCTTCTTCTTGGTAGGCATCATTTTATATGATAAGGACCCACTTTCAATCAAGCAGGGATAGATATTCGTAAGATACCTTTATTCAGTTAACGCTTTTATGGATGGCAATTTTATTTCAGATTTAAGTTTGACAAATCGGTCAGATACTAGATGGTCAGGGAGCCATAAAGAAACATGTGTGAACTCATTTAAAGCGTGTGTTTGTGTTTCAAACTGGAAAATATAGATTGTCAAGCTCTGTAATTTTATAAATATACAGTTTCATGTGCGTTTAGATATGTTAAAATGTTTGTATGTTAGTGTGTTTGTATGTTAGTGTGTTTATATGTTAGTATGTTTTGATGCTAGCATGTTTATATGTTAGTATGTTTCTAAGTTAGTATGCTTGTATGATAGTATGTTTATATGTTAGTATGTTTATATGTTAATATCTTTACGAAAAGTTCCAAACAACCATGCAAACAATCCAGCAACAATTCTAGAACAGTGTTGTACGGGATGGATCATATCTGATAGACAGAAATAACCTGTTTTTTAAAGTAGTAGCCGTACATTAGAAATGTGATTTACGTAAAATTACGACGGAGAGCAATCATAAAAACTGTTGTGTGGATAAATCTATTTCAATATAAAGAGTAACGAAATAGAATATATATATATATATATATATATATATATATATATATATATATATATATATATATATATATAGTAATCCACATGCAGAAATGTTTAGCTGTTTTACAGATCATCAGTGCGTCTAGACAAGCAACTACCTCAAGCCAGGAGCAAAAGCCGACAGCCTAAAAAATAGTCGGGGCTTCTAACCGTTGAGCTATACGGTTGCTACTCTGTGGGTAGTGAATTAACAACGTTTTGACATTACTCAATTACCTAGGCTCAATTTATTTACACAAACAGCATCGGTTAATACGCTAATTATAATATATATATATATATATATATATATATATATATATATATATGTGTGTGTGTGTGTGTGTGTGCATATATATGTGTATATATATATATATACATATACATATATTTCTGTAGAAATATATTTTCTTATAAAATATAGCAATCTTTATTTAACACGCTCAATGAAATTACAGAGCAATATAATGATTAAATGACACAAAAACTATACTGCAAAATTCATGATGTTGACCATCTTATTACGTATTCCTTTAATTTATTTGACATTTACAATTATATATATATATATATTAATAAATATATATATATATATATATATATATATATATATATATATTAAAATAATTTTTACAAGGGAATATTTTACAGGGGTGCAACATAAAATGTACCCTTGAAAAAGTCTTCTTTATTTGTAAGAGAAAAATACTATTTTTAAGATTGATTTTTTTTTATTTTAATTACTTATAGGATTAATTTCTGTTACAAAGCATATATTAGAACACTGCCCGACATAAATTACATTTATATGGAATTTGTACAACATAAGCTCAGCCGTTTCGGAACTTATGAGGAATCCACTCTCATACACACACACACACACAAAATATCACTTTATATAATAGCAGGTCTAGAGATTTAAAGCTTTTTGTATGCCAGACAAAATAACATGTTTCTAAAACTTAAGAATTCTGTACTGGAAGCAATCTATTATTATAATTTTCAAGTGTAGAAAATTGACCTACGATTTAGTTTGGACATCCAGGTTATCCTAGCTTACTTATTGTGTACTTAGTATCTTAATCGATGGGTAATGTTCATAACAAAGAAGCTGCTTTCTGGGACGAAATTTATCAAATTTTTTTCTCGTATTAAACCCTGAATAGTACAATTTTACTACTTACATCAAGTTGCATCCTGCCCTTTCTTTTCCTAAAAAAATGAATGAACTGAGTTAATGAAGTGTTTTCCCGCTGAGACTTATTTCTATAATTTTTATTTAACGAAATAAGTGGTATTCGATCGACTTGAATTATTTTTCAAATTTGGAACAGTCTCGACCACTGAAACTCGTGAATTATATATATATATATATATATATATATATATATATATATATATATCTTTATATATATATATATATATAATTATAAAACTCAATAGCCATGTAACGAGTGATGTACCGCACTTTCCGATTCCTGACATCCGGTTGCGCATGCGCGCATAAACATTAACCCATAACAACGTAAACAAATAAACACAAATAGCTTCTTTTGCAGATTTTGACCTGCGCACTGAAATATTTACGTTATTATTTCGAAATTATTATTTAATATGGGAAGAATGGGGGTATTTTGTCAACTATTCTTTATTACACCTATACTGTCGCTATTTTCTTACAACTAAACAAGTTTTACCCGTTAAGGAACATAGAACAATTGTAGTAAAGTCAATATTACTACTACTACTACTACTGCTACTACTACTACTACTACTCTCTATCCTTCCCTTTTCCTTCCTTCTTTTTTATTTTTTGTTTAAATTTCTAGATACAAAATAGTTGTGTGAGAACGGTGAATTTGTTGACACATTTAGTTTTATTTTACTTTTTTAGGTTTTATTTTTTGCTTCAGGTTTTATTAATTTTTTTTTTTTAGATTTTAAGTTTCTATAACTTGCTTGAAGGATTCCAATATCGGGTTGTCCTTCTTATATGATTCATCGCTAGGTTCATATGCGTTTTTGCTATTAAATGACTTTCGTCGGCGTTCGATTCATAGGAAAATCATGTTTCATTTTCGATTCTTAAGCGATTATTCGGAAAAATAGGTAACTTTACACGAATTGGGATGATTTTTTTGCCATGTTTGAGTGATGCGTCCGTGATTTTCATTTGAATATACATTCATAGAAATATTTCTGTTATGTCAAAAAAAAATCTATTTTCTTTACGTCACAAGTGTCACGCTCATACATGATTTCAATAGCTAATATAACATACTGACCCAACAGGTCACAGGTAGTCTCGCGTATATATATATATATATATATATATATATATATATATATATATATATATATATATATATATACACTAGCATAAATACCCATCGTTGACTGGGTTCAAAAACAGCCTACAGCAAATGGACTCTGATTTATGAAAGTATGATAGATTATGAAAAGGAAGGGTTGTAAAGAGATAGCTTCGAATTTCGGGATATCAAAACCAAAGCCAAATATGATGAAAGTAAAAATAAAATAGATACACCCAATTATTTATTATACTATACCTGTTCACGCTGAAACACTTATAACAATATTCTTCGGAACTATATTAAAAAACTTTGTTAAACTTTGTGACATATTTCCATTCTACAAACGAACACCCCAAAATTTTATCATACCAAATTTCTTCAAACTTAAACATAATTATTAAAGTATACTTACGCAGAAAGATATGAAAAGTATCAAAGTATTATTATGTACATCTATATCAAAAACATATGTAAAAGTTTTTTTTTTAATTTTAATTTTTATTTATTTCCCTCTTTGTGGACCAGACCCCGCCCTTTTAATGAATCATAATTATGTCAGATCAAACATACCACTTCCTGATCCTCGATACATATTCTATCATTATATGTAATCATTTTTTTTTAAATAGCCAATCATATGGGAGCCTATTCGTGACCAGACACACACACATACACACATACGTTCAGATTTATATTTATAATAATAATAATAATAATAATAATAATAATATATATATATATATATATATACTAGAAAGAACCCGTGGAAATTCCACGGTAGTTAACATCTTTTAAAACACATCAGTAAGAAATTCCTTATTGTTATATTACAAATATGAAGGTATGGAAGCAAGTAGAACAAAGAACTTTAGTTTAAACTTTTATTGAAGTTCAATGCGATCGTAACTGGTCCTGTTGATATTGTCAGGAAGTGCTGGTGATGATTGAGGCGGTGACAGGAACGTCGATCAGCTGCTTGGAGTGAGAATAGTGGTCAGTCAGCAGGTTCTTGGGAGTCAGACTGTGAATTAAAAAAAACTGTGTGACATTGTTGACATCGATTTTGTGAAAGTTCTGATGACCTCAAGTTGTTTAATATCTCAGGACATTTTGGATTATACGTGTGAGTAATGAATGTATCAGAATTTTTGTAGGAATTTTTTACACACCTAACACGAAACTGCGAATAAAATATATAAATCTCGTAATTTCTCTGTTAAAAGTGGGTTTTTTATTTTCTTTATGTATTATACTTCCAAAATAAACTATTAAAGTTGTTTTAAAAGTAATAGCAATATATTTTTTAAAAAACAGTAATGAATTTTTCGAACTCCATATTTTTCAATTTTTAAACTTAAAAAATCTATCAAAAGTTTTCTATTTATTGTATTTTTACGATATTTTCAGGGTCAATGTGAAGTTTATGTTCTTTTCAATAAATTGAATATAATATTTTAGACAAACGTTTTTTTTAAAATTCACGCCCCCCCATTTTCAAGTGTCTATTAAAAAGTAAATAATTAATTTACTACCCGAAAAGTAAATAATTAATTTACTCACAAATTGAAGAGAAAAGGTCGATAAATAATATATTCAAATTTAAAAAAAAAAAACGTGTTTTTTTAGAATTTTACCTGTAAAGTTTGAAGTTTAAAACCTTTTTTTAAACCACGTTATTTGTTTTTTTTTTGTTTTTTTATGGAACCGTGGTCCTTGCTCCTTTAATTGAAAAAAAGTTAGGGCTTGACTTACATTTTTATAGGAGTTACAAGCTTGGAAATATGGGGTGGAATTATTCACTATTTTCACGAAATTTCTGACACACCTAATGAATAGGTCACAGAAAACTGCCATTGCATCTTGATAAAGGTGTTGTAGATTCCTAGGACTTCCTGTAAATGTAGATGGTTGAATAACTGGTACACCAGAATAACAATCTTCATTCCTTGCTAAATTGTCCATTAAGCCAGAATATTGAGCAGCGCTTGGTTGACTTTGATAGTTTTTAATGAAGTTAAAGAAGCAACCGTCAACTTTTACATATGCAATAGACTTTTCTATTTATTTTGAATTTTATTTAATGAAGATTTGGAAATTTACAAATATTTTTAAGTCGAATTATTGATATAGATTTCAATTAAATAAAATATATTGTAAATCTTTTAATAAGGAATAAATATTTATTTAAACCATAATTATTGAAACAAAGTATTTTACTGCATAAAAAACGGTTACGGGGAGAAGGGTTAACTATTTTCAACCTTCAACTAAATAACCATTTAATGAAAAAAATGTTTAAAATGTTCTTGTATCTGTTTTACAATTTTTGTTAAATAAGAAAAATCAATAAACATTGATAGCACTATTGTAAGAATCATGCTGAACCCCATTCTTAATATGGGGAGGAGGTTAACTATTCTGAAACTACACTTAACAATGTAAAAAAATAAAGGAAAATATATCCATGAACAATAAATATTTCTTCAGTTAAATAAAATATTCTGTAAATCTTTTAATAAGGAATACATATTTATTTAAACAATAATTATTGAAACAAAGAATTTTACTGCATAAACACGGTTATGGGGAGAAAGGTTAAGTATTTTGGACCTTCACCTAAATAGCATTTTAATGAAACAAAATGTAATGGTCTTGTATCTTTTTTTAATAATTTGTTTTAAAATAAGGAAAAAAAATCTTTGATACCCCTATTGTAAGAATCATGGTGAAAGCCATCCTTCATATGGGGAGGTTGGGGGTTTAACTATTCTGAAACTTCACCTAAAAATGTAATAAAAATAATGGAAAAATTCTTTAGTTAAATAAAATATACTGAAAATCTTTAAATAGGGAATAAATTAAATCGTAAGTTATGAAATAAAGTGTTTTATTTCATATTAAAAAATTGTTGTACCCAGTTTTTTATAGTATTTAAATATGTATGCCCTGTCGGTGGTTATTAGAAGATGATGACTGCCTGTAAAAGAAGCAAAATAAAACGAACAAAACATAAGTAATAATTATAACGTGAAGTTGTATAAATGTTACAAAATTACTCGATTCGGCATTAAATAACACGAAAAGGGATTGATATGCCGTAAAACAAAAACAAAACAGAACAAGACGTAAAATATGTTTTCACTCTGTGTTACTCAGTGTATTTGCGAATGGTGACTTTGGTGATTTATTTAAAAAAGTCATTCTTGACTTTTGTAACATGTATTTCTAAACATATTTTTTGTTATGTAAGGCTCACTCAAAAGTAAAAAAAAAATAAATAAATAAAGTGGCACAGTAAGAAAAAAAACAAAAAAAACAACGAACTCGTAGCGTTAAATGTAAAAAATATTTTTATTACTGAATAAAATAGAATAAGCGTTCCGTATTACACGTAATAAACAGAAGACATCGTTAAAAATGTAAGTAAAATACTATACTATTTAAACTGTGGAACAATACCTTCTATGCACAATTGTCTTTAAAATAATCCGGAACCATAAATAGACAGTTCATATATATATATATATATATATATATATATATATATATATATATATATATATATATATATATATATATATATATTACTCTGTATTTTTATATATATATATTGCGAATGGTGACTTTGGTGATTTATTTAAAAAAGTCATTCTTGACTTTTGTAACATGTATTTCTAAACATATTTTTTGTTATGTAAGGCTCACTCAAAAGTAAAAAATAAATAAATAAATAAAGTGGCACAGTAAGAAAAAAAACAAAAAAAACAACGAACTCGTAGCGTTAAATTTAAAAAATATTTTTATTACTGAATAAAATAGAATAAGCGTTCCGTATTACACGTAATAAACAGAAGACATCGTTAAAAAAAAAATATATATATATATATATATATATATATATATATATATATATATTTGTTGCTCGGGAAGTTTTGGGAAATAAAAGGGTTTAATGATTTTTAATTAATAAAGATTGAACAATAAAGGGAGATAATTCACATTAATTAATGTTTGCGATGATGATGACGCGTTTCATTAATTAATGTTTGCGATGATGATGACGTGACACCGTACGGACAAGCATATAAATATATATATATATATATATATATATATATATATATATAGAGAGAGAGAGAGAGAGAGAGAGAGAGAGAGAGAGGGAGAGAGAGACGGGTTGTATTAGTCCGTTGTCTGGTGTTAAGCCATTGAACCCCATGTTATTATTAAAGAGTGCCTAACGCAGGACAGAACTGATATATAGTTTTTTTTATTATATAATATTGGTTACATATGTTCATACATGTTTTAGGTGAATCCCAATTCAAGGATAACAACTCCTTAGATACAAATAAACTAAAAAAGACAACAAATTAGGGTTTGTATTGTAAACAGAGTATATATATATATATATGTGTATATATATATATATATATATATATATATATATATATATATATCTTATATATCTATAATATAAAGCTGAACGTCTGTGTTTGTGTCTGGTCACGAATAGGCTCCTATATGATTGACTATTATAGAACACTGATTACATATAATGATAGAAGATGTATCGGGACACACGAATGGGTATGTTTGATCTGGCATAATAATGATTAAAAGTGTGGGTCTGCGTACACGCCTGGTCCACAAAGTATGGAAATAAAAAATTTAAAAATTACAAAAAAGAACGTTTACAAGTTTTTTTTATATAGATGTACATAATAATGGTTTGATAAGTATATTTTAACTTAAATATGGAATGTATAATAAAATTGTGGGGTCTGCGTTCGCGCCTGTCCTCAATAGAATGGAAATAGGTACAAAACTTAATAAAGACTTTTCATATCTATATGCGTAAGTATACTTTGATAATTATGTTTCAGTTGGAAGAAATATGGTAATATTAAAATATAGGGTATTCGTTCGCGCCTGACCTGAATTTTAAATATACAACAGTCCACCGCTTTTATACTGCTCAAGGTGCTTATTTTTTTTACAAACAAACAAACAGCAAGCTTTATTGCTAATAAAGAAGCGAGTGAGATACATTTACGGCTGTGTTATACCCAAAGAGAGGAGTTTTAAATATATATATATAGTCATACACATACAGTACAGCATTGTTGTATCACAACTCATCAGTACGGCTAGATAAGTACCTTTGCATTACCCGAGATTGAACTTGTAACCATCGCTTGAAATATATTTATAAAACTGATTTTTATATTTAAAAAAGAAATGACTTGGGTGTGATAAGCTTAAACTAAAGCAAAAATATATTGTCTTCCAGCTGCGTTTCCTACCGTTTAATCTAATCTGACAGATAGATTAAAATAATTTAAAAAACCCAAATCTTGTTATGACTGAATATCCGCATGCGTCAAAACCAAGAAAAGGGCAAGTTGATATGAACATTTTTCATTTCAACTTGCCGACATATTTTTGCATGTGTTTTCTATTAATACAAGCAACGATTTTATTCGTTATAAGCCGTCCTTAGTTATGGTTACTATATATTTCCTTTTTAATTTAATTGTTATGTGATCAGTTGTTTAAGAGATTATCAGTTTAGTACTCACATATACATACACCGATTGTTTTATTTATGTAGATGATTTTGCACTATAGAGACCTCCTGGTCTCACGTGGTAATCCATAGTTTTACACACCTCCTGACTTTTATTCTTGAATAAAGAAAATAATAAAATAATTCCAAGACTGAAATGCAAGGTCTATCAATAATAGAACTAATTTTCTTGCGTTGTAACTTTTCATTGGGTTTACATTGCCACCGCTTTTTATTCTTAAAGATATTTAGTGATCACAATATAAATATCTTTACAATAAATGAACACGGTATGCATGTTAAACTTAGTTATACATAGAATGACTCAGGTGTCTGAGTTTTGTTGATTCAACTACTGTATAATATGTTCTAATTTTTGCGTGAATTTTTACATTGCTATCATGTAATTTACATTTACAATTAAATTTAAATTTACTACCAATTTTATATTAACTTGCGGGATAAGAGATTTATTTTTAGTTATACAAAAAATAATAAATAACAAGGCCTGTATATATATGTGTATATATATATATATATATATATATATATATATATATATATATATATATGAGTTTTAAAATGAAAACACATCTAGAATATAAAGTACGGTTATTATTTTTTGTTTTATTCACGTTTAGCCCTACCAAAATATATCTCAACTTGGACGTTAGGACCATGCCGAAAAGAGATAAACAGATATTGATTTACAATACATTTAAACTCCTGCATATCAGCAAAGTGAATGAAGAATGTAGCTGGACGAGAGTTTTAAATGCTAGCTGTCCGAGAGTAGAAGCTATTAGAGTAGAAGGCTTCCTTGCATGAAAGAACCTCGATAGTGAAGGGGCGTGATTTTGTTGTTAGAGGATTTTGCCTGGGTTATGTAAGTCAGGGGGAGCACAAGTGCAAGAGTTCATCAGAGCATATTCCGTCAAAATACGTGTAAAACATGCCCAGAAATGCAACATTGCAGCAATGAGACACGGGTTGGAGTCTAGTTAACAAAGAGAGACCAATTAGATTAGATAATATTTTAGGACCATATCCAAATGGAAGATTCCTGTGGGAGATGCACTATCTCAGATGTGGAGACAATAATCCGAGCATGGGTGAGGAGTGACCTTGTAGATGCACAATATATTCTCAAGTGTACCTAGTTTTCTATCAGGGTAGAAAGAACACCTTTGCAGCAGCCTTTGCAATGTTCTCAACGTATTTTTCAAGTTCATATTTAATGTAAATTTAAAGCCGGGGAATTTGAAAAAAAATGCTATTTGTCTTGGATCTCGGTGATCAGAGATGTTCCTTGTAATTGGTATTATTGACGGCTTATAATGCAGAAATGTACAGTCGTTATGAGCAGATTAATAAATAAATAAATGATTAATAATTCAATATTTTTTAATATATTTATTTATTTATATTTATTTATTTATCTACCTGAATTTTTTTCAACTATGGATGGTACTTATTCCAAAGCTTCTTTCAGATTATAACCCATCATCAGTACAGAAACAAATCCTCTCTCTCGGCTATAAATTGTAAAGTGTCTGTTTTGTTTAGATTTTAAATCCAAACGCTCAACGATTAATTGATTCCGTTACATGTCCATGAAAATTATTGCCACAGAATGCTTCTATAGTTTTTTGAAATAAGGACGTATAATGGGAATTATTTGAACTACTGATATTATACGAAGGTAACATTTGATCGAACCCCTGAGCTTTCTCAGATGCACCTTGCGAACTCGAAAATCTCTCGGTGTGTGTAGGAGATACTAAGAATACAATAATAAATTACTAAAAAAAAAAGGTTAAGTCTGTCATAGCCCATAACATTATGCTACTCCGGGAATTAAATAAATGGTTCTGATACAAAGTCCATAAAGATTTTCGAGTTTCACAAGATACACCAAGAGAAGGTTGGAGGTTTCATCATTGGAAACATTGCGTAAATGATATTAAATATGATAACTGTAGTTTAAATAATCCGGATAATACAAGAATATGCATTTTCAAGATCAGTTTATTAAATCTGACATTTCGAGGGCAAAAAGTGTTGTTTCTAAATGGATTGAAACAGGCTAACCAATCTGAAATGCGTAATACGAGGAGCGTTCCAAAACTAATGCCGTCTATCATTTTACTGCACGAAAGGGGCAGATGGTATTGCGCATTGTATTATTATGACCGAACTTATATCTTAATAACCTTAAAGTTTCATCTTTCGTTGCAGATATTTACAGTGTGAAACTATAAAAACATACATGCCTGCTACATACCTACTTCAAAAGCAGAGATGTATCATTGAATACCTAGTACATAAGAATGGTGCTAAAAATCTAGCAAATAAATTTAGGAATACAAAAGTTCGCCCTTTTTAACAGTACTGCTTCCGTTTTCTTTGCTCTTCAACTTCTTAAGATAAAAATAAGAGGCTTTACTTTTAGAACTACTCTCGCATACAAATGCGTATATAGCATGCACTGGTTAAAGCAGAGGAGACAAAAGCAGTGGCCCTAGATATCTGTATGGACTTTGACAGAATATGTCACGATAGGCTTCTCATATCAATCCGATTCTATAGTATTTCTCGACGAACACTTAACATAATTAAAACCTTTTAAAATAATAATAGAAGGCAGGTTGTCCTCTATGGTTGTCTGCCAAAACAATATGATATAAATGCGGGTGTACGCCAGGAGTCGATCCCTGGAACTTTATAATTCCTGATATTCATACATTAACTCCATAATAAAATTGTCTCTGAGATAGGTATATTTGCTGACGACACAACCCTCTATAACACATCAAGAGAAAACAAATAAACACGTACTCAAGGCACGGAGGACATTCTACAGTCTGTAGTGAAATGGGGACAAAATTGATGGGCATATTCAATACTGCCAAGATTAAGTTTCTTTCCTTTAATTACTTCAAGGAACCTTCTCAACTACTAATAGCCATGGCTTATGAGATATTTACCGAACTTACTTCTTTCCCCTCCTCAGATTTACGTTCATGGGGAACATGAGTTGAAACAGATACATTTAAAGTATTGCCAAGGTTGGGTAATAAAAAGGTGGACTCTCTTTTAAGTGCTAGAAAGTTACTTACGCCTGAATGCATCATGTTCCTCTACTAGTCTACCATTTGCGCATGTATGGAGTATTGTTGCCACATTTGGGCCGGTGCATCCGCTACTAGTCTCTAACTCTTGGACAGGGTTCAAAGAAGAGTCACCTACTTAATATATCTAATACTCTCATGTAGGTTTCAATCGCTATGCCATCGACAAAATGTTGAATCCTACTGCTTGCTTTACAAGTACTTTAACGGTAAATGTTCATACAAACTATAATCACTTGTAACCCCTCTGAAATCCAATCTCTGGTCCCCCCTCGCCAATCTTTCACGAAAAACACCCGTCTAGCTGAATCCACTGTGAAAAATTTCTCCCACTCTATATATGTTCCTAAATCAAAACACGGATTCCATGAACAAAGCTTCTTTCTTAGAACTGCACGCCTGTGGAACTCTGTTCCGTCTGCTTGCTTCCCACCGGACTACAACTTGGATGTCTTCAAGTCCAACGTTAACAAATTCCTAATGAACCGTCCCCTTAAGTAAACACTTCATCAAATCTCCACACTAACGTAATGTACTTCCAATAACCCTTATCCCTGAGTGGCTTCCGGGCCTTGATAAGTGGTGATCACTGTGTAAAAAAAAGAAAAAAAACCGTACATAACCCCGATAAACCTGACAAGCAGAAAAAAATCCACCCCTACATAGTAGACATCTCTTGATGTAACAAAACCATTATATTCTAATAGCTTCTTCCCTAGGACTACTAGACTTTGGAATTTCCTTCCCTTACTCCGCTGACATGCAGTTGTTTAAGTGTAATGTAAATAGACATCTTGATGCTCAACTTCCTACATACTACCCTTGCAAAACATGCTCCACATAATAGCTCCCTACATCAAAGTAGAACTGTGCCATGTTTTAGATGTAAATGCAATAAAAATGGTTTCATTTATTTATTAGAGGCGATAGAATTCGAACATCTATAGTAATATTATGTTCTATAAATTTGTATTCTGCTAAAAAATAAATTGCAAAAATATATTTATTATAGAGTTTTTGTAAGATTTTATACTATGGTTTATGGATTCATAGTTTTAGCTGAAAATATCTACACAAGCAGATTTGTGAATAAAATAATTCCCTTACACTTGTATGAAGAGGGTTTACGTAAACATTTTCTATTTATTTATACATACCTAACCGTTTTACTTAATCCATAAATCTTCCCAACTTCTCATTTTATTCTTTTATATTTTATATTCATAGTCTTTTATGTAGGTTTTGCTTTCGGTAACAGCAACGCGAATTAAATAAATGTCATTTATTCAGATAACATTTTTCCAAAAGAGAAACAACAGAAAGGAAATGAATTTAACCGTTTTCAGCTTGCGTTTTTCATATCGGAAATTTAGTTTCGAACTCATCTGAAATTATTTCTGGTATTTTCAATGTTGCCAAAAAAATAATTTAAGACAATGGAAATCACTGTAATTGTTTCGATTGTTCGCAATGAAAAATGCAATGTTTCGGAAATGATGGGTGTGATGGAGAAAATTGATGAATAGTTTTAGACCCTATAAATACGAATATTTCAAATCTAGACTTCGATTTTAAAAGATCATACACCCAAAACAAAACAAAAAATAGACACATTAGCATGACGTTCCGCGCGTCGTGAAAATCATGTCCTTTTAAACTGTGGGGGCTTTTGGATGTTAGCAATTAATTCTATAACGTGCGGCCACATTTCCTGGGGAATAAGCGTGAAGTTAATTAAGATGACGGTATTTATACAAACCGCATCGTTTGCAACATTTAGGATAAAGTTATTGCAAAAATCGAAGTCTTCTTTAGGTATATTTCAATTATAATGGGCAATGTTAGTATTGTAACCATTATCAGTTTCATCATTCATCATTCTTATTATAAAATTACAAAATATTTTGTTTAATCTCATTATTATTATTATTATTATTATTATTATTATTATTATTATTATCATTATTATTATTATTATTATCATTATTATTATTATATTATTATTACTGTTGTTATTATTATTATTATTGTTATTATTATTATTATTATTATTATTATTATTATTGTTGTTGTTATTATTATTATTGAGCATCCTTTGAAGAGAGAAAAAGTGGGGTATAACTTTGGATCTGGTGACAGACGCCTCGCCCATCTACTGTTTATGGATGATTTAAAAATATTCGGTAGAAATGAAAAGGAAATGGAAAGACTGGTAGAACTTGTGGGGACATAATCAGAATACATTGAGATTAGTAAATGTGCGGTGCTGGTGATGTAAAGAAGAGTAAAGGTTCATTCGAATAGAATAGGGCTGTCAAATGGAGAAATCATGAAAGAAATAGAAAATACAGGATCTAAGTATTTAGGAGCGCTAGAGGGTGTAGGCATCATGAACAGAGAAATAAAAGAAAAAGTCAGGAAGGAGTAGCTTAGAAGAGTGAAACTAATTGCAAAGTCGAAACTGTATGGAGGAAATCTAATGAAAGCAGTAAATGCATGGGACGTCAGTGTTTTGAGATACAGTGCGGGAATTTTAGAATGGTCTGACAAGGATTTACATGCCATAGATATCAAAACAAGAACAGTTTTAGCAATGTTTGGTATATTTCACATTCGAAGTAGCGTAGCAAGGCTGTATCAAAAGAGGAAAGATGGTGGGAGAGGATTGAAAAGTGTAAAATATTGTGTTAGAACCGAGGAGATGTCGTTGAAAGAGCATGTGGTTAGAAGGTTGGAGTGGATGCTTAAGGTTGTGGCCAATGAAGTGGAGGTATGTGAGACCAAGGCTGATTATGTGAAACGTATGGATAGAGAAAGGGCAGGGGAACTGGTTAGGAAGAAAATGCATGGAAGGTTCTTCCAGGATATATCACAGAAGGGGCTGATGAAATATCATGGCAATGGCTTAGAGCTGGGTATCTGGCTAAGAGTACTGAGACTTTTGTTTGTGCAGCACAAGAGCAGGCATTAGGAACACGATTGTTCAAAAAAGTGGTTCTATTGCTGCAGAATGCCGGATTTGTGGTAAGACCTCAGAATCAATTGTGCACCTTGCAGCAGGGTGTAGTGGACTGGCCCAGAGAGAGTACCGCAAAAGAGACGATCGCATGGGACTCCGGATATATTGGGAGGTGTGTAAGAGAGTTGGAGTGAAGTGTGCTGGAAAATGGTTTGAGGAGGTGTCTGATGAAGTGAGAACAAGTGATGGTGGCAAAGTAGAGGTATGGTGGGACAAAAGTGTCATAATGACCAAGCAATTAGAACATAATCGTCCGGATTTGGTCGTCATTGACAAGGTTTAAAAAAACTGGCAGATTGTAGACTTCTCAGTACCCTGGGATAGGAATGTTAGAGTGAAGGAGAATTATAAGTGGAGCAATTATGCTCCATTGGCCTTGGAGATAGGCGTATACGCGGGGTTAAAACACAATAATCCCGGTCGTAGTTGGTACATTAGGAGTAGTATCAAATCGTCTGGAAGGACAATTGAAAAACTACAAATCCCCGATGTTTTAGGTGGCCTTCAAACCTATGCAATTATAGATACCACCAACATCCTTAGGAAAACCCTTGATCTTTGAAGCTCCTGGTTTGAAGCCGGGATTAATGGAAATCCTCTGGAAATAAATCCCATCCCTTTCCAGAGAGACGTTCATGAACGAAATCAGAATTATTATTATTATTATTATCATTATTATTATTATTATTATTATTATTATTATTATTATTATTATTAATACTACTGTTTTTCTTATTCTTCTTTTATTATCATAATTATCATTGTTGATATTATTATCAAAATAAGTAAGGAACAATTTATTGTCCGACGCCCTGTCATGTAAAAACATCAGCGCATACATTAATTAATGAGAAAAAATCATCAAGAACATTCACTCTTCAACAGCACGGCTTTCGTTTTTAAATTTTATTTTATAATTGACAAAATGTCATGTTGTTACAAACTGTAATTTTTTAGTATTATTATAGTTTCTTCTTTAATATAAACACAAACGTGCAAGTGAATTGACGTATATTCCTTTATAATTTCTATAAACACGATTCCGAAAAAAAGCTATGACTTGTGTGTTAGAATTTTTGTTGAAAATATCAAAAAATTTTGAATCAGTTCTTTTTAGATTTTAGTTTTAAAAAATCGTTGTTAGTTACAATTGTTGCAAGACCATTTTGTCTTGAAACAATTGTAACTAACAACGAAATACACTTTTTGTTGCTATCAAGCCATTTTTTTTAAGTCTTAGCTTTAATTAAAACAGTATATGAATGCTAAATTATGAAATATGATAATTGTTTTAGCTTACCATTTAAGTCATCTCTCTTTTTTGGCTTAAATCTATTGGTATATGAACAATTAGTGAATTATATTAATTCAGTATAAGTCGGAATACTACAAATTAGTATATATATATATATATATATCAATTTATATATATATACATATATATATATATAAATTGAGATCTAACGTATACGTATCTGGATAATATGAACATGCATATTATTATTAAAGTAATTTGATATACAAGCACACACGCACTCATATATATATATGTATATAAATATATATATATATATACATATATATATATATATATATATATATATATATATATATATATATATATATATATGAGTGCGTGTGTGCGTGTATATCAAATTACTTTAATAATAAATATGCATGTTCATATTATCCAGATGCGTATACGTTGGATCTCAATTTAAGAATCAATGTAAAAGATAACATTTTACTTAATGACGGAATCAAAACCTCGGATGGAAATAAGTTTTATCTACAAATCCAGCGTCTCAAAGTTTTATCCAAATTCAACGTGTATGTAGTAGGCAAGAAAATAAAACTATTTGTGTCAAAGAACAGTCATTACAATCGGAGATCTAAACAGCGTGCAGCAGATTACATTTTTTGAAGTTCGAAGTTTATTTAGATTAGATGGATTGCATAATTCTTCTTTAAGATATCCAAGTAAAGCCGAAAACGAATTATTTTCAAAATATCTATTTTTGTCTCTCAAAATTTATCTTTATCCTTCGAAGGAGATATGCCTAGACAGACCGAACGCAAGATTGAAAGATTAGACGATGTGTAAGATTGCTGCATTATCCTGGATATACTCAATCTAATAGCTGACGAGATTACAACGAGGAAATATATTCGGGGTGCTGTCCCTATAGCTCTAGATGTTAGTACATTTGACTAGAGAGCACTCCGTCTAATTATCTGTTTGTCCCTCCCTGTATTGTTTCTATCTGTCTTTTCTTGTAGTTTATTTTTTTAAATAAACATTTTGTTAACATCATACAGTTTCTACCGAATTTATAATCGATAACCTGCGAGAAACTTTATCCGACGCGGGTGAATAATGTTAATAATGCACCTCCATGTTAAAATGTCATGTATCTAACTGTTTATGTCCACGACAACCCTATAGAATATGAGACAAATTACATAAAAATATCGTTTATGCAACTTTTTATTAAATAGGTTCTCAAAGAATTATTTAAAACAGAAATTATGCTTATGTAATCAGAGTTGACGTGTTTTCAAACCATAGTTTTTGCGCAAACTCATTCAATGTAATACAACTGGAACAAAGCAAGATAATTTTATAAAGAAGTCACGCAAAGCGTGAATCAGAATGTTGTCCTTTGATGCGTTACGTATCCAAATTGTTTTATTAGATGTCGCATAAACTATTAGACATGCTTAGTTTTGTGGATCTGCTATTTTGGAAAAAATAATCAGCATACTAATATATGCAAATATAACAATATGTCTTTAGTCTGGGTGACTGCTGCTAGGAAGGAGATGGACACACGGGAATTCAATGCGTTGATTTCTCTCGGCCCTAATTTTTAATCAACAAATATATCTTATTCGGTTGTTGTTACATAAGTATTTGTGTCTATCCGAAACGCTCATTACAGGATAGCAGTGTTTGGTAACTAGACTCTTGTGGCCTTTTGATCGACCAGATTGATTTAATGTAGGAACTGACTTCGATTACACTTGCATAACCTGTTGCTAAAATGTGCTTTCAAACATCACACGTTAACTTTTTACCTCTCTGACAAATCCTTGTTTCTTTCATACACTGGTGTTTGTCAGCTTTATGATTTTATTCACATTACCTTTTGATACATTTGATAAATAGATGTTTGTCAGGTGCAAGCTTATGTCAACCCTATCTTCGATAATCAAAAGTATTAGAATGTCAAGGCCATAATTCCCATTCAAATGACTTGTTGGTACATCTCATAAGGCACATCAAATATTCAATATTTTCAGTATTTTCCTTAATAACTTGATTCCTTGCAGACTATTTAGTTTTTGATCCATCAAGTCTTTGAAAAACATTTAATGTCTTATAAAAATGTGCTAAGCTAATAAACCTGAATATAAGTAATTTTTAAATAGTAATTCAAGAGTTCTTACTACGATTCTATATTCTCACAAATAAATGTGAAATTATTTTGTGAAATTATTTAGTCACTAAATTCAAGATTATCAAATGAATCGTATTGCTTATTCGGATTATATAAATGAATATTCTCATCTTGCTCCTTATCGAAACAACGTGACTCCTTATTCAACTGCGTTTTCCCGCTATATTTTTAGCTTGAAATATAATTTCGAGAGTTTGGTCTGTAAAATCTTTAGGTGTAATGGATGCAATTCAGCCAATTGGTCTACTTGTGTTGTATGTCTGATATTCTGCATAACCTCTTGTTTAGCTCCCCATCACCTAACTGAAACTCTTTAAAAACCTGATGACAAAAATAAAAAATAAGCTTAAACCAGGCCTAGGGACAACAAATTCAACTTGCCTCGTCCCTTGAGGCTTGCATTCACTAACGTCCGTGGGCTTAGATCTAATTTAGCTGATGTTGAAGCATTTCTTCTAACAAATACCTCGGATATCTTAGCACTACGCGAGACAAACCTACACTCCTCCATCCCCTCTAACTACTTTAACATGCTTGGCTATCTCCCACTCTGCCGTAAGGACTCTGACAGACATATGCACGGACTTGGAGTCTACATTCGTAATACCCTCCCCCTGACTAGAGAAACACACCTATAAACGGACAATCTAGCCTTTATGTGCTTTACACTAAACATACAACACAACATTAGCTACTTTTATTTTCTCTACCGCTCTCCCTCGACCCAGGACTGCACCATAATAAACAAAGTCTCTGGCAGTATAGACACAACACTCTCCCTCGACACTAGAGTCCAAGTCCATGTATTTGGTGACTTTAATGTTCACCACAAAAACTGGCTTGGATTCTCTACTCACACAGCTGCAGCGGGCAGCACAACACATAGTTTTGCTATATTACACTCCCTATCACAAATGGTTACGTTTCCAACCCGTTTCCATGACCAGCAAAAACAACAATCATCACTTCTAGATCTGTTTCTGACTACAGTTCCTGAGGAGTGTACAACAAATGCTAACAGCCCACTCGGGAACGCTGACCATGCAGTGATAATGGTAGAAATCGCCCTAAATTCTAGACCCAAAACTGAAGAGCCAGTGCTCAAAACAACGAGATATTATAAAAAGACTGACTGGGAAGCTATCAGAGATCTTATCAGAAATGCCCCATGCGGAAATATTTTTTCTCTTCCTGCCGAACAGTGCGCAAATGAGACCACTGAATGGTTCAAAACAACAATGGAAGCACATGTTCCCCTGCGGAAATTTTATAGCAAGCCCCACTCTCCGCAATGGTTTACTTCGACTTGCCCAACTGCCATTGCTCAAAGGCAGCATGCATACTGCAGATTTAACCGACATAATCCAGTTCAAACAAACAGAAGTACATAGAAGCTAGAAATTACGTTAAGAAAGAAATACCGACAGCCAAGAGAGAATTTACTGAAACCACTAAAAACGCATTGAAGCACAAAAATGAGGAAAACGTGACTTCTGGAAAATCTACAACAGTGTAGTAAATAATGGCCAATCAACAATTCCCCCACTAACCAACAATGACGAGGTAGTTTGCTCAGCAACCGACAACGCTAATATGCTTGCCAGCCGGTTTGCCTCGAACTCCACACTGGACCCTTCCAACCAACCCCTGCCTGACTTTCCTTTGCGGACAGACACCACGCTAGACGATCTAAAAATCACCCCTGCTCAGGTACATGCTATCATAAAAAATCTTGATACTTCAAAAGCATGTGGACCTGATCTCATCCCAGCTGTGCTATAAAAAAGTGCTCAGCCGAAGTAGCTCCAGTTCTCTCCATACTCTACAACAAATGCCTAAATGACTCATGCTTTCCGGGCTGTTAGAAAAACCGCCTCTGTGGTACCAATATTCAAGAATTCTTGCGAAAGAACTGACCCATCAAATTATGACCCCATTAGCCTCCTCCCACTTTTCGCAAAAATATTTGAGACCATAATTTACCATGCTCTAGTCCGGCACCTTACAGATGCTAAACTTCTGACTGACAAACAATATGGATTTAGACAAGCCCGTTCCACAGCTGCCATCCTCACTGTAATCTCTGAACGTATATACCATTCACTGGACAAAGCGGGGAGGGGCAGAGCGGTAGCTCTAGATATATCTAAAGCTTTTGACAGGGTATGGCATGAGGGTCTAGTCTCCTCAGGAAAATTAAATCATACGGTATCACTGGTAGAATACTTAGCATAATTAAATCCTTCTTAGATGAGAGAAAATCCAGGTTGTCCTCGACGGTCGAACATTTAAACAGTGTGATATAAATGTGGAAGTGCCTCAGGGGTCTATTCTTGGACCTCTATTGTTCCTGGTATATATTAATTACCTCCCGACAAAACTGCCTCTGAGATGGGTATATATGCTGATGACACTACACTCTATAACAGGCATGACAGGAAAACAAATGAACACATATCTAAAGAAATGGCAAAAACTCTAGAGGATGACCTCCAATCTGTAGTGGAATGGGGACATAAATGGATGGTCACATTCAATGCTGCCAAGACCAAACTGGTTTCCGTCAATAACTACAAGAAACCTTCTCTGCCACCAATAGCAATGGCCAGTGACTCCCTGTCTGAGAGTACAACTTTCAAACTGCTTGGCCTAACGTTCACAGGAAACATGAGCTGGAACAATTATATTGAAAACATTGCCAGGGTCGCTGCAAAAAAGGTAGGCTCTCTCTAACGTGCTAGAAACTACTAACACCTGAAAGTATCCTCTACCTCTATAAGGCCACCATTCGCCCATGTATGGAGTATTGTTGTCACATCTGGGCTGGTGCGTCTACTACTAGTCTCTCGCTCCTAGACAAGGTTCAAAAGAGAGTCGCCAATCTGATAGGCCCTGAACTGGCATCTAAGCTTCAGCCCCTGTTCCATCGACGAAACGTTGCATCCCTCTGCTTGTTCTACAAGTATTTTAATGGTAAATTCTCTGACGAACTGCAGACACTTGTGCCCCCACGACGCAGCCCCCCTCGACAAACCCGACAGGCAGCTAAATCCCAACCCACACAGTAGAGATCCCTAGATGTAAAAGATATTTCTACTCCAGTAGTTTCTTCCCCAGATCCGCTAGACTCTGGAATTCCATTCCAGGATCCTGCTTCCCTTACTGTATGGGCATGCAGAAGTTCAAATGCAAGGTGAACCGACATCTTGCTGCCAAAATCCCAACATAGTACCCCAGTAGTTGCTGACCTTGATAGTAACCCCCTACACCTGAGTGGCAATGTGCCTAGTTTTAGGTGAAAATGTAATTAAAATAAAGTGCTCATGTTACACGAATAAAAACAATATTAATATAGAAAAAGGGTAGTTATAATAATCGTCCACTAATCGAAATGTTCAAATTATGAATTCTTATCTAAGAACTTCTAAAAAGAGAATAATTTCTTAATATATTCCGCCTTACCCAAGGAATATTGTTGAAGGATTACTTTATTGAATTTAAATTTCACTATTAAAAGTATGTGGACATTTTCCAACTTTTATTCTTAGAACAACAAATATGTTAATTATTTTTGTCAAAAGGGGAAAAAATTATAATCATTGTTATAATTATTAAATGTCTAGTCTAAAAATGTTTACTTCGCTCAGAATTTGTAAATATACCTGAAAATAGAATGCTCTTCAAGGGCGAAACAAGATATATTCACTTTATCCTGTTATACTTATCAATGAAGACCTTAGGGCCTATCATTATGAATTGCAAAAGTGCTTAGAGCCTGTAATCAAGCTGTAATCTATAATCGATTTAAGTTGAGTAATTTAATAAGAAACAGAAAAATATCGCACCGAATCTTTGCAGTTAATTATCCGTTACATACTAGCCGAAGACGTGGAACGTGGTGCAACATTCATTATAAGAAATTTGAACTAGATCCCTAAGAATGCCGTTGTTTCTGTAACATCAATTAAACAATGTATATCTTTACATATATTTAAATCAAGAGAGATGACAACACTGCTTCTTACACATTTTTGTTGAAGAGGATGCGTTACAATTCTTTCCCATCTTGCGCTTTCTCTTCTTAACTAGTAACCCATCAAGCAATAACTATACTCCACATCACGTAATTTCACGGAGCTAACAAATACTGGCGAATCTACATGGTTATTTCGTATTCAAGTATAAACTATTAAAAAATCACATCGAAATAATCCATAAATTAACATTCTTCATCTATCATCACCGAGTTTTAATCAGAGAATAATACACTTCTGTAAAAAATTAGATTATAGTGTGTAACTATTTAATTGTCGCCCTAGAAAAGACGACATGTTTCCACTTCTGTTTGATGAAAACTCTTGTTTTGCGCATCTACCAGTGTGTACAAATCTCAAGAGGGATAGTAATTTTCTATTATGTCTGAAATTGACACAATGTTTAGCGAGCGGGATCGGAGATCCCCCAGAGTACAACTCATGCTCTCTACCGATCAAAGTTATCCACCGATCCAGAACCCAGAAAATGCAAAATTAGACAGTTTAACGCCTGATGTCATGGTTTTTGGTGTGGTTTAAAGTGATGCCTACACCATGCCACCTCATATCTTCGAAGTCGGCTTGAAAGTCAATACTAAAGTGTGATGATCCCCTCGTGAAATCAGGTTGCCACTGGCTGAACCTGGATGTGGCAGCAGAACGCAACGCCAGCCCACAAGTCTAAAGAGACCTAGGCTTAGCTTCACAAAGAGTGCTACAAATTTTGATATTTCTTTCACTGACACCTCACCTCCTCACTCGAACTGAATCCACTCAACTACTTCGTTCGGTCATACGTCGAGACAATTACGACAATAATCTCTCACAACACCAAATAACTAGCCTGATTGCCACCATCCGCCGAATTCCGCCGAATATTCACCGAGTATTCCCCGAGCTCTCGCCGGCGTTTGTAGAAAAGTCATGCTCTCAGTTCAGTAATCGTAGTAAGTCTGTGATTTAGAATAAATAGATGTCAGTTGTTCTTCATCATCAAGCTATTTCGATTGAGTCCAATATATATTTTCATAACTTACTACACACACATACACACACACACACACACACAAAGTTTATTTAGCTATAATCGAAACCGAAACTAAATCTTATGAAGAAGTCTTGATAAAATTAATAATTATAAAAATAGATTACTGGAGTTCCATCAGTTATAATTAAAACTGAAACCTAAATTTATGAAGAATTCTTGGTAAAATTATTATATGACAAGAAATGGAAGTACCTAAACAATTAAACGATGGAGTACATAATAATTAAACCATCCGGAGTTAAGCGTGACAAAGAAAATAACACCCACCTTATCGTGTAAATATATAGATGCCAATAATTTGCGTTTTTACATTAGTTAAAAAAATATATAATTTTATTTTTTTTGAAAAAGGCTATCACATAACTCATAATTTTGCATTAATATCCATCAATACATTTTTCAACAAATAATAAAGAGAACGTCGCGTACGGTTCGACGACATAATCATCATCAGCCTCATCATAATCACCATCATCATCTAGTTGTAAAACACCTCGTAACAAGCTTTCACGTCTGATATTTGAATCTCGTTTTTTTTTAGGCATAGACCGATTCATACCATCTAAAAAATTCCAACCAAAAACCTAACAGTCAGTCATGGTTCTCCCCAGAATGTGCTGCTGCCATCGCGCACAGAAATCACTTTTTCCATAGCTACCAACGTAATAGATGCACTGAGACCAAAGCGGCTTTCCGGAAGGCCAGCAACACTGTAAAAGAGTAATAAAAAATGCAAGAAAGCTATATGCTCAGTCTGTTAAATCCAAAGTAGCTGATCAGCGGCTTGGTACCCACCAGTTTTGGACAAATAACACATAGGATCCTGAACACAAGTGTACGTTATATCCCAACCATTAAAAACGGACCAGAGATCATCTCCTCGGCTTCAGACAAGGCCAAACTATTTGCAAAGAACTTTGCAGCTAATACTACCCTATGCGACGAAGGCCATCAACTCTCCATATTTCCTCCTATAACACAGAACACGATAGGTAACATACACATGTCTGTGCGTGAGGTCGCCAAGCTAATCAAGGACCTTTATTCCAGTAAAGCTACTGGTCCTGACGGCATCCCAATTATAGTGTTAAAAAAGCTTCAACCCGAACTTGCTCCCATATTTACGAAACTGTTTAAACGTTGCATTAAGTAGAAGTGCTTTCCAACACCACGGAAAACCTCATCAGTATGCCCTGTATTTAAGAACTGAGGTGATGTCATCTCCCTCTTAGTACAGACCAATAAGAATCCTGTGTGTCATAAGTAAGTTGCTGGAATCCAAATTAAATAGAGAAATAGTCAACCACCTCAGCAGGAACAACCTTCTTCGTGACATGCAATATGGTTTCCGTTCTGCAAGATCTACCGCAGATGTGCTAACGGTTATATCTCATAGGATTACTGAATCTCTTGACAAAGGCTTCCTTACAAGGGCAATTGCTCTTGACATATCAAAGGCCTTCGACAAGGTATGGCATAAAGGCCTCCTTCACAAGATCTCCGATTACAGTATAACTGGAAATATTATCTCTATCATAAAATCATTTCTCTCTGATAGGCTCATAAGAGTAGTGGTTGATGGACAAAAATCATAGGCCTGCAGTATTAATGCTGGAGTCCCTCAAGGGTACATCCTCGGCCCACCTCTCTTCCTGATCTACATCAATTATCTCCCTAAACACATACTTAAATCATTCGTTGACATCTATGATTATGACACGACCATCTACAGCAACACATCAAAGGCTGTAAATGACAAAGCTCTCTCTGATTCTCTCTCCTCTGATCTCGAACGAGTGGTTCAGTGGGGGAAGACGTGGCTGGTTGCCTTTAATGAAGCTAAAACCAAACTATCTTTACATCATCAAGGCTCTGATCTCCATCTGGCATCAATTGAAATGGATGGCTTTCGTCTAGGAGAAGACCCATGTTTTAACAAAATTCTGGGCTTGACCTTCACTCCTGATCTGAAATGGAACACGTACATCATGTCTGTTGCCAAGGTCGCTGGAAATATGGCGGGATCCTTCTACCTCTCCAGAAGATATCTCACTACTGATGCAATTCTCTATCTATATAAAAGCCAAGTACGTCCAAGGATGGAATACTGCTGCCACATCTGGTCAGGAGCTGCTAAAAACATCCTATCCTGCCTTGACAGAGTACAAAATAGATTCGTGGCTTAGTGAGGGATGCCCTTTCTATTCCCTGAAACCTCTCTCCCACAGAAAAGACGTTGCAAGCCTTTGTTTCATCATTATTTCCATGGCAAGTGCTCGTCTGAACTCCAATCTCTGGTCTCCCCTTGCCAATCAAAAAACACCCATCTAGCTGAATCCACTGTCAAAAACTTTCCCCACTCTTTATCTATGCCCAAATCAAAACGTAGATTCCATGAACAAAGCTTCTTTCTAAGAACTGCACGCCTGTGGAAGTCTGTTCCGTCTGCCTGCTTCCCTCCTGATTACAACTTGGATGTCTTCAAGTCCAACGTAAACAAATTCCTGATCAACCACCCCCTTACGTAGAAACTCTAAAATATCCACACTAACGTACTGTACTTACAATAACCCTTATCCATGAGTGGCTTCCGGGCCTTGATAAGTGGTGACCACCTTGTAAAAAACAACTCGGAAACCAAAAGAATTAATGCTTATTTTTACTTTAGTTCCCGTTACCATATTTTTTCTATGCATGCCCCTTATTGGATTGAGATATTGCATTGTATAGACATCCGGCGTGAACGCACACTTAATGATATCATTAATAATATTTAGACATAATAAATACGACAAATGTAATGTAAACAAACATTTTCACTCACCTTCACCCTAAACAATGCATTTTGACACTTGGACGTTTGAAATTGGGGCCATGGCTAAGATGTTGGTTTACGTTGCATTTGAATGTGGAGGCTTCTCTAGTAGGAATTAGTTCGATGCTTAAGACGTCCTCATTGCCAGAATACGAAATGTCACATTTTAATTACAGCGATAACAACTCAAATTTGGTCAAATCCATACCGTAACTGACTAACCGTTTGTAAATCGAACAGAAACTTACAATATTGTATTCGATTTCCATCACGGCATTTCTGAATAAATACGAAATTTAATCAAGCATATTACAAATATTATAGTTAGAGCTTTGCCAACAGCATATTGTTTCTATTCTTTTGACTCTCGTGTATATATCAGACACAGTTAGACACAATTATCCACCGAAAGCCACATCCGTCTATTAAAAAAGGTATAAGATATTAACGGATACATACTCAAGAGGCAAAACGATGAAAAGAATATTCGGTTGCACACCCCTACTTATCATCACACCCCTACTTATCATCTTAGTGACATGCGATATGGTTTCCGCTCTGCAAGATCTACAGCAGATGTGCTAACGGTTATATCACACAAGATTAGTGAATCTCTTGACAAAGGTTTCCTTTCCAGGGCAATTGCTCTTGACATATCGAATGCCTTCGATAAGGTATGGCATAAGGGCCTACTTCACAAGATTTCTGATCTACATCAATGATCTCCCAAAACACATCATTCGTTGACATCTATGCTGATGACACAACTATCTATGGCAACACATCAAGGCCGTAAATGACAAAGTTTTTTCTAATTCTCTCTCCTCTGATCTTGAGCACGTGTTACAATGGGGGAAGAGATGGCTGGCCACTTTTAATTCATCTAAAACCAAGCTTCTATCTTTACATCATCAACGCTCTGATCCCCATCTGGCATCAATTGAAATGGATGGCTCTCGTCTTGGAGAGGCTCCATGTTTTGACAAGCCTCTGAGTTTGACCTTTACTCCTCATCTGAAATGGAATACGTACATCAAATCTGTTGCCAGGGATGCTGGGAAAATGGCGGGATCCTTCTACCGCTCCAGAAGATATCTCAATACTGATGCAATTCTCTATCTGCATAAAAGCCAAGTACGTCCAAGGATAGAGTACTGCTGCCACATTTGGGCAGGAACTGCGATAAACAGCCTATCCTGCCTTGACAGAGTACAAAATAGACTTTGTGGTTTAATGGGAGATGCCCTTTTATCTTCCCTGCAACCTCTCTCCCACAGAAGAGACGTTGCAAGTCTGTCTTTGTTTTATCGCTATTTCCATGGCAGGTGCTCGTCTAGGCTCCAATCCCTCGTCCCCCTTGCCAATCTTCCACGAGAACCACCCGTCTGGCTGAAACTACTGTCAATAATTTTCCCCACTCTTTATCTATCCATAAATCCAAACGTAGATTCCACGAGCAACGCTTCTTTCTTAGCACTGTACGCCAGTGGAACTCTCTGCCGCTTGCCTGTTTCCCACCTGACTACAATTTAGATGTCATCAAGTCCAACATAAACAAACTCCTTACAAACCGCCCCCTTAAGTAAGACACTCTATCAAAAACCCCAATAGTAATGCTTACTACAATACTATCTCATTTATTGCTGCACACGCAATACCCCTTATCCCTGAGTGGCCTTCGAGTCTTGATAAGTGGTGACCCCCATTTAAAAAAAAATTAGCATACTCCCATGCAACAGCATTTTTTATGTCTCTCGTTCCTCTTCTAGACATCGCTTTTCTTTAGAGTTACTAATTTTTGAGTATATTCGATAATTCTGTTGATTTTTTTAATATCTTTTTCTACGTTAATCAGATCAAGCACTGCGAATTCCGTGATTTTGAGGTTTCCAATTTCTCTAGTAGAAATCTCACAATAATAGATGATTTTATCAATTTATATTTTTGTTGTCTATTTCATTGTTTTCTGTTTCTAAGATTTCAATGGAAATTGAAAGTATCGACTCTTATAGTACAGTGATCATTCCGCTGCATGTTCACCATGGAAAGCTTAAAAGTTACGTGAAAATTTAAATCTTATCAGTTGTAGGTTTTATCATCTTTTTATTTGTTTCGTTGTAAACAATTATATGAAAGTATTCTCACTTTGTTCTCGAATCGAACAACGCTAAACGTTACATGATTAAATGAAGATGACATCAGTTTTGAGAATTTGTAAAGAGGTAAGGAGGTAGGTTTTAAGAGCATACCTTACAAATATTATACCCTAAAACATACAGCCATGACAAAGTCAGAACACACCACCATTGATAAGTTTTTAAAAAAGATCGCTAAAAATGTCCGCACACTAAATGTACTTATAACCCAGCTTATAAATACTTGCGTTTTCTATTGTACTTTAAAAGAGATTTAAATTCTTGTACGGATCCAGTATAAACTTTTACACATCTGCTGGTATTCTAAAGGGCTGAATTTATAGCTTAGCCCTTAAGAATTGAGGGGATTAAATATTGGTAGTAGGACCTTCAAACTTTTTTTTTGTAATAAATTGTATAAAATAGGGTATTTTCGTATTATGATTAGATAATGATGTTACAGTGTTTTTTTTTCTGGTCGGCACTTCCCTAGGTTCCATTAAAGGTAACAAAAAGCAGCAGTAGCTGCTTGATAGACGTCTTCTTTCTATCTAATAAGGTAAGTGTTCATATCCAACCAGAGCAAACACTGTCACTATCTTACATACTACCAATATAAACTCCTAATATCAGAAATCATTTTCCTCTCTCTCATAAATTACTGTAGTGTTCCTATCTCCCTTTTTCCACAGTTTCAATTTATTAGCTCTTCCTCTCACGCCCCATTATTTCGCTACTAATGTAGTTATCATTAGACATCGTATCTCTATTTATTTTTGGTTTTTGTTTTACTCACGTTCAACCTTAACTCACCTTTAGCCTCGTACAAGACATATTGCCACTTGAACGTGATTGGTTACTAATTGAAATCATGCTTATAAAATATTAAACAATTGGTTTACGTTGCATTTGAACTTATCCATAAAAGTACAGTTTGGGAAGTAGGCAGCAGGAAGAGAACGACAAAGTCTAGCTGTTCTAGAGAAGAAGCTATTTGAGTAGAAAACTTTTGGACATTTATGGGCCTCAATAGTGAAAGGGTGTGATTTTCTGCCAAACAGGTGTGTCAAGGTTATGTACGTCATGGGGGGTACTACAACGAATTCATCAGATCAAATTAATTTGAAATATTTTTAAAGCAGGCATAGGGTTGAAAAATTGCAGCGATGGGACAAAAGTTTAAACCTAATTTATAAAGTGATATTTTTTACATTTTAGCCCATTTTTAGGACCCTATCCAAGAGGTAGAGACTAGTGGTAGATGCACTACCCCAGATGTGTCAATAATACTCTATGCATGGGCGAATGGCGGCAGGTGTCTTGCACGATAGAGGGAGATCACATTCCTTGCAGCAGCATTTGCAATGTTCTCGATGAATTTATACCAATTCATGTTTCCTGTGAATGTCAAGCCAAGCTGATTGAAGGAACAATTCTCATGTAAGGCGTTATATGTCATAGATATCGGTGATTCGAGATTTTACTATAATTGTAAAAGGAAGGCAGCTTAGCCTGACTTGTATTATAAGTCACCATCCATTGACGTCGTCATTCAACTACGATCTATAGAGTATTTTCCAATAATGCAGCCATACATGTAATAGAGCGTTGTATCATCAGCAAATATAATCATCTCGGATGCAATATTATCGATCTTGAATAAAAGATAAAATATATATGCATTATATATGTAATCTGCAACATAATGTCTAGTGGTAGACAAAACATATATTAAACGCACTAAACAGGAACTTTTTTTAATTACATTTTCACCCCAAACAAGGCACATTGCAACTTTAGTGTAGGTGGCTACTATCAGGGGCAACAACTAATGGGGTACTATGTTGGGATTTGGGCAGCAAGATGTCGGTTCACGTTGCACTTGAACATCTGCATGCCAGTACAGTTGGGGAAGCAGTGACATGGAAAGAAATTCCAGAGTTTAGCGGTTCTGGGGAAGAAATTACTGGAGTAGAAAGATCTTTTACATTTAGGGGTCTCTACTGTGTGGGGGGTGATTAAGCTGCCTGTCGGGTTTGTCGAGGGTGCCTACGTTGTGAGGACACAAATGTTTGCAGTTCGTCAGAGCATTCACCATTAAAATACCTGTAGAACAGGTAGAGGTACGCAATATTACGTCGATGAAACAGAGGCTGAAGCCTAAATGTCAGTTCAGGGCCTATCAGATTTGCGACTCTCTTTTGAAACTTGCCTTGGAGCGAGAGACTAGTAGCCGATGCACCAGCCCAAATGTGACTGCAATATTTCATACATGGGCAAATGGTGGCCTTATAGAGGTACAGGATACTTTCGGGTTTTAGTAGTTTTCTAGCACAGTAGAGAGAGCCTACCTTTTTCACAGCGAACCTGGCAACGCTTTCAATGTAATTGTTCCAACTCATGTTTCCTGTGAACGTTAGACCAAGCAGTTTGAAAGATGTGCTCTCAGATAAAGAGTCACTGGCAATCGCTATTGGTGACAGAACATTTTTTTTGTAATTATTGAAGGAAACCAGTTTAGTCTTGGCAGCATTGAATGTGACCCTCCATTTTTGTCCCAATTCTACAACAGATTGGAGGTCATCTTCTAGTGTTTTTACCATTTCTTTAGATATGTGTTCATTTGTTTTCCTGTCATGCCTGTTATACAGTGTGGTTTCAACAGCATATATACCCATCTCAGAGGCAATTTTGTCGGGAAGGTCATTTATGAATATCAGGAACAATAGAGGTCCAAGGACAGACCCCTGAGGCACTCCCGCATTTATATAATATTGTTTAGATTTACGACCGTCAATGACAACCTGGATTTTTCTCTTATCTAAGAAGGATTTAATTATGTTAAGTATTCTACCAGTGATACCGTATGATTTAATTTTCCTGAGGAGACCCTCCTGCCACACCCTGTCAAAAGCCTTAGATATATCTAGAGCTACCGCTCTGCCCTCCCCCAGATTAAAAGGTATTTATTGAACAGATAAATAATGAAACCAAATATTTACAAGAAAAATTGATGTGAGAGAGGTAATCAGGTTTATTTGTTAACTAGCTTTTTCCGTGGTGTAGAACCGAATTGGAGAAAATATATTTTGCTTTGGTCAGAATATAAGACACCAAATCAAGAGTCCGGTTCTTTGTAAACGTGTTCACAAAGGCTAAGTTCAGAAAATTCTTTTACGATCGGATTTTATTACAGGAAATTGGGCAGAGTAATAAATAGTTGAAAGGTTGCCAACACCTGACATTCCTTATTAGAGCTGATTTATATACTGAAGTTATTACATGATTAACGTCCATTTATAGCCAGGTGGATTTGGAAGCTTCTGAAATTCTCAAAAAGGGAACACATAGACTTTGCAATCGTTTGTAGATCTCGAAAAAGAAAGCTTTTTGTTTCTATTTTAGATCTCTCCAGAAACAATTAAACTCCTTTTATTATTTAATTGTAACGAAATATATTTTAATATTTAGATCTTTATATTAAAACATATCATCTCTTATATGAATTGTGATTGTATAAATTCCTTGTCTTGACTAAAATACCGTAGATCTGCAACAACATATGCCATATACAATTATATTATTTCTAAATGATTAGCCACTATCTTATGTAATTTTAGTCGTTATAATAAAATCCTTTATTACATCTTGCGAGCAACAACCTCACAATTCCGCAATCTTTAGATGAAGTCGTTTCTATTTTTCCTAAATCTAAAGTCCTCCTACCGCCCCAGTCAAGACTGGAATAAAATATACATATTATGCATATATTGGCATGGCCCAATTTCGTAACGGGATCATACACTCACAGACATAAAATTACCTTTCAATTTACCGGCTCGAAAATAATCATTTCTCCCTTCTAAAATCCCTCCACTTCTTATAGGCTGCAAGCTGAAAATAAAATGATTTCGAATTACACATGTTATTACAAAAACAGACGTGCAAGAACTTTACAATTATGGCGGATCTCGCTATACGAAGCAATAATTTTATTAATATAAAACTAAATAAAAGAATATTAACAGGTCACAATTATACCTTTACAACCTTATATCTTCACAGTAAACTAAGCACACATTGTCAACACACAACTGTCACCGCCCGAAACAACCTATGCTTTAAAACAAAAGAATAAGATTTACAGATAACATTGTATTTTTTTCGAATTTCCTTAACAGAACGGCAATAATCCAATTTTTGTTGTCTTCATTTTCAGTTTGGTTTAATACGTGTCGTTTAGTTTTTTATAATATTTTATTTAATTTTTAATATACTTATGCATAAATTAACATCGCGCAGATATTCCCCCGAAAAAAATCCTGAAACGTAACATTAATATTGTCTTTTTCTTTTAGTTCATAGGATTTGCTTGGTTCTATTGTATCATTTTCACTCATTTATTTAATTTGCTTCCTCGTGCATTGAATCTTCATTGGATTTATTCAGTAAAATTGCGTTTCGATGCGTCTTTCATTGGACACAAATATATCATGTACTGCAAATGTTGTTGTTCTTAAAAAAGATCTATGAACTCACTAACCAAAGCACGTGCATATTTTCCTTTATTATATGATAAATGTATATAATTTTCATTAAGATTATATTTCTGAGGGTTAAAATTGCCTATTTTGATCTATATCTTTATCTTTTCTCACTATATTTATTTTATTGTTCATATGAATTTTATTTCATTAGTGTCTATAATATTTTTGTTATATCAGGACCGGCTTCATTTTAGTTATATAATTCTTATCAATGTAAGATTTTAGCATATTCATGTGGGAAATTCTGTTTTTATTCCTCCGATCAGTATTGCGTACCATATACTTTACCTCATTATTTTTCTATTCCATATTGTCCAAAATATCTTGCCTGTGGTGAAGAACTCGGAATTGACAAAAATGCTAAAGCCTTAATTTTCCACTTAAAAAAAAACATCGATGTGTTCTAGTAATATATCATATCTAAATTTAATTTTAATTTTAGAGCTTTTTTAATATTGTTTTGTAATATTGGAAATGTATAGAGATGTATATAATTTTTCACGTAACCATTTTTTAGAATATTTTAAGAAGCTTTCACTGTATTGCCCATATATGATTCATAAACGACTTCTCTCACAGAAAACAGAATTAATTGAACTCCGTCGACGCAATCATTTTTATATTTGAAGCATAATTTTCTTAAGCACTGACTTTATTGTTTGATGAAAACGTTCAAAACTTCCTGTGATTCTGTTTGGTAAATAGTAGGTTTGTACTGTTTGATAGATATTACATCTATTACTTGTTGGAATAGACCAGACAAGACGTTTAATTATTTGTCTGATTGAGTGCCTGATGGAATCCCAACTAAGCAGAAAAAAATGTTAAGGCTTTAATAATAGTTTGGTCTTAATAATTTTTAGAGAAATAGTCTCTGGAAAACGGGTTGATGTGCACATAATTATTATTAGATAGTTATTGCCTACTTTGTTTTTTTAAAGAGGACCAACACAACCAACTAACATTCTAGGAATCTGTAGATTTATATTTCCGACAACCTGGCAATCAATTACATTTTCTTTTAATTTCGGCCTTCAAAAGAGTTTTTATCATCTGCTTTGTTTATTTCTTAATGTCCTGACAAAAGAGTATTATGACCTACGCTGAGTATGTCTTGTCTGTAAACTTTTATGATATTTAGCTTACTATTCTCCAGTCCTCGTTTGGATTGGCCTTCACTGATCCCCATCTTCTCATTAAAATGCTATCTGTTATATAAAAGTATTCCCTAACCATTTAGGTTTCTAAATGAAGTATTTTATTTTAAAAAAATGCTCAGTGTTCTTTCCTTTGTTTCATAAAAAATCGATTATATAATTTCTCTGTGTCGTTTTTATTATGTCATGTAGTACAGTAGAACCCCTGGATGCCGTGGGCCCTGGGCCGTGGGCCCTGGGCCGTGGGCCCTGAGATACGTTTCTTTTAGGTTAAGGTGTATATACGATGTGTTTCTATCCCTGTTTACAGTATTTGCCCCGCCTTACGGTTTGAATTATAATGGTATTTGGTTATATACATGTGTATAACATACTGTACTTTATTTTGTTACACATTTGTATTGCCGTATCCCTGGGTTCTATCGTACTATCTCATTTTGTATCTATATTATTAGTTTTTCTAGCTCATGAGATTAGATTTTTTTTTATTTTAACAGAATAGCTGGTTTTAAAGAATGTATGCTTTCTAAAAGTTGTTTCTGTACTTTAGTTGTAGTGACTACACAGATTGGTATACGATTTTACCTTCTTTCTGTAACTTTCCTCACTAATTTCTCCTGTATCCGTAATTATTTGTCTTGTTACTACATTATTCCATGCTAAAGTTTTACATAATACTAAGGATACACGTTTTACTGGAAAAGAAGCTCGAACACAGACTATGACAAAGTCATTTCTGTAATTTGATTTTATATAGATTTTATGAAATCTTCTTCCACTCTATTCTCTGTAACAAAAACAAATCTCCCGTGAAGGTCGTTTTCGATAGTGGTAATATATATTCTAGCAACAGAGTTTGAAACCCACTTCTGTCTCATGAGATTTTTACGGGTGTAGCTTTCTCCAGATTATCATAATAAACAGAGCGATAAGATATAAAAGGTATTCATGTGTCTATGGATGGATCGGAACAGTTTTCCTCTATATCTCGAGATAGACGACTGAGAGGGAGGATATTTTTAATTGTTTTTCAAGAACATGGGTTTCGCAAGATTTTATATTTGTTGATTTCTTTTTCGTAATCGGATGCCAGATATAATGTGATTAATTCATCCATAATATGCATATTTTAAGTTTTGATTGTGTCAGAAATTGACTATTGGATATGTATCTTACTTTTTTTTATTTTAAGTATTTTTATGAGATAAGTTGTGAAACGACAGCAATGGTTTCTTCTTTGAATAATCATCGCTCATTTTCGTCTTTTCATGAATCGTTTATAGTTTTATGTTGGGAGTATTCGCGATTATAGCAGCTTCGCAAATAGTTTTTTTTTTCTTTTTTGCCGATTATGGTCTGATGCATATGTGATTATAGCAGGTTACTTAAGGAGTAGATATATAAAAATCAAGCAAATGTTGTTATTTACCAGGGGAAAGGCATAATGTGCCTCGGGTTGGAAGGAGGATAACTTTTGCGTCTACTTTCACTATAATAATAACATTATATTACGTTTTCTAGTCTTCCTAATCTAGCCACCATAAAACATAACTAAATATTCGGAAGAAAATGCAATTTCAGTTGTTTGCATATAGTACAAATTTCAATAAATAGGTTCATAAGAGCAGTAGTTGATGGGAAGAAATAAAAAAAAAACTCATAGTATCAATGCTGGAGTCCCTCAGGGGTCCACCCTAGGTCCAACTCTCTTCGTGACCTTCATTAATGATCTTCCAAATCACATCCTTTGATCATTCGTAGACATTTGTGCTGACGACCCTACCATCTATGGCAAAACGTCAAAGGCTGTAAACGGCAAAGTTCTCTCTGATTCTCTCTCCTCTGATCTTGCGCATGTGGTACAAAGGGGAAAGAGGTGGCTGGTTATTTTTAATGCATCTCAAACCAAGTTTATTTTTACATCATCAACGTTCTGACCCTCATCTTGCATTAATTGAACTGCATGGCTCTCGTCTCGGAAAAAGCTCACAGTTTTGAAAAGCTTCTCGGCTTGACCTTTACTCCTGATCTGAAATGGAACGCATACATTAAAGTCAACGTCGCTGGAAAAATGTTGGGATCCTTTTATCGATCCAGTAGACATCTACTTGCTAATGCAATTCTCTACCTATGTAAGAGCAAGGTACACCCAAGGATGTAGTGTTGTTTCCACATCTGGGCAGGGGCTTCTAGGAAGTGTTTATTCTGCCTTGACAGAGTTCAAAATAGAAACCGTCACGTAGCCTCGTAGGAGATGTTCTTTTCTCTTCCCTGCAACCTCTTTCACAAAAAAGAGACGTTGCGAGCCCGTCTTAGCTTTATCGTTACTTTCATGGCAAGTACTCCTCTGAGAGGTAATCTATGATCCCTTCGCCAAACATTCACGAGAAACACTCGTCTAGCTGAAAACACTATAAATAATTTACCCTACTCTATATATGTGCTTAAACATAAACGTAGATTCCATGAATATAGTTTCTTTCTTAGAACTGCAAACCTAATTAACTCTCTTCCGTTTACCTGCGTTCCAGCTGGCTACAATATGGTCGTTTTCAAGTCCACCGTAAAAAAGGTTCTTGATGAGAAGTTCCCCTTAAGTAATCCAATTTACCAAATTTAAACTTCTGACGATTACTATGATATTGCCATTGTGAACGCTGTGCACTCTTTACCCCTTATCCTCGTGTGACCTCTGGGCCTTGATAAGTGGCGGTTCCTTTGTAAAAAGATCAAGATTGGATATACGTATTCTAACTTTTAACGGACTCTGTCTCGATGAGCAAGTTATAAGTACAGCCACGTATATACTCGACACAGACAGTAACGTAATAATTTGTAACCGATTAGATTGTCTACATTGTAACATGTCAAAAATAAGCTATTTAATCTCCGGCCCCATAACTCGATTAAATTAGGTAGGCATTAAGAGATTCGGAATTACTTCTATGTTTCCCCAAAAAACTGCATGCATTTCATCTAAATCTTACAAAATTACTAAATCTTTGAGTTTTTCGAAAGTTATGGCATTAAAATATGTACAAGCACATTCATTTTCAAATTTACATAAGAATACACGTTTAGATGTTATGTAGATTCTCTAACATTTTTTCTAAATAGGAAACAAAAAACATCACGAACACATATGCACATTGTCTCATGTATTTCTCACATAATTTGAGTTTTAAATGAATACATTTGTTGTATGGTCATGAACATTTATTAAAGGTAAAATATTGTGTCACAGTGAAATATACATTGCTCTTTTTACAGAAATGGTTCCGGTGTATTGTTTGTTTTCACAATGTTATTCTCTATTTAATCTTCATCTGCTCTATAATATTTTTCTTTTTTTTTTCAAGCGCAAGGTTGCATTTTCATTAAGGTAATTTTCGATATCAATTTAGATTGCACAAGACAAATCAATGAAAGGCAACATCATCATCGAGATACCGACTTATATTCTCGATCAGCTAATTATTATCTTTTAAAATCCAAAGCAAATACATCGTGTTTCACTTTACTCGTTTGTGCATTTTTATTTTGCATTTCTGAATTTTTTTTTAATTGTTTGATGTGTTTTGACAGGTTCGTCGACGAGTTGGGTTTTAATTTCTGGAAAGGAGAAAATAATTTTATTCATAAGTAATCATATATAGCTTTCGCATCAGATGTGATACTCTATATTTTTTTTGACGAGAATTTTACCAAAAACATAGTGGCAAAAAAAAATAAATAAATACCACACTAACCAGCACGTAAATGTCACAAAACGCGTGAACATTTTCATTTCCTTTGAACATACAATTTGCACGTGTGCTTACTGATTAAAAAAAACATTATAGATGCAGTAGTCCTCATCGCTTTTTCTGACCCAAACATAAATGGTTTCTGTCAATTTTTTTGTAAGGTTCGAATTTCGGACTAAATATAAACTATTAGAAAAGATAATTAAAAACGACTACCGGCTCATTATTAGTTTAATAGTTATTTAAAACAAACAATAGTATAACATTTTACAGCTGAAATACAAATTCTAAATGATGATTCTGATATTAACACATGTATTATTAGGATCATTATAATACCTTAATTTAGACCTTATTCATCTAAACTATACGTAACTTAAGCTAAAATGATAAAAGTGTTGCCCTAAAGAAAACAACTCTGCAGCTTTATTTTTAAACTTTTATTGAAAAATTCAATTCAGGTTATTTGATTATGCATGTAATCATGGCAAATAAACTGACGAAAAGCATCTTTAAAATAAAGCATAACACTTATTTAAAGCGTACGGAGTTGATACTATTACCACTGATTATATTTATAACATTTGGAAAGAAACGGTTATTGTTTTAATTATTCTTACAACTGTTTCCATTTTAAGTGTTATTAAATCAAAGTTTCAATTAAAATTGCCTGCTGATTCCCGAGTTCGACAGAAAAAGCTTTGAGTTCAACAAGATACATCTTACGATTTGGAGGTTTTAACGAGAGAAACGATGTACGAATGACAGTTAAGACGAGAACAATACTCCGAATAATCCAAATAATACGTAATGTCTAAAATATCACATAAACCAGCATGCTTTGTGATAGTAATTAACAGCGAAAATTTTACCGGAAAACCAAACTATTTATAAAGAAAAATGAAACATACACCAAAAAATATTCTTTTTCTTTAAACAAAATCATTAAGCGAACTCGATACAATAATATATTTTTCGAACGATGAACCTTCAGCTAAAACTGGACACACGTCAGACTATTTTTGTTTTTATTAATCAATAAGAAAGTCCAGGACACTTACTTGGAGTCAATATTAGGGGTGGGGTTTTCAGGGTGAATATCTCGGATGCCGCCATGCTGTGTTTGGTTATAGATACAACAGACACTACTAAAGAAAGCGGCACAGTTTGAAACATACGCAGGCATTGTGTTAGACATAGATTCGACACTGTTCTTTTTCCATATTTAGTCGCTGTTCGTCCGATTGCTGGCAGAATGCTGCTTTTTATATCACGTTCTTTTTATCCTTTATAAAAATAACAATTCGACGAAGAAGACGTGAGCCGGGCGTGATCTGACAAAATTCTCCCGAAAGAGGAAACACGTATTGGCTGTGCGGACTAATCTCCTCTTTAAATCGGTATTTGTAGATACAAATCGCTGGGAAACTTATTCGTGGCCCATCCTTGACTATCTTATAGATTAAACTGTGGTTTTAGTTTGCAGGCGCCTATGTTACACGTTACTAATTGTTTACTGAGAATCGCTCAATATCTCCCGCCAAAAATGGCGACTGGTAGGTTAACAAAGTTGTGTCTTATTTTTAATCAATGAAATAGAAGTAAAAAGTTTACTTATGTCGACTGTTAGTAACAATGCCCGGCATTATTATTATCATTTGCTTACTTATTAGTCAATCTCCACACATTGCTCAAGTAATATGTATGAGGAATATTCACACACGCACACGCACACACTCACACGCACACACGCACACATATGAAGCTGAATATAACTACAGGGCATATTTAAATAAATGGCAACACTCTATATTCCAAATTTTAAGATGTTGGCCATCTCACCTTTTATTTCCTTAAGTACTTTGAAATACACAAAGCTTTGCAGCACTTGTTTCGTCGCGCAGCAGCATTACTTCCATTATTATATCAATTCTTGAATCTATTCTGCCTTTAAGTCATCAGAAGAAAAAATAACTTATCTACTCTAAAAGAAAACAAAATAAAACGGGCATGATTACAAATCCGAAAATTGGAAGCGAATTTTATTTTTCAATTTGTTACACCATCCGTGGATTTAAAGAATTGCGCATGTCGTAGTACCTAAAGACATCTGGAATGTAGACTATGTCATGTAAGTGTATATATATATATATATATATATATATATATATATATATATATATATATATATATATATATATATATATATATACAAGTTAAGAAAAGCATCCTATCCAAGGTATGAAAAGTGTTAGACAAACAAATTGTTTTTACTATAGGCTTTAAAAATTAAGGTACAAGATACGATTTGAAATGCATTTATCTTCAAAGTGCACTTTTATAAATTTTACAAATAAGATATAAAAATTTAATTTAAATTGCATCAAAAATTGCCTTGAATTGATTTTACAATGTACATTCTGTTGCAATTTTTTTTTAAATCATTGAAAATTTTATATCTATATCATTAACTCCAAGATGAAAGATAATGTTTTGAAAGTGCACCAAAATGTACGTTACATAAAATAAATCCAAGGCTATTTTTGATTCAATTTTTATACCTTAGTTTGTAAAATTTATAAAAGTGTACTTTGAAGGTGAATTAATTTCAAATTGAATCTTGTACTTTTATTTCTAAAGCCTATAGTAAAAACATTTTGTTTAACAATTTTCATGCCTTGAATGATTTTTTTTTTAACTTGTATCTTATCTTTTTACGATTATATTTTAAAACTCTCCTTATCTCTATTTCAGTTTATATTTCTCCTCACGCCACAACTCATTTTTGCAACCCCCTCTTTGTAATGCAGGTCTAAATAATGAGAAAATCTGATTTTTTTAAACAAAAGCTTAAAAATAACATTTTAAATTAAATGTTTTAAAACTTCTTTCAGAATATAAAATCTTTAAAATTTAATAAGATGCATATCCCATATAGGTTTCATTTACGAATATTCAGTAAATAACGGGAAAATAGAGATGCAAATTTCAACAGTTATTATAATAAAGAAACATTTTATACATCAAATACGGTGAACAACTATTACACCCAGTCAATCATCGCAAGTGTTTAATTTGACAGGGAGTGTGATCCAACAATACTCACTGATTGAATCCAAAATTTTGGAACTCCTGTCTTGCGAGCTGCTTCCCGAACAGATTTATAGCCGATTAGTGAAACGTCTCAGTTACTCATCTTTCTGTTGTGCGACTGGATGATAATCCTGGTCTTCCAGTGTGCTTCTTATCGACATCTAATAATTTTTCAACCAAGTACTCCTTTTTACTCAAACTTATCTCACAAACTAATAATTGTGAGTCTTTTTTGTGCATCTAAAACGACTTTTCACTTAAATTATGTTGTTCGTATTCCAATAGCAATTTAGAACGATTTGTTTTTTCCTGGTAACCTAGGGGGTCAAAGTTTAAAAAATTGACCGCTTTTTTTTTTTTTGCTCAACATACACCTCCAAACACGCGGGCAACGCTAGGCTGGAATGCTAGTATTATTATAAAATCAATTCTTCATCGATTATTTTTATTATATTTTATCTAATATATATGTATTAATGCTTGCAAATTTAAAGAGAAATATGTCACTCACTTTCCATCAGCGTAAATCGAAACCAAATTCAAAACTTATAGCACGCCTCGCCGATAACTTAGCGTCTAAACTATGGTCAGTTGGTTACTGGGTAGCTAAAAATAAACTAAGATTACTGTTCCAATGTGTATGTCTTTGAGCACGCGTAGCAGATTAGTTTGTTTACTTACGCTTACCAGGTTATAAATTCTTATGTTTTTATCCCTTAATATCTATGTTTACCAACGAAAGACCATTGAAACGTGATCCATGAAAAATGCAATAAATTTGACCTGCCTCGTGCTGCATTGAAACATTTAGTCTTGGAGGAGATACAGTGTGTGAAAATGTTCGTAGGCGGACAGATAGAAAAATAAACAGGCAGACAGTCACAGCGAGTTTTGTAAATGAGACAAATAGAAATTAGTTATTTGTCTGAAACCGAAACTACATTATTATTTCTATTAAGCCAACTATTTTATTTCTATTATTAATCGTATTTTCCTGTTTGAAGCTGGAAAGATTCTATACATTAACTGAACACTTATACTATATAATTTTTACACGGGAATAACTACTTATCAAGGCCTGGAGGCCACTGGGGGATAAGAATTAAGAGATACACTATAGTCAATGTGATTATAGCGTTTTTAACATAGGTAGTGGGATTTTTGTGAGTAGAATTACAATGGTAGCCGGTTCATCAAGTATGTGTTTACATTGGATCTAAAGACAGTAAGATTGTAGTCACCTTAGAAGCAGGGCAACGGAAGAGAGTTCCACAGGCGTACAGTTCTAAGAAAGAAGTTTTGCTCATGGAATCTACATTTAGGTTTAGGCAGACACAAAGAGTGAGGGAAACTATTTGTAGTGGTTCTAGCTAGACGAGTATTTTCCATGATAGTTTGGCGAGGGAGGATTATAGATTAGATATTAGGCAAACAATCGCCGTGGAAATAACGATAAATCAGAGACAGGCTTGCAACGTCTCTTCTGTGGGAAAGATGTTGCAGGGAAAAGAAAAGGGTATCGCCACTAAGCTACGAAGTCTGTTTCGAACTCTCTCAAGGCAGGATAAGCTGCTTCTATAAGTAATATACAGTACACTAAGTAGAATTATATATATATATATATATATATATATATATATATATATATATAAATAGATAAAAACTAATATGACGATGCCAAAATATATGCTAATATATATATATATATATATATATATATATACAGAGAGAGAGAGAGACAGACAGACAAACAGGCAGACAGACAAACATACAGACAGATTTATTCATTAATCCAATAAAGGTGAAACATCGATTAGAGGAGTAGGATAAGTGAAAACTCTTTATACCGTTGCATCCCTATTATGTTTCCTAGCATATTATCTTTTCTTCTGGTGAGAAGGCTTTGAAATACCTTGGTATGAAGAAATACCTTGGTACAAACTGACTAAACCAACACCTCTAATTGACATATCACTCTCATTAAATAACTGAATAAGCTTATATATATTAGTATATATTTTTAATCGTTATTTTCGTCTTTATTGATTTTTATAAAGCTTGAAAACAATTTATTGAACTCTGCATCACCCCGAAAAGTATTTTTTTAAGTAATGCTCCTCTTTTTTAGTTTAACTATTATATATATATATATATATATATATATATATATATATATATATATATATATATATATATATATATATATATATATTAACGCTCGCTGCGTGAGTTGTTCATTGCTAATAGAATCGTGGCCGGGTCTGAATCTCACGACCTTCTTTAACCGTAACATTATGTACTGATGAAATCCGAAATGATAAAACAGTAGCTTCTGTATGCATTAAAATATAATTATATATATATATATATATATATACATATATATACATATATATATATATATGACTTAAAAATAGGCGAAGCAGTTTGGTAGAGTCTTCAAAGGTCAACTCTTTCAACTTTGACATCTTGCCAGCGAGATTTCTTCCCGAAAACCGGTTCAAATCTTGCTGCATGCCTAAAAACTCTTTATGTAAATTTTCAAATGTTTCAACCAAACGTTGGCTTAACAGTTTGCTAGAGAGCGCAAAGGTAACATCTTGTAACTTTAACCGCTTGAAAGCAAAATTTTCAGAAAAAAACGATTAAAAAGCAAGCCTGATGTCTGAATATCAATTATGTAAAATTTCAATTGTTTAGACCAGAAATTAGCTGAGTAATTTTGTAGAGAGTTCAGAGGTAATTTAAAAAAAAAACACTTTTTTCAACGTTGACCTCTTAACATTTATTGTTTTGGGCTCAAATTAAGTTATTAAGTTAGATCCATGTCGATGTAACCTATGCCTTAAATTTCAAGTGTTTAGACCCAACATTGTCGGAGAAGTGTGATAGAGTTCTCAAATGTCAAATCTTTCAACGTTGACCCTTTTCAGTCAAACCTCTGGCCGAAAATCGATGAAAAAATGTTCCCAAATCTACATTACCTCTTATGTCACATCTCAATTTTGTAGACCAAAAAGTTATTTGATAGAAAAGTGCACATACACACAGAAAGGCGCAAAAAGTGCCCATTTCGAAGTGAATATATAAATGTTTTTAGCCAATTTTTCGATATTTGTCGTTTGAAAGGTCGAACTTCAAAACGATACTGATATTGGTAAAATCCGTCGCCTCTGTCAGAAGTATTAGGCAGATATACAAACACACATACATACATAGATTTATATATTGGTAACTAAAAGTTTTCGACCCAAACAGATTAAAAAGCTTGCCCTATCTCTGAACACCCTTTACGTAAAATTTCAAATGTTTAGACCAGAAATTGTCTGAGTAATTTGGTAGAGACCGCAGAGGTCATATTTTTTAAGTTTGGCCCCTATTATGGCCCCTAAACATGCATTCTCTTGGACTCAAGTAAGTAAGCCCCATGTCCAAGGAACCAACATCTAAAATTTCAAGTGTTTGGACCCAAAGTTGTCGGAGGAGTTTGTTAGAGTTCTCAAAGGTCAGATTGTTGAACTTTGACCCTTTAACAGCCAAATTTCTGGCCGAAAACAGACCACAAAGATTTTCCCGAATCTCATTATCCTTTATATCAAATTTCGAGTCTGTAGACTTTAAAGTGACGGAGTTATTTAGTATGGAAATGTACAAACACAGACACACTGATACACAGACACACACAGATACACATACACGTTGACTTTTGTACATATATATATATAGAGATATAATATGTGTAGATATAAAACTATTATTCTTTAATTATATATATATATATATATATATATATATATATATATATATATATATATATATATATATATATATATATAATTACACATATATTGAGTGTCTAAGGTCTCTCTGTGCAGGGGTTTCTCAGAACAATCTTGCATGTAGATATTTTTATCGATAAGTAAATCTTGACAAAATATTCAAAATCACATATAATTCGCAACACAAATAGGATTTTCTTCTATGGCTAATCCACATTAGCTTTTACGAGAAATGGCGCACCTTCTCCAAGTGATATTACCCTAAGTAATAGCACCAAGCTGATATTCAGCCATACAAGAAAATACCTTGTCCTGGAGTCTAGTAAGATGAAGAGACCAAAACAAAAATATATTACAACATATGTAATTGTTTATTGGGAAGAGAAAATTGTTATTAATTTCTATACTAAATCAGTTTTAGAGATAAAGAAATTTAATGAAACATGCGAATATTATTGTATCTCATATAGTCAAAGTGTAAGCCCC